>NC_080027.1:83722311-84030428 GCF_030020395.1 Manis pentadactyla
TCATCTTGCACTTTTTGTCCCTCAGAATTTACAGTTTACCTTACATTTCAAAATCACATGTAGAATTTACTTTTCACTTTGCTTTTATCTTCTTTTAAATATGTGGATAACAAATGAGACCTGCTCAGAGCAGTGGGGAGGACATGGCATGGAGTATATTCTATTGGGTAGGCAATAACACCAGGAAGACCCAAAAGGCACTTATCAGGTCTTGTTATAGGCATTAATAATTCACGAATCATAATTATTACGGAGCATCAAGATTCTCAAATGAGCTGAAATCCAGATCTTTTAAAAGATGTCCCATTTTGGAATGTGAAATAAACTGACAACATTGTTTTTTATCCAGATTGCTCTATTAAATACCAAGAACTATTACCAAAGCATGGTGCTGTGACCATGGATTAGTCCTTAGGCGAACTGGATCCATCTCTGGTCTTCCACTGAGAATCTCTGTTATGTGAGACAGCTGGTTGTCTATTGTACACTGGTAGGACAGGTATATTCACATCTGTGATGTTGGTAGTGTCTGCTGTATAACTTAGAGAATTGTTGTAAAGATTATATAAATAGTATATTTGAGAAAATTTTGAATGTAAGGGGAAAGCTTCAATTTCAGTCTTTGCCTTTCCAGGTATAATATGTTAATTGCTCTCTTGGAGCAATTAACTGTCTAAAATTCTCTTGGGACAAAATGAGAAATAGACCTCCTATTTACCCAGGACAATCTACAAAATGTCTTCACATGACCCACTACTGCTTTTCCTTTGGTGAGATACTTGAGGAGATTTATTCAAATTTGTTCATTTTTCTTTTCATTATCTTGGCCTCTAGTACCTACTGGTAAAGAAAACTTGCTGCTTTTCCCATTTATGATCTTAATTGGCTGCCACTTTAAGAATTGTTGGAATTCATTGGCATTTGCAAAATAATTTTGCTGACTTGGATATTTGAGAGACAAATAAAGGTTAGTGTCTCTAATTTCCTGGGAGATAGTGGTAGCAGGATACAGATGATCTATTCCCTTCTAACTGCCAGTCCCCTCCCTACTGCCTTTTGCTCCATAATATATTGCTTCACATACTCTGTTGTGCAAGATATCGTCTCATATGCATGATTATCTTTACCAGAGGATATTGTCACATGTTACAAAATCATACTTAAGGATATTATCTCATGTTTTGTCTTAGACTAAGATGGAGGAGCTTCTTTGCTTTTCCTCCTTTTTCTTTTTTCTTTCTGTCGTCTCCTTTCCTTCTTTCCTTCCTTCCTTCCTTCCTTCCTTCCTTTCTTTCTTCCTTCCTTCCTTCCTTCCCTCCCTCCCTCTTTTCTCACTCACTCTCTTTTCTTTTATTTTTTCTTTCCTTTTCTTCCTTCCTTCCTTTCTCCTTTATCTCTTTCTCTCTTTTTTACAAAACTCTCCACAGTTGTAGAATTTGAACCTATTAGGTCCAAAAGAGAACTCTTGGAGAATTGAGCAAGATTTAGGAACTGACCCTGAAGATTTTAATTAAAATTTACAGGCTCCAAAACCTGCTTTTGTTAGGATACTGAGAGTGAGTATGTTTTCCAAGGGTAAGCTTGCATGAAACCACATTCGATAGGCAGAATGCCCAGGTTGGTGTTTTTGTTTCTGTTTCCTTCCAGGAAATATAACTGTGGTACAGGCTGTAATACTTAGCAGTAGAACTATTCCCCGTTGGCAGATGTGCAGACAAAGCCAAAATAAAACCAGACGCTCCCTTCGTGAACATGCTATCTAGTGCCTGTAGCGTTTGTATGATTAAGGGCATTTGTGAAAAGAGTCTGGTGTCTCCATTTCCATGACAGGAAAAGCCTTGTCAGCTGTTTGATTCCTCTGGTCAACTTCCCCCAGCCCGAGCTTGGATAAACATTGCCGAGACATTCCTCAGTGACTCATTTTTTTTCCCTTCATGCAGACCTCACCCAGGTCCTTTGTTTTCTAATCAACTTTGCTCTTTTATATATTTTACTGCTTGTAAATACTACTGGCTGTCTATATAGTTCTTACAGGCCTGGGAGCCAATCTTGACAAAAGGGACTACTTTTTCTTTTAAAATGACAAAGTACGACTTTCTGAAATTAATAGACTAATTAATCCAAACTGTAGAGAACTATAAAAAGTAAAAGTTGATTCCCTTTTCTTTTGTACCCAGTCTATAAACACACATACTCTTTGATCTAAGTATTCTACTTCTAGAAATTTGTCCTACAGAAAACTCAAGTAGCTGCACAAAGATTTATGCACAAGATATTCAACACAATATTATTTATAGTAGTGAAAAATGAGAAACTATCTAAATGTCTGTCAGTGACTCCCTATCCCATTCTCCTCCTCAAAGACAGGGCTCAGCCCTCACTGGAAATAGAAAGAGCTAGATTGCTCTGTATTACCAAACCAGTTTATACACTGGGCATTGGGAGCTAAACTTCCACCTCTTGGTCAGTGATTCCTTCCAGACCTTGGTGTAGATGATTAAAACTGTAGCCAGGTGATGTATCACCTGTCTTGACCCTGCTTGTGGGGGTAAAATAGGCAACCAGGGTCAACAAATACTCTTAAATGCTTTAGCTCAGTATGGATCTTTAATACATTACTTTAATTCTCTCCTTTATGACTTCATGCTCTTATTGCCTGTGGTATATTTATTCCCAAATTCATCCCCAGACCTTTCCCTGAGGTGGTCTTAACTAGACTAACTGTGGCCCTCCCTTGGATTTTGATTTGTTTTATGTATTTTATTTATTTATTATTTCCTCTTTTATCATAGTGTCTTTGGCATGAGGAGGGGTCCTGGAAGCAGGGGCATATGTGAGGTGGGGCAGCCTTAGTTGTAGTCATAACTCCTCCTGGTCAAACTGCTTTTGGTGTTGGTGGCAACAAATAAGAGCATTCTGTAGTTTTCCTATCTTTACTTATTTATTTTTTAAAAATAGGTCTTGGTAACCTATAAAATTCCTCTGAATTCATTGACATTCTGTTTCTTCTGACTTGCCATGACATATTCCCCTTCTCCAATACAGTGAGTTCTTGATTCGTGCCCACTAGTACTATGTTTTGAATGACTGATCAAATTACATAGTGGCCCAGCTATTCTATATAATTAAAAATGTATGTACTGACAGGAAAAGCCATCTTTAGTGAAAAAAAGCAAGATGCAGAGTCCCATATTTAGAGGTCTGGTCTTACTTTGTTTAAAAAAGAAAAGAAAGAAAAGAACATACCACAAACACTAAACTCATGAACCAAATCTGTGTGTATATAACATGTAGGTATGCATAAAAAAAGGCCCGCAAGATTATAGCCCAGACTGTTCAGTTCACAGTGGTTATTTCTGGGGAGTAGTTAAACCAATATTTATTCCTTGGAAGGTCATGGACCTTCTTATACATCCAAATGATAAAAAAAACTTATCCCTACAAAAATATGTTTACATAAAAAAATAGTTTGCCTACAGTTTTAGGGACTTCAAGGACTACTGATAACGGCTTTGACCCAAACAATGCATATTGGCATTACCGTCTAATATCAGTCTTAGTTCCTCTATTTGTAAGTATTGCAGATAGCCTCATTTTTGCTTCCTTGTTGCCCACATTCTTATAGTAACTATTGAGATTCTGCTACATTTCTCTGAGGCAACTATAAGGACAATGGAAATGACACTGCTTCTGCCTGCTTCAGAGAAACTTATACATATGAAAGAAGGCATAGCTCATACTTCCTCAGACTTCTTTATTTGAAGGCCATACTGTCCAAGTCATTCTAAATTCTAAGAAGACAGTATTATTGTATATCGAGTTGTGGGACCAACTAACATGTTTTAAGGCCAAACTTATGATATGATAATTATATTTCCTGTATGCTTTCTAGACACTTTGTAGTAAATTGGGTTCTCAAGACAATCAGTACTTGGGAGCATAATTTTACTGTTTTAAATTATTAGAGAGGCTAACAGTATTATATATTTGTATGTTTATGTTGCTGGGCTTAGCTGTGATTGATTTTATCTACAAATTCCAGTTATAAAATTGTTGGTAAATGGGATCTGCTTTTCAGTATCTGTTTGGTACACTTTCTAGAAATGCTTTGGGCAAAGTTGTGTATATATTTTTAGCATGAAACTCAATAAGTAACCAAGAATTCGTTTTCCTCCTGCAAAGCTCAAATATTTATTTAGACTTTTATCCACCAAGTGAAGGCCACAAAGTCATCCTTTCTTAAACTAAGGCTTAAATTACAATATTTTATCAGCCTTTATTATGCAATATATGTCAAAGACGTTCATGTGTATAGTATCGGAGATGATTCACAATGTGCTAAGTACCCTAAGGCCTACCAACTGCATCTCTGGCATCTCAAGCAATGTCTCTTAGCCTGCAACCGATTCCTCTCTGGGGTACTACCCAATACGCACTTGTATCGTGCCTGTGACACTATCGGAGTTGGTTGCTAAAGCTCGTGGTCTTTCCTGAGAGTCCCAACACCCTGGTCACAGTCAGCAAACTCAGCACCCAGATCTTGGTTTCTAGATACTGTTTTCTAATAAAGGGTCCAGAGCTTCTTGGAGAAATGGGTAGGTCCAAGGCTGAGGCAGGGAGAATAGAAGGTAACCTGGGGCATCTCATTGTGCCAGAAAGCAAGAAAGTATTCGAAAAATAGTGGGGCCATGTCAAAAAGACACACAAGTCATCCTCTTCAGACCCCAGTTGGACTGCAGTAAGACAATTATTTAGTTCCTTCGATCTGCACTTTAGGTGCAAGGCTCTTTTGGAAGTCCCACCTATATGCACATATGATTTCCTTGCAGGATACTGGAAAAAATAGAAAGGCAATGTTTCCTGCTGAATCTCTGTTCCTTGTACACTGGGCTCTATGCTGGCTGAATGGAGTCTTTGTGGGTTTTCTTTTTATATTTCTTCATTTCTCTTGCTTCTCCTGCCTGGCATAGGTCTCAACCACAGGCACCTGATCTGCATCCTAGGTAAATCTGCATCCTGATTAGGCTTGTTTCAATCTTCAAATATTGACTAGGGGCAGACACACAACCACTGGTCATTCCAGAAAACTGCTTTTCTTGTCATCAATGAATGGGAAAACTTTGTTGGTTTGTAGTGTCAAGCAGGGGCATGACACTCCTTGGGCTTCAGGAACCTTTGGCCATAACATCCATTTCAGTGGTATATCAGTTGGGAGCTGACCTTTAGTCCCTCCTCATCAAATGTTTGTTCCAGGCAAGGTACAACTTTAAATGTGTTACACACTAGCAGCAGGTATTTGCATGTGATCTAGTTTAAAGTATTAAACTTTTTCCAAAAAAAAAAAAAAGACATACAAGTCAGCTGAAAGGGATTCCATCCCATTAACCAAATCTAGACAAATTGAGCATTAAAATTAAAAACAATAGAAACAAATTATAAACTTTTGAATAAAATAGGAAACTGAGCCCATGCTAATAATGATAAACAAATGGATAAATTGAAATTTCGATAAGGAATGGGATTTTATATAGTCTCTAAGTATTTTCCCACAAAATACTTATTTTAAGGGAAAACCAGTAACTTTTTAGTGAAGGGGCCTGGCAGACACCACCTTGGTAAGAAGTCAAAGTTCATCAGTAATGGGACAATTACTTGAACTGAAATTGAATACCACCTGATAGGATACAATGAGTAAAACAGCTTCCCTTCTGTGATATTCTCACCAAGGATGCATAACCTGAATCTAATTGTGAGGAAAAATACAAACCTAAATTAAGGGACATTCTGCAAAGTAATTGATGGGCCTTACTATTCTCAAAGTGTCAGAGTCATAAAGATCAAGAAAAAAAAGACTGAAAAACTTCCGTATTGGAAGAGGCTGAACAGACGTGGCTCAGTGTGATGGGTGATTCTGATTTGGATCCTTTTGCTGAGGGCTCCAAAGACTAATTTTCTTTAATTGGGATACAACTATCA
This sequence comes from Manis pentadactyla, assembly GCF_030020395.1. NCBI lineage: Eukaryota > Metazoa > Chordata > Mammalia > Pholidota > Manidae > Manis > Manis pentadactyla. Next base: position 83,728,288 of record NC_080027.1, read on the forward strand.
ATGTTTATTGTATTAGAAATTCAAACCGAATAGTTAAAAAATTATTTAATTCATGTAAAAATAATAACAATAAATCCATTATGTGTTAATAATACATTTTTCATGGGAAAATGCCTATGTAATCTGAAACAATGCAGTGAGAAGAAAGGCATTGTTTTACATTTTTGCAAATCTCTTATATTTGGCATTGTAGAAGACAGTTATCTGCCTATTTTCTACATTCAATCTGCTGTGATAATGTTATTTTGGTTGAAGTATAAGAAGAAAATACGGTTTTACCATGGATGTGTTAGAAAAGATAATTGTGGGTAGTCTTAGATGTTACATCAGAATTCACTAAGTAGAGGCTTCTTAAAGGTTAGTTGCAAAATGGAATCTGAAAATGTATCAATGAGTTTTTCATGCTCAGTTACATTAAAATCTATTTGTTTACCTTGCACTTTTACTAGGTCTTTTATCCATTATGATTTTGTAACTTTATGCATTGGTCATTAAGAAGATATTGGTTTCTGAGTCTTGGAGATCTTACAAATGTTGAGACAGTACAAGAAAAATCAGAATTATTAGCATCACCCCCAATCTCATCAGAAAAGTCTTTTCTCTCAAGCTCATGATGGTAGCTACAAGATTTCCAAAATTCTAATTTTCACTTAAAAGCTCAGATTTTATTATGGACAACAAAATACTTTTGCTTGCTTTTTGAGATGACAGGCTCAACTTCACCCGTTTTTAGACTATGTCTAACAAATCTGAACAAGCACAATTTTTCTGCCAGTTGTGCGTTCAAGTAAAATGGTGCTGCATTCAAAAAAGGGGCTAATTCAGTTGGCTGCTCAATTGCACAAGTGCTTTTCATTTAGACGGCCATTGTATTAGGTGCACAGAAAAAGTGCTTTATGCACAGTTCTCTTTTTGTCACACAAAATGTTAAAAAGACGTGTACTGTTTCTACAAGGGAGATATTTAATAAAATTATTGATTTTACTGCTTCTCAAGGGACATTCTTAAATGAAACTGTGACTTTTTTCTTTTTACTGCAAGTATGTGAAGAATACAGTGACTTCCTATACTGCTTTTTTGTATGCAAGATTTTAGCTGTTTGACACATTTTGGGGGTGCTTTTGTGCCGTTACGCAAATGTCAACACCTGGAGGAAGGCAGGTAATGTCTTAATATTTTTGACATTCAGGGACGCTCAGATCCATGGACTTTACTTTGAGAACCACTCCATTGAAGTATTTATGGGTGATGGTGTCCTGTTAGCAACCGAATCTGATATAGTTCAGGAAAAAAAGTTACTTGTATGGTATTTGCAACTTATCTTTGCTTGAGATTATTTCGGAATGAAATAAATAAGTGATGGCCTTTCCAATGTTGAACACTGAAATTTATGAATATAGTCATTTGCTAGTTTTAGCAACATACCATTAAGTTCTTGTGCAGATTAAATTGTGTAATGTCCCTTCATAGAGTTCTTGGCATCTAGTTGATGCTCAGTAATTGATAACTGTAATAATCATTAGGTAGAATATTAACTGCAACTCTTTGCATTTTACATGGTACCCCTGGGTTCTTTAGGGCATCTTAGAGTCGGGATGATTTATGTCAAGTTCTTATCCTTGGTTCTAAGAGTACAGGAGGAGACAAGATACAATATTTTGCTTTGGTTTTTGTTTAATATGTGAAAACTATGTTCTTTTAATAACTTAAATAAAGAGGATTTTGTTTGAGTGTGTGTTGAACAGAAAGATGGTTCTACACCTGGCAAAATGTTTATTAACTATATTGGTCTTAAAGTGTTAATTGGCATAAATAAATACTCATTTCAATACCAGATATTTTAAATTTTATGGTACCTTTTTCAAAAGTTCCTATTTCGTTTTGTTTTGTTTTTTTAAAGAAATAAAAGCAACTATTAAGCTTCCTTTTTCTAAATGTTAAAGTGTGAGACCAAGGTCATGAAAACAATACTTTTTTCCTGTGGAAATATTTCACAAAACCAGAAGGGAATCTTTTAAGAACTAAGTGACAGGTTAAAATTAAAAGAGGTTGCTTAAAAAAAACTCAACCAGCATTTTTAGAAGAAAGATACTGTGCGATATTTGACTTCTAATTAATCGTAGCTTTCTTTCTCTTTGAAAGAAGAGAGGGGAATATTATGGAGGGTTACAATAACATCTCATTTGCTCCAAGCTAATTTTTAGTTATCCTGCAAGGAAAATTGGTCAACTCTGGCCCAAATCTCCCTGGTAATAATTTCATTTTCCAAGCCAACAAAGAGGGAGAAGTAAGCCACCTCAAGAAAAAATTTGCTTCACTAAAAAATAACAAATATTTTGTATGATTAAAAAAATGCTGAGACATAGTCTCATAGACGAAACTATGAAGAATGTTTTAGCTCTAAGATGTGATAGTTTTTTTAACTAGATTTCTAAGCAAATGGATAAAACCATTGTATCTTCACTTTCCCTAAAGCTATGTGTCTAATCAGTCGTAAAACCCTTCAGACTCCAACCTAGAAGTCTCTCCCAGCCGGCCTGCCTCCCAGTTCCACTGCTGCCTCTCTCCTGGGGCCCTTGTCTCTTGGGACTAATGCAGCAGCCGCTGTGTTCTCCCTGCCACCTGTCACTTTTTATAACAGGCCGTGTGCACCCTCTCTGATGCCACTAGCATTTCCTTCCTGAAAAGCCAGTGTGATCTTATCACTTCCTAGCTTACTAGCCTCTCACAACACACAGGAGTTGTAAACTAGTTATACGGCCTGGACATTCATTCACACAGGGCCCCACACTTACAAGTGTCTGTACTTGGTTTAATCCTCTGCTCTCGCCATCTTGAAATTCTTAATACTTTTGAACAGGGGGCTTTGCAGTTTTATTTTGCACTGGGCCCTGCAAATTATGTAGCAGGTCTCCCTTATCTCAGAACATACAACCACTCCTAGCTTTCTTCTATAGATGTTTTCTTTCCACCCCTCCCTGTGCTCCATATACGTCACCCACAGGAATTCTTCCAACGCACTTTTCCTTTTCCCCACTCCCTGCCTTTGGCCACTTCTCCCCCTTCTCTGCATGGCCAAATCCAGCTCACGTACTCAATGCAGATGTCACTTCCTATTTAAAACTGCGCTGTGCAGGAGTGAGTTACTTTCTCTGTGTGCTTTGTTCATGTTCATTGGAGCAGCATCTGGTTTCACACCTATGTCCTTCACCAAAATGCAACCTTTTTGACGGTGTCTGCTCTTATTCTCAGGGTAAAGTTGACATGTGGTCACTGCTCTGTGTGTACTTCTTGAATTCATTCAGTCAAAACATACTTATTGAGCTTGTATAGCGTACCAGGTTCTATTGGGCTCTGAGTTGTATAGTGGTAAAGAAAACACCAGACATGAGTCCTGCCCTCATAGAGCTACAATTTAGGGAGTGAGATGTTTTGTCTGGCTGCAAGTGCTCCTGAATAAATGAATGAACATACGCTGAAGTTTTGGGGTCTTAGTTTAGGATGGGAAATATGCCTCCTTGACTAGTGGTAGTGGTAGAAGATTTTAAGCATTCGGACACCAGAACATCTTGCATTTGGAAGCTGTCCTTGGTTCATTTTGTGGCAGTAAAGGAACAGTGGATGTCAGCAGGGTTCTAGGCTTCTTTCCAAATCTGAAACACCCTTGGTCATGAAAAATGGTAATAGCTTATAAGCTTTAAGAAAGAAAAATTGCCAATTAAACAGACATACCATCGATTGTAAGGCATCTTGATTTCAGAGATATAATAAAGTGGATAAAAATGTGCATCTTAGAATGGATAAAACAGTGATTCAAAGGTTAATCTCTAGCAGATTGAGTCAAAGATTACTTGGGCAGTAAAGGCATGGCTAAAAATAGTAAGTATATCATGACCATTGATTCCATGGATGATACAGTAATAAATAAATCACTCTTTAAAGTAGAGTGGGGTGTGCACAACCAACTTGAAAAAGGATATGCAGCTGATGCAAAGAGGAAACAGTTAATGATACAGATAATCCCTATAGCAGCTTGTGCTGTTCAGGAAAAAACTATATATGATGCAGTCATCTTTGTAGATTTTGGCAGATATGAGAAAAGAAAACACTTTTATAATACCTTACAGTTTCATAAAATACATTCTCATGTGCTGTGATGTGCAATCCTCACAAGAACTCTGTAGGGAGGTATTATTTCTTGCAGTAAGGGAATTCCATAAGGTTAAAAGGTTTGTGTGAAGGGCTCTTCACAGACTGAGCTGGCACTCAGGTCTAAGGGCTTTTGTAACTGTGCCATGCTTTTTCAAACATTCTTAGTTTTGTTCAGCTCGAGCTGCTGTAACAGTATCATAGTTTGGACATCTTAAAGAGCAGACATTTATTTGTCAACAGTTCTGGAGGCTGGAAGTCCATGATCAAAGGTCTGGGAAGTTTAATTCCTGGTGAGGGCTTACTTGCTGGATTGTAGATGGCTGCCTTCTCACTGTGTCCTCACACAGCCTTTCCTTGGTGCATGCTGTGGAGAGAGAGCTTTTTTGTCTACCTCTTCTTACGAGGACACTAATCCCATTATGAGGGTCTCACCAGCATGACCTCATCAAAACCGAATTACCTCCCAAAAGCCCACCTCCAAATACCATCACACCGTGGGTTATGCCTTCAACATATGAATTTTAGGGGAGACACAAACATTCAGCCCACAACACCCTGCTTTAATAGTATTAGCAACATATTCTTGGAATGTTAAGTATAGTAATGTCAGAAATAGTTTTTGCATTTTTCTCACCTCAAAATATGAACTTAAGATGTTTCCATTGGCTGGCCTTTTTCCCCCCAAAGTGTAGAAATTAAACATCTTTACTGGAAAATTTCTTCAAAGATGCCTTGTCCATGGGTCTCCAACACCTGAACCAAGTGTTAGAACTCAGGGCCTTCAAAAGAGTGGGACCTATTCAACTGCTATCAATAGAACAAATTCACATGGTATAAGGTCTTTATTTATTACAAATGGTTCTAATTAAATAGGCTGTAATGAATAAAACATACTACCCTTGGCTTAAAATAAAGAAATACTTGTTTTGGGATGGATTCCTAATGATGCTATAATGAATTTTTCGGTTTGACTGAAAGTAGGTCTCTTCATATGAGATTAAAATTATGATGAATATGTTTTTAAAGGGCAGTGTAAAAAAATCGGCCACTATTTGTTAGCATCTCTGATAATTATAGTTAAATGGGCCTTTAAAATTGGAGTCAGATGAATTATTCCCTTGTAGGGCAGAGTCACCTTTTCTCCATTGCTCCCGAAGGGGTCTCTGTGGGGAGATGTGTCCCCCCAAGGGGTACAGGCAGAGGGAGATGGTAGAGTCTGGGGGAAATAAGAAAACAGGAAAAGGAGGGAAGTGGAGAGAATGTGGTTAGGAGACTTTTTGTTCTTTGTTTTCCCCTTAAAATTAGAGAGAATACAAAAGACTGTACTTCTTACATATTTCTAAATATTGTAAAACATTTGGAGGGACTTTTAAAAACATGCCATACATTTTTATAGTTTAATATTGAATTTAATGAATGTAGATTAAGAAGTTAAAATTGGTAGGCATTGGCTGTAGTATTTCCCCAGGAGTCTCCTCACCCTCTAATTGTTCAAGACTGTGGATAGGGACAGTTGTCCATGATTAAAATATCTTCGACCTTCATCTCCGTGCCCTGAGTTAAGCTCCTGGAGTACTTTCTTCATGAGACTGAATGGATTCTAAGGTTTCTTATAACTCTAAAATGTTTCTACTTGTATGAGCATGATAGTCCAAACTATATAGAACAGATGGAAGAGCTGTTTCTCAATTTATCTTTAAATTTAATTTATACTTTAAAATACCTAATAGTAAGTACATTATATTATGATGTGTCATATAGACATCTCTTACTAGCCTGCAGCTTTATTTCTATAGGAATGAATTTAAGAAGTATTGAGAAGGTGATTTCAATAAATCGGCTGTGTCAGCCTAGATGTATTTACTCTTTCAACAAACATTCGAGTGACTAGTGCATTGCTGTATGCCATGCATCATACTAGGTGCTGAATATGCGAAGATGGCAAAGAATGATCAGTGTTTGTTAGGAAATTGAGACTCTATGTAATGTATTATGTTAAGTGCTTTAATAGGGTTATTAAATTAATAGAAGGTCTTGAAGGTTCTTATTAAATGAATTTGTTCCAAAAGGGTCTCTGAATTTTAACAGTACATCTATACAAGAGTCTACAATGTAAGTACACTCACCGAGTCCTGGGAGATTTAAAAGAGCAAATTTGATTCAGGGGTGGTGAGGTGGCTTTTATTACCAGAGAGAAATTTTCCTAAATGTCCATATATATAGCATTAATGTGGAAATTACACTTTGTTTTTCTCAAAATGAAGAGATAAATTTATCCTATTTTATTCCTGAATAAAATTTTACAATTAATAAAAGGTATCCTTCAGCCTTTTGATTTTGGTCTTTTTTTTTTGTGAATCTGTGGCTTTGATAAGAACAGTGTTCTTTATTTTCCAGTGGTAAATTCTGGGAACCCTTTATAATAAGAAATGATGGGCCAGCTATTGTGAACTGACAGCTCGGTGTCTAGCTCTCCATTACATGAACATGTATAATAACACATTTATATTGGAATAGTACATAAACCTTTAACACCCGATAAGGTGTTTTCTAGGTCAGTTATTGTCCTCTCCAGTTTATTCATGGATTCCTACCTAGGGTCCATACTTTTCACTGAGTCTAAGCATCAAATCTCTTGTGAACCAGCCTTTTAGTTTTAGACATAAATCCTTTTAGATTAAGAATGAAAACCTATGTGTATTAATGCCGCATACACTGTGATGAGTGAAGATTGACTTCAAATGAAGAAAAACTTATTTTTGGAAGATGGATTTTAAAATTCTTGTGAATTCTCATCAAAAAGAATAGTATGCCTAGCCTACTGAACCTCACAAAGTGAAGTGAGAGTGGAATTAGTTAAAGAGAAAAAGAGACTAATGTTTATGGATGGCTCCTGCATGCCAGTAGGCACCACTTGGGCCTCCCATCATAACGTGGGTAGTTTGACCTTCATTTTCATAAGCAGATGCTGAGGCTCAGAGAGAATATGTGACTTGCTCAAAGTCATTAAGCATGTAAGAGTGGAAGTGAAACTGGTACCCCATTTCTGGTTACCTCACAGTCCATGCTGTCTTCTCAAATGGGCTCACTAGTGAAGGCAGAACTTAACATTATACGTTACCTTAAGGGAGTTTTGTTTCTTTAGGGTCTCATCTCTGAATCTTTTATTTCCTCTAGCACTCTGTTTGGACCTTAGCGGTCCTGTGCAAAGTAGAACACTGAGGTCTTTCTTGTCACTTTGTAGCTCTACTACTGTTCATTTTATGTGGAGTCTTAAAGGTAGTGACTTAACCAAGCTTGTAAATTCCAATATCATATTCAGTTTATTTCCAATTTAACAAGATGGACTTTTTGCTTTAATATATCACACTTTAAAATATTTTGCAATAAAGATTTCTTCCTGAAATTGTGAAACCTCAGTTTGCAATTAAAATCACAGAATCAGTGATATTTAAAGAGTATATAACATTATGAGGAGTCATGTTTTATTATTTGTACCTAAGGGTCTAGAGAGTAATAATTGATTTACAGAAGAACTGATTAAGGAACATTCAGCCAGCTCTGTGACAATATTCAATTTTTTATTGCAGAGCTATTGTGTTGACTCCATATCATCTCTTAGATGGTCTCATGATTGCTTAAAATTATCCTGGTCCAAATTTCATAACAAATTGTGGGGGGAAAAAAGTTTGAAAGGATAATGTCATCAAATGTTTTAATCATACTTGCCATATACTAATTTTCCCTCTCTCCCTCCACTGGTGTTTTTTTTTCCCCTAGGAGAAAAATTCAAAGTGGAAACAAAGACCATTGCTGTTGACTTCGCATCAGAAGATATTTATGACAAAATTAAAACAAGCTTGGCAGGTCTTAAAATTGGTGTTTTAGGTTTGTATATTTGCCACATTTATGAACTCTTCTTGCACTTACTATTTGATTTTTGCTATACATTTTCTTTTCAGATCTTAGGTGTTTGCTAAAATGACTAATGAGACAAAATTGTCATGTTAATACAATTGATCATTAGATGATATTAAATTGTATGTGTTTGAATCTTTGTGTTTCTGGTCATATTTTAACAACTGTTCTACAATTTTGGTCATTTTCTCTGCCTGCTTTATTTCCAATCTCTCATTCTCTCTGTATATATTTAGATATAGTTATACCATAATAACCCTTTAAGGTGGAAAATGCTGACCCATTTTTATATTTGAGGAAATGAAGGTTTAGGAAAATGCTTGTCAGCCTTTTGTTCATTATCATTCCCCTTACCCTCGAGGAGCCTTTTCAGACATTGTTTTCCTCCAGTCTTCTCTCCTATGAAACTTCAATACCACAGATACACTGTGTATCTTGTTTATATACTGTATGTATACCTGTGTTTTATACTTAATAAGATCTCACATTTACACTCTGTACCCCTGAACCAATTTTTGTTGCCTTGAAGGAGATACCATGCTAGTTGAGAATGGGTGGTTTAGAGAGATTAGTGACTTGCCTAAGGTCACAGGAAGACTGAATGTTGCAACTGAAATTCATCCTTCTATTTGTTTTTCCAAGTCTTCTACTTCCTTTTGCTACACCTCAGCAACCCTGCTGTTATTACCAAAAACTGATGCTTTTGCTGAGATAGGGAAGTACCGGACCTTGTTATGGAAAAGATTTGCCAGATTTTAAGGAAAAAAAGTCTTTGAAAAGTCACTCACCATTCTTTGAGTCTTTTCTTGGAAGAAAACAGGGTATCCAGTTCAGAAAAACTTGGCATCTTCACTAAATCTCTTTATCCCACTACCTAAATTGGTATGAGCCAAGTAATTACCATTGTTTTCTTTATTAGGCTATAAAAGGAAGAAAAATGAAGAGAAAATACTTTTAAAAAGATGTTTCCTAACATTTTTTTAGTCAAAACCCACAACTACCTTCCTCATACAATTAGAAAAATGGTCTTTCATGTAATTTTCTGATAAGGGAATTATTTTAAAAAAAGGTTGACTACTATAACCCTACATAGTGCCCTCAGGCCTGGCTTTGATATGCTCTCTTTTTCAACTTCTGCCTGATCCAACATCACCGTGCCCCATCTACCCATGTGACTATTCCCCCTACTTACAGGAGAGCTAGTAGCAAAAGGTGAATGGAAATACAAGTCTAGTTTTTGCCATTGTGTCTGCGTGGTCTCTTTTAAGTACATTGCCTGGAGTCTTTCACAGGTTCCTCTTCCTTAGCCCACATCTGGAATGCCTAAAGCACCATTAACATCTATAAAACTCTTGACTTTTTTAAACTTCCAAATCAGTAGCAGCTCTGAATTACTAGTTAGGATAGACAATGCCATTATTCGCTCTAACCCCATTCAAACTAGTCATGGACTGGGGAACGAAGGCTGCCTTAGGAAGGTGGTCAATTGAGGTTTCCTAATGAGAGGAGACTAATCTTGAACTTGTGTTTTTAGAGAATGATTCTTTCATAAGTAGTTCACTTACTCATGATTGTTCTTAGCTTAAGTTTTACCTGCTCTTCACTGGGTAACTTTGAAACTACAGATATTCTGGGACTGTGCTATTGAAGATGGGAAATGTCAGGCATCAGGATGTTGCAGGGCTGGAGGGTTATAAAAGGCACTCTTCACCTTTTTTTTTTTCCCCTGACCTACTATATAGAAAGTCTATAGTGTGAGTTTAGGCATGATAGATGTTAAGGATGAGAGTTCAAGGCATGTGGTTCCCATGCACTTTTCCACCACTTCTAGACTCCTAAGATTTATGTCAGTACATAAGTGCTGATACTTAGATGTAAAGACTGATATTTCCCTAGGCCTCGTATGCCAGTGGAACCTTTCTTTTTAAAATACAGCTCCTTATTCAATTGTAACCTGGATTTAGCAGTTGGTACCTCTCTTCACGTATTCCTTTACCCAATCAAAGGCCTAGAGACATAGCAATGAACAAGAGAGCACCTGACTTTATATAGTATAATGTTCTAATAGGAAAGACAGCACTGAACAAAAATAGTTATTTGTGGGATAAATGTTTTGAGAAAGGAAGGGCAGCATATAATAAGAGTATGAAAGGGGATAGGGAGTTGATACAGGGAGAAACAATGGTGACTTGGCCTAGCCAGTGGGGTAGAAAAAGGGAGGATTCCAGAAATATCTGTGAAGTAGATGAAGCAGGACTTTGTAAGAGGTGGGATGAAGGAGTAGAGAGAACTCATGGATGACTTGCAGGTTTCTGACTTTAGCTTGTGTGTCAGTAAGGCCATTTACTAAAATGGGCAATCTTGGAGGAGACTTTTTGAGAATGAGGATGATTTAAGTTTGTGGTTCTGCTATGATGTCCAAGTGGGGTTGTTAAGTTAGTAGTTGAATATATAGATCTAGGTATCATTAGAGCTCTGAATCAGAGATGGTGTTTGAAGATTACACATCTAGGAATAATCTCATTGAAGCCATGAGACTGGAGAACATCCAAAGAGGGTGTAGAGAATGTAAAGAGAAAAGTGAGGACAGAGCTCTTTTGAGATTGCCCTTGCCTGTCATCAAAGACTGCCTGGATTATACAGCATGAAGAAGGGATGGTTCTTTGCACAAGCTCAGCACCATCCTATAGAAATAAAATGTGAGCTGCACACATAATTTTAACTTCTCTAGTAGCTGTCCTTAAGAAGTAAAAAGTAACAGTTGAAGTTAATTTTAATAGTGTATTTTATTTTAACTCACTATATCCAAAATATTATCATTTTAGCATGTATCCATGATTACATTTAACTTAGCATTCAATCCATTATTGAAATATTTGCAATCTTTTTCTCATGCCAAGTCCTTGAATCTAGTATTTTGCATTTACGATATATCTCAATTCAAAGTTGTTAGGCTGGAGGAAGGAAAAACAAGGACATGCAAACAGAACAGAGAGATACCATAAAAGGAGAACAGACCAGACCCCAAGGTCCGTGCCTTATATGGAAAGGGGACAGCTCTCCCTGAATTCCATCCTGATGTGCCAACTAAGACCCGGATGTCAGCCTCCTCCCTCTTGGAAGGAAAAAAGTTTCTAGTTGTCTATTATGTCACCTTTAGCCAGTCATACCTCTCCACACCCCCTAGGATAGCTTGCCCACTCCTCCCCCTCCTAATCCCTTATAAGCCCCCACCTCCCTGACTGGGTGTGACTTCCCCAGCCTGTACATCACCTGGGAGTGGCATTCAAATAAACTACCTGGCCCTTTGTTGCCTCTTTTCACCTGCTTATTTCGGCTAAAATTTATCTTACAAAAGTGTTCCATAGTTAACATGTGCACAGTGATAGATATCTTTGCTCTAGTACATCGTGGCTGTCTTTCGTCCTCAGTTTGTGTGGGAGAGCCATACATATAATTTCTAGATTTTTCTTACTCTTTAACATGGTTTTCAGGCCAGGGTCAATTTCGCAATGTCTGGCAATGTTGGGAGACATTTCTGGTTGTCGCTACTTGAAGGGTAGGAAGGGAAAGTTCTCTTGGTCCCTACTGGCCCCTATTAGGTACAGGTCAGGGATGTTGCTAAACGTCTACGATGATTAGGACAGACTCCCACAGCAAAGAATTATCAGCCTAAAATTTCAGTAGTGCTGAGGTTGAGAAACCCTGCTTCAAAGTTTTACTGTAATTAAACTGTTCTGATTGAATACTTATTGAGACACACACAGATTTGTTTTTGATTTCTGGTTGGTTACAAATCTATAAAAAAATACAGCTAATGTTTACATAATCCTCTAAAGTTTATAGCAGCACTTTCATGTACATTATCTTATTAACTGGCTATACATCAAGTTTTCTTCCTATTTTACCATACCTTAAGCCTTGCATAATCATTATTGGCAATTATTACCAGACATATCACGTTGTAATTTTAATTTGTCAAGAGTTTTGAGGGAACTATTAGAACATCTATATGAACGGAATTTTATCTTATTATCAGGTCATATTTCAATTCTAATCTTGTGGTTTGCTCTCTAGTGTGGATATTATCCTTGAACTTGTGGGAGTCTAATGTTTCTGTTTTATTTTTCCTACGATTCTCTGGGTCTGTAGTCCCTTCACCTTCTTTGGTCCCTCTTTTCTTCCCATTCAGATCCCATATACCCCCACCTCTGTCTAGTAAGGGGGAAATAATAATATTTATTCTCCTTCCTCCCCTGCTTAATGTCAGTCTCACTTTTATAGATTCCCTAAAATAATAGGCATACAGATTGATTTCTAGTAAGGTCTGGCAATTCATATTAAGTTATAGGAAGGAATTTTTTTATACTGAGTATTAATGAAACCAGTAATGATAAAAGGAAAAATAAATCACCAAGATACACTCCATTTGTTTGCATAGCTTTAACTACTGAAGTATATAGTCAGTGCTTAATAAAGAAAATTAATATTTTCAGAATTACAAAGGAAAATGCTAAAGCCTTTTGTCATGAAGGAAACATTAAGTTTTCAGTAAGATAAATGAAAACTGCTGTGAATCGTGTTGAGTTTATACTGAAAGGTCACCATAACATGGTAAGACTATAAATGCTTAAGGTTGAGAAGTTGGAGTCTTAACTCTGTGATGTTAAATAAGTAAGCATCTGCAGTCTTCTTTCAGGCAAATGCCAAGAAACATAGATTTGAGAAAGCTTTAAAAACCAACTATTTAGAGAAAATGACATCAGAATTGCTTTGAGTAAGCAAACAATTGGTTAACAAAATGTGATTGCTATAGTGCTTACTTGCTTCCTCAAGAGACTCTCATGTGTGCTCCAAATTGGTTTGGAGGACTTGGCACAGTACATTGAAGGAGGCGTAATTTACCAAGGCCAAAAGAATAGCCTTGGATTTGAGGTATGCCACAGACAATACTTTTTAAAAATTCCACTACTATGACTTTTTTAACCTTTAAAAAGTGACATTCTTTATTCTAGAATTAAAAGTAGAAAGACCCTCTTGGAAAAGTTCTTAGTTTGTGGTTCTTTTTTTTTTTTTATAAATCAACCATAGCTCTTTTCAAACTTTTAATGCATCCTAGACCAAGAATTTCCCCATGACCAATGCTGTCAAGGTGGTCTTCACCCATACTGTCATGGTTTATATAAGTTGTAGAATCAAGAGAATCAGTTGGTACAGGGTGGCCTGTGAATCTATGCTGGCTCAGGGTATTCAGGACTATTTACTTACCCATCAACTTCTTTTCTATCTCTATGCACTGCCCATAATTTTATTAAGAAGCAGCATTTAATAACAACAATGCATATAGATAATAAAAGTCAATTGATTACAAAGAATTGCTGATTGTAAAAGCTGGAATAGAGCCTACCATTATCTTTCTTCCTATGCCTTTATAAGAGCATACTTCCATTAATGTACTTGGTGGATTATGTTTCATTAGTGTCCTTCCCTTCTTTGCAGCCGAACATAAAGATACCTTTTTGTTATCCTTGCCCATGTAACCTTATAGATTAATGGGAAATATTTGGAAAGCATTTGTGTTCCCTTTTTCTCCTCTAAAATCTAGTATTTCCCAAAGTGCTCCTGGATGGACAGCTATCGAATGTTAGGAGTATTTATCCTAAAATATAGTTAGAGCAGAGATGAACAGTTAAGATCAATCTAATCTATCTCTATTTATACTTGTTTTCAAAGCTTCTTAACAAAAGACCTAAGGGTATTGTTAGCTACTTTGGGAAAGAACCAGTTAGCTTCCAAACGGCAAACTCCTAGGTAATTGAATTGGGATACAGAGATGGCTACCTTATAGTTCAGTCCCCAAAGTATCAAAGGAAGAGGAGTAGACGTAGGTCAAGGAGAGAAGGAGCCGAGGGGCTACAGGAATGGGTCGAGGGAAAGTTCTCCGAGATATCTGGGAAGGAAGGAAATTTGTGCATACTAGGAATTATACAGTTCCTCAGTCCCAGTTGATTAAGGAAGTTATAAATACGAGTCTTGCTTCTTTAGAGGATTTAGAAATTTATAAACCCACAGATTATCTTTCTGCTATTCCTAGGATCTTTACTAATTAGAAATTGGTTTTAAGTTGCCCTCTTTTAAAATGTAAATATGTCTGAAAGGGCCAGTGACCTCTTCATTTATATCCTACTGGGATTAGTACATTCAGTCTATTACTTGTCTACTTCTTGCTGGATCAGTCACCCAGAGGAAATGGTTATTTTAGCTGGTGAAAGAAAGACTTGGAGAAATCTTTTAGAGTGGAGGAGATGCATAAAAGGAATTTGTAGTGGTAGGTGGGTGATCAGTGTGGGGGTCTGGGAGTGGAGGAAGAACACAAGGGCAAAATAAAGTTAGTTGAGAGGACTAAAGATGAACTTCATATGTCTGAAAATAACCTCTCCCCACCTTTTTAATCTTTTTTCTGTAGCCTGTCGTTGGTCTTGGGGGTCTGGTGAGTGGGGTCATGACTCTACCCTGGAGCTGCCCCGGGCCCCTCCCACCCTGAGCTCCATTGAGCTTCAATGCCCAGTTTTTACTGTGGTTTCATTCTGTAGGAATGAATAATTGAATCATTGGCTGTATGATTGAACTCAGTGTCCAGCCTCCCTCCATAATCTGCTCAAAGCCCCAACCCTCTAGTCACACAGTTGGTCTTTCTGGTAACCAACCCCCATCCTGATTCTAATTGTTAGCAGTAAATTTAAGTGTGATCCAAAGGCTCACCATGAATTACAAAGACCCTCCAATTACCCTGGAAATTCTAGGTGTTTAGAAACTCCACCCCAGGAATCTGGGACCAAGACCAGACAACTTCTTTATTATACAGCACCTTTCCTTTCCTGCTTCCTGATTGGTTTATATACTCATTCATTCAACAGGTAAAATTCCAGAGATATAGCAGTAAAAAACTGATAGTTTCTTTTTTCATGGAAGACAACCATCAAATGAATAATTGGTAATGTGTTGCATGTAGTGAAAGAGTACGTTATTAAGTGTGGGTAAAATCCTAACATTTCCAGAATATCTTGCCTGGCTTTCATACATCTGCATATCAATAGACATTCAGAGGTGGAAATAAGTATGG
The DNA here is from genome assembly GCF_030020395.1 of Manis pentadactyla. Classification (NCBI taxonomy): domain Eukaryota; kingdom Metazoa; phylum Chordata; class Mammalia; order Pholidota; family Manidae; genus Manis; species Manis pentadactyla. The sequence continues at coordinate 83,743,481 of NC_080027.1, forward strand.
CATTAGTGCATTTGCTTCAAAGCACAGGGGTGGAGAGTTCATCTCCATATCAATAGGTAATTACCTGGGCAACGGAGGGCTTATCTGTACCTGAGAGATGAGGGGGAGGGCAGGTTTTGTTTCTGCTGGAGCAGGAAAGAGAGAAGGCCCCAGACTGCAATTTGTAAGCAATAAACGGGTTTTAAACTTTATTTTTCCCTTTGACTGATTTCGGTTTTTAGAGGTATTTTGCCCCGGAATTTCCTCTCCCTGGACTTACATTAAGAAAGCTAAGAGTGTCAGAGATGATCTCTCTGAGAAAGGAATATTTAAGTTGGGACCTGAAGGTGGATTAGCACTGGGAGAAGAGATGTAGGTAAGCTTGTAGGTAGAAGAAACAGAATTTACAAAAGTCCTGAGGTGGATATACTTGACAACTTGGAGGAACTAAGAGGAGGTCTGCAAATCTAGAGCATGGAGATTGCAAAGGGAACAGTGGCTGGAGTCTGGAGATTAAGCAGGGCCAGATCATGAAAGGTTTAGAAAACCAGGTTGGTAAGTTTGGACTTCATTGAAAGACCATGTAGACAATATTGAGTTTGAACAGCAATTTGTCATCATATTAGAATTTTAGAGAGATCATTCTGATGCTCAAGTGAAAGAGGGCAAGAAGTGATATCAGGAGACTGGTCAGGCTATTGAAAGAAATGAAATGTAAGGTGATGTGGTTTATTTTAGGTTGATGGCAGTGGGAATAGAAGAGGATTGACTAGAGTGATTTTTAGGAAATAGAAACAGGACCAATTTCTGATGAGGGTCCTTATCACAGTCCTTGTCTGACAGAAGGAGTAAAGAATAACAATAGTAGATGTTTTTTAAATCATCATTGCTAACATCATTAAGCATTTTTAATATGTCAGGCACCATTCTAATTAATCTTATTTATTCCTCAACAATCCTATAAGGATTTTTTTTTGGTGCCTATTTTTTTGTGCCATGACAATTTTTATGCCCATTTTACAGGTAAGACAGATTTACAGAGGTTAAATACATTGTCCAGTATTATACAGTTAGTAGTTAGCAACTTTGAGGTTCCAACTTGAGCAACTGAATGCTAAGGCAGAAAACCCTGGATCAGGAGCAAATTCTTTTTTAAAAAATTTTTATTATTACCTTTTATTAGTATATCATTGATATACAGTACTCTTTTATTAAGGTATCATTGATATACACACTTATGAAGGTTTCACAAGAAAAACAATGTGGTTACTACATTAACCCATATTATCGAGTCCCCCCATACCCCACTGCAGTCACTGTCCATCAGTGTAGTAAGATGCCACAGAGTCCCTATTTGTCTTCTCTGTGCTACACCGTCTTCCCTGTGACACCCCCCCACAAACACCATATGTGCCCGTCATACTGTCCGTCAATCCCCTTCTCACTCCTTCCCCCACCCATCCTCCCCACCCCTCTGCTTTAGTAACATCTAGTCCCTTCTTGGAGTCTGTGAGTCTGCTACTGTTTGTTCCTTCAGTTTTGCTTTGTTATACTCCACAAATGAGTGAAATCATTTGGCACTTGTCTTTCTCTGCCTGGCTTATTTCCATGAGCATAATACCCTCTAGCTCCATCCATGTTTTTGCAAATGGTAGGATTTGTTTTCTTCTTATGGCTAAATAATATTCCATTCTGTATACGTACCACATCTTCTTTATCTATTCATCTACTGATGGATAATTAGGTTGCTTCCATGTCTTGGCTGTTGTAAGTAGTGCTGCAATAAATATAGGGATGCATATGTCTTTTGAATATGGGATCTTGTTTTCTTTCGGTAAATTCCTAGGTGTGGAATTCCTGGGTCAAATGGTATTTCTATTTTTAGTTTTTTGAGGAACTTCCATAATGCTTTCCACAATGGTTGAATTAATTTACATTCCCACCAACAGTGTAGGAGGGTCCCCCTTTCTCCATATTCTCACCAGCATTTGTTGTTCCTTGTCTTTTCAACATTGGCCATCCTAACTGGTGTGAGGTGATAGCTCATGGTGGTTTTAATTTGCATTTCCCTGATAATTAGTGATGTGGAGCATCTTTTCATATGCCTTTTGGCCATCTGAATTTCTTCTTTGGAGAACTGTCTGTTCATATCCTCTGCCCATTTTCTAATTGGGTTATTTGCTTTTTGGGTATTGGGGCATGGGAGTTCTTTAAATATTTTGGATGATAACCCCTTGCTGGATATGTCATTCACAAATATATTCTCCCATACTGTAGGATGCCTTTTTGTTCTACTGATGGAGCCCTTTGCTGTACAGAAGCTTTTTAGTTTGATGTAGTCCGACTTTTTCATTTTTGCTTTTGTTTCCCTTGCCCAAGGAGATGTGTTCAGAAAAACGTTGCTCATGTTTGCATTCAAGAGAGTTTTGCCTGTGTTTTCTTCTGAGAGTTTTATGGTTTCATGACTTACATTCAGGTCTTTGATCCATTTTGAGTTTACTTTTGTGTATGGAATTACAGAATAATCTAGTTTCATTCTTTTACATGCAGCTGTCCAGTTTTGCCAACACCAGCTGTTGAAGAGGTTGTCATTTCCCCATTGTATACCCATGGCTCCTTTATCGTATATTAATTGACCATATGTGATTGGGTTTATATTTGGGCTCTCCATTCTGTTGTATTGATCTATGGGTCTGTTCTTGTGCCAGTACCAAATTGACTCAATTACTGTGGCTTTGTAGGAGAGCTTGAAGTAAGGGAGTGTAATCCCCCCAGCTTTATTCTTCCTTTTCAGGATTGCTTTGGCTATTTGGGGTCTTTTATGGTTCCATATGAATTTAAGAACTGTTTGTTTTAGTTTGTTGAAGAATGCAATTGGTATTTTGATAGGGATTTCAGTGAATCTATAGATTGCCTTAGGCAGAATGGCCATTTTTGACAATATTAATTTTTCCTCTCCATGAGCATAGGATGTATTTATTGGTGTCTTTTTAAATTTCTCTCAGGAGTGTCTTGTACTTTTCAGAGTATAGGTCTTAAACCTCCTTAGTTAGGTTTATTCCTAGGTATTTTATTCTCTTTGATGAAATCATGTATGGAATTGTTTTCCTGATTTCTCTTTCTGCTAGTTCATCATTAGTGTATAGGAATGTAACAGATTTCTGTGTGTTGATTTTGTATCCTGCAACTTTGCCGAATTCATTTATTAGATCTAGTAGTTTGGGTGTGGATTCTTTAGGGTTTTTTATGTACAATATCATGTCATCTGCAAACAGTGACAGTTTAACTTTTTCCTTACGTATCTGGATGCCTTTTATTCTTTGTGTTGTCTGATTGTCATGGCTAGAGCCTCCAGAACTATGTTGAATAAAAGTGGGGAGAGTGGACATCCTTGTCTTGTTCCCAATAAAGCAAAAGCTTTCAGCTTCTCACTGTTAAGTATGATGTTGGCTGTAGGTTTGTCATATATGTCCTTCATTATGTTGAGGTCTTCATTTTGTTGAGAGTTTTTATCATGAATGGATGTTGAATTTTGTCAAATGCTTTTTCAGCATCTATAGAGATGATCATGTGGTTTTTGTCCTTTTTGTTGATTTGGTGGATGATGTTGATGGATTTTCTAATATTGTACCATCCTTGCATCCCTGGACTAAATCCTACTTGATCATGGTGGATGATCTATTTGATGTATTTTTGAATTTGATTTGCTAATATTTTGTTGAGTATTTTTGCATCTCTGTTCATCAGGGATATTGGTCTGTAATTTTCTTTTTTTGTGGTGTCTTTGCCTGGTTTTGGTATTAGAGTGATGCTGGCCTCATATAATGAGTTTGGAAGTATTCCCTCCTCTTCTACTGTTTGGAACCTTAAGGAGGATGGGTGTTAGGTCTTTACTAAATGTTTGATAAAATTCAGCAGTGAAGCCATCTTGACCAGGGGTTTTGTTCTTAGGTAGTGTTTTGATTACCAATTTAATTGCTGGTAATTGGTCTGTTTAGATTTTCTGTTTCTTCCTGGGTCAGCCTTGGAAGGTTGTATTTTTCTAGAAAGTTTTCCATTTCTTTTAGGTTATCCAATTTGTTAGCATATAATATTTCATAGTATTTGCTAATAATTCTTTGTATTTCTGTGGTGTCCATGATTTTTCCTTTCTCATTTCTGATTCTGTTTTTGTTTGTCAACTCTCTTTTTTTCTTGATAAGTCCGGCTAGGGGTTTATCTATTTTGTTTTCTCAAAGAACCAGCTCCTGGTTTTATTGATTTTTTTGTATTTTATTCTTCTCGATTTTATTTATTTCTGCTCTGATCTTTATTATGTCCTTCCCTGTACTGACTTTGGGCTTCATTTGTTCTTCTTTTTCTAGTTTCATTAATTGTGAGTTTAGATTCTTCATATGGGATTGTCCTTCTTTCCTGAGATAAGCCTATATTGCAGTATACTTCCCTCTTACTACGGCCTTCACTGCATCCCACAGATTTTGCAGCTTGAGTTATTGTTTTCATTTGTCTCCATATATTGCTTGATCTCTGTTTTTATTTGGTCATTGATCCATTGATTGTTTAGGAACATATTATTAAGCTGCATGTCTTTGTGGGCTTTTGGTTTTCTTTGCACAATTTCTAGTTTCATACCTTTTTCATCTGTGAAGCTGGTTGGTACAATTCCAGTCCTGAATTTACTGAGGCTGTTTTTGTGGCCTAGTATGTGATCTCTTCTTGAAAATGTTCCATATGCACTTGAGAAGAAAGTGTATCCAGCTGTTTTTGGGTGGAGTGTTCTATAGATGTTAGGTCCATCTATTCTAACATGTTGTTCAGTGCCTCTGTCTCCTTACTTATTTCCTATCTGGTTGGTCTGTCCTTCAGAGTGAGTGGTGTGTTGGAGTCTCCTCAAATGAATGCATTGCATTCTATTTCCCTGTTTAATTCTGTTAGTATTTGTTTCATATATGAGGTGCTCCTGTGTTGGGTGCATAGATATTTTTAATGGTTATATCCTCTTGTTGGACTGATCCAAGAGACAATAAGTGTCCTTCTTTGTCTCTTGTTTCTTTCTTTGTTTTTAAGTATGTTTTGTCTAGTAGAATTACTGCAACGCCTGCTTTTTCTCCTTATTAGTTGCGTGAAATATCTTTTTCCATCCCTTCACTTTCAGTCTGTGTATGTCTTTCAGCTTGAAGTGAGTCTCTTGTAGGCAGTATATAAATGGGTCTTGTTTCTTTATTCATTCATTAACTCTATGTCTTTTGATAGGTGCATTCTGTCCATTTACATTCAAGGTGATTATCGATAGATATGTACTTATTGCCATTGCAGGCTTTGGATTCATGCTTTCCAAAGGTTCACGGGCAGCTTCTTTACTATCTTAACAGTGTCATTTAACTCACTTAGTACGCTTTTGCAGACACAATCTAAAGGTTCATTTTTTTTCCTTCCCTCTTTTTCTTCCTCATCCATTCTTTATACATTAGGTATCATATTCTGTACTCTTTGTGTATCCCTTGACTGACTTTGTAGGTAGTTGATTTATTTTGCATTTGCTTAGTAATTATTTCATCTATTTCCTTTATTGTGGTTTTATTGTCTCTAGTGACAGCTATTTAGCCTTAGGAGTACTTCCATCTAGAGGAGTACCTTTAAAATACAGTAAAGAGATGGTTTGTGGGAGGTAAATTCAACTTTTGCTTATCTGGAAATTGTTTAATCCCTCCTTCAATTTAAAGACAGCATCTCTGGGTAGAGTATTCTTGGTTTGAGGCCCTTCTGTTTCATTGCATTAAATATATCATGCCACTCCCTTTTGATCTTTAAGGTTTCTGCTGAGAAGTCTGATGGGTTTTCCTTTGTATGTGACCTTTTTTCTCTCTCTGGCTGTCTTTAATTCTCTGTCCTTATGCTTGATCTTTGCCATTTTAATTATTATATGTCTTGGTGTTGTCTTCCTTGGGTCCCTTGTGTTCAGAGAGCTGTGCACTTCCATGACCATGACCTGTTTCTTTCTCCAGATTTGGGAAGTTTTCAGCATTCATTTCCTCAAAGACACTTTCCTTTTTTCTCTCTTCTTATTCTGGTAGGTCTATAATGGGAATATTGTTCTGTTTGAATTGTTTACACGGTTCTCTTAATATTCTTTCATTCCTTGAGATCCTTTTTTCTCTCTGTTTCTCAGCTTCTTTGTATTCCTGTTCTCTAATTTCTATTTCATATGCTGTTAAATCCCTCCATTGCGTGTTTCATTTTGGATACTGTATTTATCAAAGTTTCTATCTCTTTCTTGATGTCCTCTCTGAGGTCTTGATTATTTTTCTATAGCTCCGCGAGCATGTTTATGATTTTTATTTTGAAACCTTTTTCAGGAAGATGGGTGATTTCAGTTTCACTTGTCCCTCTTTCTGGTGTTTGTGGGATTTTGGTTTGTATCAGGTTCCTTTGCCATTTCATGTTTATAATGAATAATATGGAACAATAACTTTGTGTAGAAGGCACCCTCTAGTACCCAGTATATCTATTTTCTGGAGCTGTTCAGCACCTAGAGTAATGGTGGGGGTCACAGGCGAGTGGAATCAGCACCTGCTAGGAGGAAGGAAGTCTTTCCTGCTTCCTGGCCACAGTCCCTGCCTCCTCTTCCAGGACCAGTGAGCTGACCACACAGGGAGGAGGCTCTTCATTATACCCCTGTAGCTGCTGTTGGTGGGGCTGCCCTCCAGTTGGCCTGGCGCGATGGTGGGGGCTGCAGGTTTGTGATCCAGGTGTCGGCCAGGAGGAAGAAGTGGCAGGCTGTGTATTGCAGTGCAGGGCCTTCGTGGACTTCATCAGCCAGGGGGAATGGAGCCCCTGAAGCTCCTGAAAATTCCCAACCTGCTGGGCTGAGGGCAATAGGACAGTTTTGTTCATCTGTCCTTTCTTCTGAGCAGCAAGCTCTGTGTAATCCTTGCCCCTTTATCAGCCCTCTTGCTGTTCAGAGTCTTTCAAAGTGCCCACCTTTCTTTTTTCCCAGAGTGGCCAGTTGTGGGTAACTGTTCTCCACAAGTGGCTGGAATCTCAGTTTCTCTGAGTATTCTGCCTGTCTTTTCTTTCCAACCCCACTAATCTCCAGAGCACCATGTAGCGTAGCTTCATGCTCCCAGAGCATATCTCCAGGAATGTGTGTTCAGCAGTCCTAGGCTTCCACCTCCTCCCTGCTGCATTTCTCTTCCTCCAGCCAGTGAGCTGAGGTGGGGGAAGGGCTTGGCTCCCACCGGATTGTGGCTTTGCTACTTTACCCTTTCTGTGAAGTCTTCTCTTTTCCCCAGATATAGGCAGTCTGTTGCAGTCTTCTTTACAGTCACTCTTTCAGGATTAGTTGTATTTGCTATATTTTTGTATTATATGTGGTTTTGGGAGGATGTTTCTATCTCACTTCTCATGCCACTATCTTTAAGCCTCTTTCCTGGAGCAAATTCTTTAGAGAAATATGATGATTTCAGTTTGGAGTATGTTAAACTTGAAAGGACTCTGAGAAATGCAAGTGGCGATTCAAGCAGACATTTGGATCTCTGGAGCAGATTGCCATCCTTTACTGAATGAGGCAAAAGCCTGGTCTAACCAATCATGGCAGGCAGAAGAGGTACATGAATTTTTTTTTTTATACCATGAACATTATCAGACTTAGTGTGTCAGAGTTCCATTAGGTGTGTTGAATGAGATTGAATTCTAAAATGAGAATAAGACTTAGAATTCAGACGTATTTCTTCTTACTTAAAAACCACTAATGGTATTACTGAAAGCAGAACCTTTAACTTAAAACTGGGTAATTAGCTATGATTTCAGAAACATAAATAGAACCATAATTTATGAAATTGATGTGTTCCTGCCATTTGCTAAGATTAAAGTACCAACGTCATGTCATCCTTCTTTCCTCATCCTCTCATCTAAGTTTATACATGTCAAACCTTACCTAGTTTTATAATGAGGATCACATAGCACTTTATAATTAAATAGTGGAAATGAAACGTTATGCTGTATTGTTTCTGACTCAAACTTAATTTTTCATTTCTGATTAAAGGCACTGCGAATTTAAACCCTGTAAACTCTCTTTTATTTAGAAATTTCTACTCACAAGTGTTTGAAAGCTGTAAAGTTTGCAAAATGTTTTGCATGGTGTTCCAAATATCATCTGTCAGAGTATGAACATGTGCTAGCTACAGCAATATGTTAAATAAGGCAAAGAAGGAATTTTCTTTGCATCACTTTTCAGACTCTCTGTAGACTGTAAGACTAGATCTACTTGAGTCAAATGGAGTAGAGGGACAATTGGGATAAATTTAATCAGTTAAACAGTCACTCTGATTAACTGTTGCCCAGAGCTCTCTCTCCAGCAATTTGATACTGGTCATACATGGTAAAAGCAGGGACCTTGCTGTCCTACTGCATCCCCAGCACCTAAAACAGCATTTCAATAATTACAGAGTACAAAGCAGTTCAGTAAATACTGGTTGAATAAATGACCATACAACAGTAACAACTCTCCCTCCTCCTCCTCCTATTAATATACATCAGTATGTCCTTGGCATTGGGGTAGAGATTTTATGCATATTGTCTCATTTAATTTTTTAATTATTAACCCTTTTATATATAAGGACAATGAGGAAACTGAGGCTTATTGGAGTGAAATCACTTGCCTCTTGTTAGGAGCTGGTGGTAGAGCATGGACTGAAACGCAGGTCTATTATAGGACGCTGAATCCATACCCTTTCATTTCAAAAGCTTAACACAGGAGAGGTTTCCCTCCACTTTTGGTATATACACCATTACTGCAGTCTATACTTTGATAAATTAGGTTATTTTGAAATACAATATGGTGGCAGCATTTTTCTTCTAAGCCATTTTTATTAATGAACTCTAAAGGCTTTCTATTGCTCTAGTGTTTACTTTGAGTACTTGAACTAGATTAGTGTATGTAACTACATGTGGACTGAAACATACACTTAACATTTTGTACTTTGATATGATGATGAGGAAATAGAGAATATTTTGCATTATTTGATATATATTGGGAAGTCTAACCTTTAGGCAATGCATTTTTATACCACCTTAATTTCTTACATATGATTAATCTGGAAAAGGTGATCTGTGTGTGGTTGCCTGTATCTGCAATTATTATGCTGCTTCAAATGGATTTTTATTTTCTAGAAACTTATTGTTGTTTGCTCCTCCTTTATGCCCAACCCAGATACCAAATATCTAATTCTCTAATGACATCATTGTCTCTACAGCAGCTGGTTTTGATAAAGGATTCTAAGCCTAGTAAGGTCAGCAGCAGCAGGAAATGAGTTTAGAAGAAAAAGAAATCTTATAAATGTTCTCTTTTCTTTATAAGTATGAGATGTGGAAATTGGAAATGATTTTTAGAACAGTAGTATGATATAATTTAGAACGTCCAGAATCACTCCAAGGATTTTCTGAATATTTACAATACAATACTATAGGTATCGGTGCTTTTGAAAGTTCTGGGTGGGGTACATGGAGAGCACGCTGAGCAGGGCGCATGACAGTTCTTGCCTGTAAGGCTCAACTCTGTTAGGATTGTTCCTCTGCTGCCACTTCATCTCTTTCCACTTACCTTGTCCTTGTTTTTGTCTATCTTCACCTTTGTTCTTTGTTGGCCTCATCCTTCTGTTGAGCTCTTCTTAACTGGAGAACTCCAGTGAAAAACAGGAAGTATCTTGTATCTGTTCAGGGTCCTGGGGTGGTTACTGTAGTGGTTGGAATACTGAGGTAGGTTGCATGGACACCCTTCATTGTTGGGAAGACCCAGTATCTTTCACACAAGTGAGAGGATTTTGCAGGTCACTGAATACAAATTTTAAAATCTGTCTCTGCTGCCTAACTTGAAGAATTAAGAAAAAACCCTCACTGATCAACATCCTTAATGCCAATTTAAAATGCTACCATTTATAAGGGGTTTTCAGCTCTCTGAAAGATGTTGAAACAACATGTGGTTTGTTGTTTGGTGAATCCTATAATGAATCCTGAATATAAAGATGGTATTGCATGCACCCGTTCCTAATGAGATTACATTATAAAGGAAATAATTTCAACCTTCACTCCTCACGGAAGCCTGCGTTCTTCTTTTGCAAATTCCTTGAAAAGCTTTCTTCCTGCTGGTTGGTGATTGCTGCCACCTAATGTCTCAAAATAAAATTGCAGTGGGTTTGCGTTTTCCAAAAGATGCTCGCTGTCGTGCAATTTATGGAAATAAGTCTTTGAGAGCAACAGTTGTTTTTCTCTACACTTAAATAATAGTGAAGTGCTTATTGTGCTTACTGAAGTGCATATTATTGTGCAGTATGCTTCATGTCATGTGAAGAAGTTACGGATAGTGTATATTCCACAAGCAAAAGGTTCAATTTATAAAACAGAAAGGGATTTAAGAGCCCTAATCCCTGGTATAGAACAAATGGCCAGTGTGACCTTGGCATGTACTTCCCCTCATAAAATTGGCATAGTGTTCTGAAAGAGCTATTCTAGCTTTAGCATTTTTTGCTGTGTGTATTTTGGTCATAAAAGCATATAGCCCTTAAAGATGACACTATTTATTTCTTTAGGCTAAAGTTCTCAGCATTAGACATGTTTTCTTTTAGAGCTATGTTAAATAGATGTTCACGTTTTCATTGTGTCAGTAGTTTTGATAGCTTTCTTTTGCTCAGCAGAGACACACCTGAAGACTTTCTGTCGTTACGCAGCCTTAACCAGAGTGGCATTTTCTTCTTGGTTAGTTATTCGTGGGCTTTTTTAGCTCGACTTTGTTCTTGTAGTACAGGTTAAGATTACAAAGTAAACTCTTGCTGTGTACAAAGCTCCCAGATTATTATTTTTTTTTAGAAACCCAAATCTGGATTTTAGAAGATTTATAGTTACAGTATTGAATTTTCTCCAGAATTTTGAAATAGAGCATTAATATTTCCTTGGGCTAGAAAGAAATCTGAAAATAGAAAGTTTTCTAAGTACAGGAAAGTGAAAGGAGGTAAGAGATCATTGTTCATGATGTAATGTTTTTTTAATCCTGAAGAATATTGCAACTTGGCGAAGCCTTTCATCAAGGATTCTGTTTATCTTTACTGACTTAGCATTTTAACAGCTATTTTGGCTGTTATTGTTTCTCTTAGTCACACTGTAAACAAGTTGCTCATCCTTTGTAATTCTATAGATGGTTAAAGCAAAGTCAAGTGTGTGAAAGCCTCAGCTAAACTAATTTTGGCCTAATTGTTAACAGATATAAAATTGATTCTTAGAACCCCTGGTGGATGGGGAACCTGCTGAATAAAATAAAAATGGATTTAGACCTGCTGTTATTAATTATGTTTGAATACTATCTATTCAGATGAGCACCAATCCTAATTAAATAGTTTTCTTTGCTTATAGATTTTCAGATAGATTTCAGTGACATTGTTCAAGCCATCCTGACCAAACTCTGCAGATAAAATCTTGATACTGACATCCACAAGTAACTGGCTTACTCCTAAATATAGGACCCTTACTGAGTTCTTCTGAAGCATTAATTTTGCTAGTCTATTGAAAAAGTTACTATTACTACCATTAGGTTTACCTGGTACAGTTCCCTATAAGCTTTAGTAGACTGATCATAATTTCATTCTTTTTGCCACTGAAATCTTTTTCAAACACTTTATAGTTTTCTTAAACATTGCCATCAGATTTCTGTTTATTATCCAATTATTACCAATTTTTTTTTTTCCTGAGCTGAATACTGGATGAGAGCATATGATGCTTTAATGTAGTGGTGGCGAGCTTAGTCTCTGAAGTCAAATTTCCCGAGTTTGGATCCCAGCCTTACTTTGCTCTGTGACCTTTGACAAGTTACTTAACAACTGTGAGCTTCACTTTCCTAATACATAAAAGGGAAACAGTAATAGGAGCTACCGAATAGGGTTATTAAATGTAGACATGATTATCCATTTCATTATTAGTTAAAATAAATTCCAAGATATTATGTTTATTTTTCGATTCCTACAAATGGTCCATACTCTGGGTTTGTCTTTGTCTTTCCAGGACTAGGGAAAACCATAGAATATCTGAGTATTAATCATGTACTTAATTGTATATAAAATTTGTTCATAACTCTTCAATTGTTTTGTAAAGCCAATCTTAGGGTAGGTGATTGAGGAGGGAGGATACAAGGAAGACTGAGACAGGACCTTGACTGTCAGGGCTTAAGATCTAGGAGGGATGGATGGTTCACTGGAGACATTTAGTCTGACCCACCTTTTGGCCTTCCTTTACCTCCTGGATGAGGTCAGATTCTCCAGGACAGGCTCCCATGGTGCCTTGTACTTTGCAATGAAATAATTATTTAATTCTTTTTATTTAGTGCCTTTCTTTCCCTCCTAGATAGTATGCTCCATGATGCCAGAAACTGCCTTTTTCCTTCAGGTTTTCATAATTCCTGGCACATGTCTTACACATAGGTGTATGGCAAATGTTTCCTGAATAATTAAGCTAGCTCTCATTTTGGAGATGAAGAAACTGAGATGCGTATCTTATGTGACTTACCCCAAACCACACATCTGAAACGGTTATAAGTAGAACTGACATTTTCAGTTTCCTACACTATAGTACTCTCCCTTTTTTCTATTACATCATGAAAATTTAAGCAATATCTACAAATAACTGTATTACAGCGGCAGAATATATGCTCACTTCAAGGAGCTATGGAAATTGAGAGGCAAATAAAAGTCCTTTAGTCAGGTGTTGGGTGGTAGGTACAGAAAGGCTTAATGAAGGAGGAAACATTTGAATTGTACATATGTGAGTAGATTTTGGTAGAAAAGTGTGGGAAAGGTCACTCTAGGCATAAACAGTGTTTGATGTGTTGTATGTATCATTTTAGTCTTGGTATGGTTAATCTCCTTATTTAATCTCATTGTTTCAATAAATCTATAAAACATATATGTTAGCCAGCTACTGGTGTTATCTTCTTTCAGTAAACAACGTTGGAATGTCATATGAATATCCGGAATACTTCTTGGATGTTCCTGACTTGGACAATGTAAGTCTTCCTTTGTGTATTCTGGTGAGAGGAAGTATTGGTGAGTCAGTGTGGTATTCTGGTTCAGACTGAGCCCTCAAGTCCAGCTGCTTGAGGTTCACCCCCTGGCTCTTTGACTTCTTACCAGAGATGCCAAAGGGATGTTCCCAGCCATGCTTAGTCTCTGTTCCCGTGTCCATAAAATAGGCCACTTTGCAGGGGTGTTAGAAGGCTTGAATGAGAAAATATTTATAACTTCATTTGTATAGTACCAGGTTCAATAATAGTTCTAGTTTTATTAATCTTATTTTTATTATTTCAAAACAAGTCTGTTTTAAGTATCAGGATTCTAAACATCAATTTAATATCATAAATGTGTTAAAATATAGCAGTGTTGTTTATTCAGGCAAATAGCTCTACCAAAAAGAAAGTATATTCTTGATACATGCATAATTCTTTAATAAAATCCAGAAAGGCATATAATTGAAGGAATATGTAATTTTTAAGAAATTGTTAAAAATCTTAGAGTCAATAATTTCTCCTTTCTATATGAATAGAGAAGAGATTGTGTATTTACTTTAGATTTAGGGTGTCTCTTTACTTCCAGATTTTACTTTGCATATACACCTTTTTTTCCATATTAGCCTGAATTGCTGCTTTAGGTAGAAAAGTACTATGAAACTCAGAATAAAATAAAATCTGCATCTCCACCCCAATTCCTGTCATTTTTCAAGATCTCTACTGTATCTGGAGGAATTTTCAATGCATCTCTAGATTCGATGTATGTTTATCTAATATGCTTGCTTCTGTGATCACATCTATATAAAATTATCAATTTCTTTTTTCAGATCATCAAGAAACTGATAAATGTTAATGTTCTTTCTGTTTGTAAGGTAAGCAGCTTCTTTATAAATATGTCATCCTTCTTTGGCTCTCTGTTTAAAAACACTGACATACCAGTTTGTTCACTCCTCTTGTTTTGATTTAAGTATGTATTCCAGATGAGGGTCACCTATTTCCTTATGTCTTTTGGAAGTAGAAAGAACTGAGTAAGAAACAGGTGTCTTTGTAATTTTGTTTTTTAATAACTGAACACTTAATAAATGCCTCCTATACACAAACCTTGCCATAGGCCCTGGAACTGCACAAACAAGCTTAGAAGATTGATTTTTACAAAGTTTTCATCTACATGCAATTTCATCGTGATAAATTGTTTCCATTTTGTATCTCCTGTGATACATATGAGTTGATGAGTTACATGTTGTGGTAAAGCATTGTATGTGGAGTATGGAACTACAAAGTAATGAGTTATTTTTATTAGCTGCACATAAAAACTACTCTGGTTTCTAGTTGCTAGGCATGCATTACAGCTATGTCACTTGTACATGCTGACAAGAGGCCCCACAACTAATATATCCTAAAAGGAAGACTAGCTAGCAAATATGAGTATCTGAACACCATTTCCTTGTATTTTAACAGTAAGTGCAATAAGATACCATATTTTGATTCAGACCAGCAGAAAATATTGCCTGAGGCAGAATTCCCATCAGCAAAGTCAGATACTTTAAATTTAAACATGACTACTATGGAAAAGCCAAATCCGTTCTTAGTAACTCTTAGATAAGTTTAAGGAAATCCAAAATATTTAACTCAAAATGATTAGAATTGGCTAGATAAATGTAAGTAAGAGCTTAATTACTAATTCTTGCTTTATGGCATAGTCTTGATTTTTTTCTCTATTGTGACTATTTAAAGAAAAATTCTTGGATCTTCATGTCCTGAGAAATTATAACCCTTACATGGTTTACTTCAAGTCAAAGGACCCTAAAACTTTACACCTTATCCAACTCTTCTTGTATGGCTGTGCCTTTCCCTGTATAATATATGAGTTGCTTTTAAAGTGTTTGATTCAGTTTTTATATGATTTAACAATATGGTTGATTGAGGTAAACCCGCTCTTTCAAAATGAAAGTTACGTTGTTGATGCATACATACCATATAACGTTTGGTAGCTTGCTGCTTAAAGGGACCTCAAATAAGTTATGAGAAGCAATTTTATAAAACAAATAATCACTGTATCTTTTCCATTGTTGTTATTGTTGTTTTAAAAGCTATCAAGTATTTTATTATTTTACCCTACATTATATACAGGTCATAAAAGACCACAGCAGTTTTCAACATATAAACCCTTTAAAAGTAGAGGACAGTATGAAGGATTGACAAGTATCAAAATGAAGTCCAGTAAGGAGGACATATATGCAGTGCAGTATTTCTGAGGAGTAACAAAGCAGACACCAAGTCATCCATATTTAGCATCCAACTATTCCACAGATGTTTATAAACCTCTTTGGGATTTGTTATTGACCAAACTGCCATTTATTTTTAGAAATGAAACCAGAATAGAAGATTAAGAAACTGTAGAGGGTACCTTTGTTATTCTAGTCCTTTATATCTCTCCAAGAGGGAAACTATCAATTCCTTACCACCTACTTCTTCCTGCCATCAGAAACAGGAAGGAGAGAAATGGCTAGGCTCATCTGGAACTTTGTTTTTTTTATGGGAATTCCTTCAAAACTTACTTCAGGCCCTTTAATAATTTGCTTTGAGTTCCTAAACATGTAAATATGTACCCTCCTTGAATAGTAACTCAAGAATATTGGTTTCTGCTCTGTGAAAATACAATCTTTAAAACTATACCTGGTATCAGCAGATCAATATAAAAAAATAAAGTACCAAGCTACACTGGTATATTTCCATATTAAAACTTCAAAATATGCTTATCACTGAGACCATAGTCCCTGCATTCGTTTTCAGTCCACTATGAACAATTATCTGCTACATGTAAACATGTCTAAATAACTATAGATAAAATACATCAATTATAAATTTCTGTAAAAGATGATAACATATTTTCTTTAAAAAACAAAACAATAATAAACTATTACTACATAGTTTCCAATTTTATGAAAATGGAACAACCTTGTGGTTGTTGCTAGTCCTGAGTTCACTGTAGTAAAAATGGCCCTAGTTCCTGGTTAAAGTCAGCCACCTATCCATTCTCTTCAGTAGATGTGTTCTAGTACTGTAGGCAAGAATTTGTTGTACGTACTATTTTGTCCATTAATAAAATTATATACCAGAAACTGACCAGTGCCACAGTACTGTGTTGCAAACAGTTTTCCATCAGGAGTAGGATCTGAGAAAGCAATTTCTTCTTTTTTTTTTTTTTTTTTTTCAATAATTATTTTTTTTTTATTGAAGGGTAGTTGACACACAGTATTACATTACATGAGTTTCAAGTGTACAACACAGTGGTAGAACATTTATATACATAATTCTAGGTTCCAGCTATCACCCTACCAGGCTGTTACAATATCTTGACTATATTCCTTATGCTATACATTACATCCCGGTTACTAATTTATTTTACCATTGGAAGTCTGTCCTTCTTTTTTTTTTTTTTTTTTTTTTTGTGAGGGCATCTCTCATATTTATTGATCAAATGGTTGTTAACGACAATAAAATTCTGTATAGGGGAGTCAATGCTCAATGCACAATCATTATTCCACCCCAAGCCTAATTTTTGTCAGTCTCCAATCTTCTGAGGCATAACAAACAAGTTTTTACATGTAGAACAAATTCTTACATAATGAATAAGTTACATAGTGAACAGTACAAGGGCAGTCATCACAGAAACTTTCGGTTTTGCTCATGCATTATGAACTATAAACAGTCAGTTCAAATATGAATACTCATTTGGTTTTTATACTTGATTTATATGTGGATACCACATTTCTCTCTTTATTATTATTATTTTTAATAAAATGCTGAAGTGGTAGGTAGATACAAGATAAAGGTAGAAAACATAGTTTAGTGTTGTAAGAGAGCACATGTAGATGATCAGGTGTGTGCCTGTAGACTATGTGTTAATCCAAGCTAGACCAGGGCAATAAAACATCCACGTATGCAGAAGATTTCTCTCAGAACGGGGGGGTGAGGTTCTAAGCCTCACCTCTGTTGATCCCCAATTTCTCACCTGATGGCCCCCCTGCGACTGTGCCTGTCTTAGGTTGTTCCTCCCTTGAGGAATCTTACCCGTCTCTGGCTAACCAGTCATCTTCCGGGGCCATACAGGGAAATGTGAAGTTGGTAAGTGAGAGAGAAGCCTTATTGTTTGAAAAAGTTAGCTTTTTACTTCTTTGCATATTTATGCCCTGTGGCTTCTATGCCCAGCATTTGTCTTGAGGTATCTTTACCACTTGGAAGAATTATGATACTCGGTAAATTTGATATGAGGCACGAATTCTATTTAAGGGTTGTAATTAGGAAGGAAGAAGAAAAGCTATAGAAGTAGCAGGCAGAAGAAAACATGGGAAGATTGATTATTTCTTTGATATATCTTCTTGTAGAGTAACTTCAGCATGTATAGGTTTTAAGCTACTACTTAAATTGCACACACACCTTAACATAATAGGAGTATAGTTACATAACCAAAGCATATCTGTAATTACCAGCCATCTGCAGTGAAACCAAGAAAACCAGTTAGGCACCTTAGGCATTTGTGAAAACTTATCTATGATATGGTGGATATTGTCCAAATGAACTTGAACAGTCTGAGAGAAATCAGACAAATTAAAACAACCCATTCCTGGGGACTGTTCACATGCCATATGTTCTTTTAACAATAAATAGTTTGTAGTTGTAAGACTTTGGAGCGCTACAATTTGCACTTCTCCAAATTCTTGGTTGAGTTCCAACAGTATAGATCTAGTCCAATTTTGTTGTTTTACTGTATGCACAGGCCAGCTTAGATATCTCCTTCCTCATTCCCATGGCAAGTCCAGGAACCGGTGGGATGAGTGCATCTACAGCTGTAGCAGTGCGTGGATCTTTGTTGGGGTTTTTTGACGATCATCTTCTGGCATGAGTCTTCCAGAGAGTGCAGATGTTGGAAGTTCTTTTTCACATCGTATGTTAGTTCATTTTCGGGGTAGCCCAATTAGGCTTTGATCCTCTGTATAAACACAAACAGACCCTTTGCCTACACTTTTATATGCCCTTTATACCCTTGTGTAGAACTCGTTGGAGGTTACCAAACAGGAACTGCCCTTTTTTTTTTTTTTTTTTTTGCTTTGTTTTTGGTATCAATAATCTACATTGACATGACGAATATTATGTTTACTAGGCTCTCCCCTATACCAGGTCTCCCCTATAAACCCCTTTACAGTCACTGTCCATCAGCATAGCAAAATGTTGTAGAATCACTACTTGCCTTCTCTGTGTTGTACAGCCCTCCCTTTTCTCCTACCCCCCCATGCATGTTAATCTTAATACCCCCCTACTTCTCCCCCCCTTATCCCTCCCTACCCACCCATCCTCCCCAGTCCCTTTCCCTTTGGTACCTGTTAGTCCATTCTTGAGTTCTGTGATTCTGCTGCTGTTTTGTTCCTTCAGTTTTTCCTTTGTTCTTATATTCCACAGATAAGTGAAATCATTTGGTATTTCTCTTTCTCCGCTTGGCTTGTTTCACTGAGCATAATACCCTCCAGCTCCATCCATGTTGCTGCAAATGATTGGATTTGCCCTTTTCTTATAGCTGAGTAGTATTCCATTGTGTATATGTACCACATCTTCTTTATCCATTCATCTATCGATGGACATTTAGGTTGCTTCCAATTCTTGGCTATTGTAAATAGTGCTGCAATAAACATAGGGGTGCATCTGTCTTTCTCAAACTTGATTGCTGCATTCTTAGGGTAAATTCCTAGGAGTGGAATTCCTGGGTCAAATGGTAAGTCTGTTTTGAGCATTTTGATGTACCTCCATACTGCTTTCCACAATGGTTGAACTAACTTACATTCCCACCAGCAGTGTAGGAGGGTTCCCCTTTCTCCACAGCCTCGCCAACATTTGTTGTTGTTTGTCTTTTGGATGGCAGCCATCCTTACTGGTGTGAGGTGATACCTCATTGTAGTTTTAATTTGCATTTCTCTGATAATTAGCGATGTGGAGCATCTTTTCATGTGTCTGTTGGCCATCTGTATTTCTTTTTTGGAGAACTGTCTGTTCAGTTCCTCTGCCCATTTTTTAATTGGGTTATTTGTTTTTTGTTTGTTGAGGCGTGAGAGCTCCTTATATATTCTGGACGTCAAGCCTTTATCGGATGTGTCATTTTCAAATATATTCTCCCATACTGTAGGTATCCTTCTTGTTCTATTGATGGTGTCTTTTGCTGTACAGAAGCTTTTCAGCTTAATATAGTCCCACTTACTCATTTTTGCTGTTGTTTTCCTTGCCCGGGGAGATATGTTCAAGAAGAGGTCACTCATGTTTATGTCTAAGAGGTTTTCGCCTATGTTTTCTTCCAAGAGTTTAATGGTTTCATGGCTTACATTCAGGTCTTTGATCCATTTTGAGTTTACTTTTGTATATGGGGTTAGACAATGGTCCAGTTTCATTCTCCTACATGTAGCTGTCCAGTTTTGCCAGCACCACCTGTTGAAGAGACTGTCATTTCGCCATTGTATGTCCATGGCTCCTTTATCAAATATTAATTGACCATATATGTCTGGGTTAATGTCTGGATTCTCTAGTCTGTTCCATTGGTCTGTGGCTCTGCTCTTGTGCCAGTACCATATTGTCTTGATTACTATGGCTTTATAGTAGAGCTTGAAGTTGGGGAGTGAGATCCCCCCTACTTTATTCTTCTTTCTCAGGATTGCTTTGGCTATTCGGGGTCTTTGGTGTTTCCATATGAATTTTTGAATTATTTGTTCCAGTTCATTGAAGAATGTTGCTGGTAGTTTCATAGGGATTGCATCAAATCTGTATATTGCTTTGGGCAGGATGGCCATTTTAACGATATTAATTCTTCCTAGCCACGAGCATGGGATGAGTTTCCATCTGTTAGTGTCCCCTTTAATTTCTCTTAAGAGTGACTTGTAGTTTTCAGAGTATAAGTCTTTCACTTCTTTGGTTAGGTTTATTCCTAGGTATTTTATTTTTTTTGATGCAATTGTGAATGGAGTTGTTTTCCTGATTTCTCTCTCTGCTGGTTCATTGTTAGTATATAGGAAAGCCACAGATTTCTGTGTGTTGATTTTGTATCCTGCAACTTTGCTGTATTCCGATATCAGTTCTAGTAATTTTGGGGTGGAGTCTTTAGGGTTTTTTATGTACAGTATCATGTCATCTGCAAATAGTGACAGTTTAACTTCTTCTTTACCAATCTGGATTCGTTGTATTTCTTTATTTTGTCTGATTGCCGTGGCTAGGACCTCCAGTACTATGTTAAATAACAGTGGAGAGAGTGGGCATCCCTGTCTAGTTCCCGATCTCAGAGGAAATGCTTTCAGCTTCTCGCTGTTCAATATAATGTTGGCTGTGGGTTTATCATAGATGGCCTTTATTATGTTGAGGTACTTGCCCTCTATTCCCATTTTGCTGAGAGTTTTTAACATGAATGGATGTTGAACTTTGTCAAATGCTTTTTCAGCATCTATGGAGATGATCATGTGGTTTTTGTCTTTCTTTTTGTTGATGTGGTGGATGATGTTGATGGACTTTCGAATGTTGTACCATCCTTGCATCCCTGGAATGAATCCCACTTGGTCATGGTGTATGATCCTTTTGATGTATTTTTGAATTCGGTTTGCTAATATTTTGTTGAGTATTTTTGCATCTACGTTCATCAGGGATATTGGTCTGTAGTTTTCTTTTTTGGTGGGGTCTTTGCCTGGTTTTGGTATTAGGGTGATGTTAGCTTCATAGAATGAGTTTGGGAGTATCCCCTCCTCCTCTATTTTTTGGAAAACTTTAAGGAGAATGGGTATTATGTCTTCCCTGTATGTCTGATAAAATTCCGAGGTAAATCCATCTGGCCCGGGGGTTTTGTTCTTTGGTAGTTTTTTGATTACCGCTTCAATTTCGTTGCTGGTAATTGGTCTGTTTAGATTTTCTGTTTCTTCCTGGGTCAATCTTGGAAGGTTATATTTTTCTAGGAAGTTGTCCATTTCTTCTAGGTTTCCCAGCTTGTTAGCATATAGGTTTTCATAGTATTCTCCAATAATTCTTTGCATTTCCGTGGGGTCTGTCGTGATTTTTCCTTTCTCGTTTCTGATACTGTTGATTTGTGTTGATTCTCTTTTCTTCTTAATAAGTCTGGCTAGAGGCTTATCTATTTTGTTTATTTTCTCGAAGAACCAGCTCTTGGTTTCATTGATTTTTGCTATTGTTTTATTCTTCTCAATTTTATTTATTTCTTCTCTGATCTTTATTATGTCCCTCCTTCTGCTGACCTTAGGCCTCATCTGTTCTTCTTTTTCCAATTTCGATAATTGTGACATTAGACCATTCATTTGGGATTGCTCTTCCTTTTTTAAATATGCTTGGATTGCTATATACTTTCCTCTTAAGACTGCTTTTGCTGTGTCCCACAGAAGTTGGGGCTTAGTGTTGTTGTTGTCATTTGTTTCCATATATTGCTGGATCTCCATTTTTATTTGGTCATTGATCCATTGATTATTTAGGAGCGTGTTGTTAAGCCTCCATGTGTTTGTGAGCCTCTTTGCTTTCTTTGTACAGTTTATTTCTAGTTTTATGCCTTTGTGGTCTGAAAAGTTGGTTGGTAGGATTTCAATCTTTTGGAATTTTCTGAGGCTCTTTTTGTGGCCTAGTATGTGGTCTATTCTGGAGAATGTTCCATGTGCACTTGAGAAGAATGTATATCCTGTTGCTTTTGGATGTAGAGTTCTATAGATGTCTATTAGGTCCATCTGCTCTACTGTGTTGTTCAGTGCTTCCGTGTCCTTACTTATTTTCTGCCCAGTGGATCTATCCTTTGGGGTGAGTGGTGTGTTGAAGTCTCCTAGAATGAATGCATTGCAGTCTATATCCCCCTTTAGTTCTGTTAGTATTTGTTTCACATATGCTGGTGCTCCTGTGTTGGGTGCATATATATTTAGAATGGTTATATCCTCTTGTTTGACTGAGCCCTTTATCATTATGTAGTGTCCTTCTTTATCTCTTGTTACTTTCTTTGTTTTGAAGTCTATTTTGTCTGATATTAGTACTGCAACCCCTGCTTTCTTCTCACTGTTGTTTGCTTGAAATATATTTTTCCATCCCTTGACTTTTAGTCTGTACATGTCTTTGGGTTTGAGGTGAGTTTCTTGTAAGCAGCATATAGATGGGTCTTGCTTTTTTATCCATTCTGTTACTCTGTGTCTTTTGATTGGTGCATTCAACCCATTAACATTTAGGGTGACTATTGAAAGATATGTACTTATTGCCATTGCAGGCTTTAAATTCGTGGTTACCAAAGGTTCAAGGTTAGCCTCTTTAGTATCTTACTGCCTAACTTAGCTCGCTTATTGAGCTGTTATATACACTGTCTGGAGATTCTTTTCTTCTCTCCCTTCTTGTTCCTCCTCCTCGATTCTTCATATGTTGGGTGTTTTGTGCTGTGCTCTTTCTAGGAGTGCTCCCATCTAGAGCAGTCCCTGTAAGATGTTCTGTAGAGGTGGTTTGTGGAAAGCAAATTCCCTCAGCTTTTGTTTGTCTGGGAATTGTTTAATCCCACCGTCATATTTGAATGATAGTCGTGCTGGATGCAGTATCCTTGGTTCAAGGCCCTTCTGTTTCATTGTATTAAATATATCATGCCATTCTCTTCTGGCCTGTAGGGTTTCTGTTGAGAAATCTGACGTTAGCCTGATGGGTTTCCCTTTATAGGTGACCTTTTTCTCTCTAGCTGCCTTTAACACTCTTTCCTTGTCCTTGATCTTTGCCATTTTAATTATTATGTGTCTTGGTGTTGCCCTTCTTGGATCCTTTCTGTTGGGGGTTCTGTGTATTTCTGTGGTCTGTTTGATTACTTCCTCCCCCAGTGTGGGGAAGTTTTCAGCAATTATTTCTTCCAAGATACTTTCCATCTCTTTGCCTCTCTCTTCTTCTTCTGGGACCCCTATAATACGGATATTGCTCCTTTTAGATTGGTCACACAGTTCTCTTAATATTGTTTCATTCCTGGAGATCCTTTTGTCTCTCTCTATGTCAGCTTCTATGCGTTCCTGTTCTCTGATTTCAATTCCATCAATGGCCTCTTGCATTCTATCCATTCTGCTTATAAACCCTTCCAGAGTTTGTTTCATTTCTGCGATCTCCTTTCTGGCATCTGTGATCTCTTTCCGGACTTCATCCCATTTTTCTTGCGTATTTCTCTGCATCTCTGTCAGCATGTTTATGATTCTTATTTTGAATTCTTTTTCAGGAAGACTGGTTAGGTCTGTCTCCTTCTCTGGTGTTGTCTCTGTGATCTTTGTCTGCCTGTAGCTTTGCCTTTTCATGGTGATAGGAATAGTCTGCAGAACTGGGACGAGTGACGGCTGGAAGGACTTCCTTTCTTGTTGGTTTGTGGCCCTCCTCTCCTGGGAGAACAGCGGCCTCTAGTGGCTTGTGCTGCGCAGCTGCGCGCAGACAGGGTTTCTGCTTCCTGCCTGGCTGCTATGGAGTTAATCTCCGCTGTTGCTGTGGGCGTGGCCTGGCTCGGGCAGCTACTCCAAAATGGTGGAGTCGCGTTGGAGCAGGAGCTGCTGGGAGGCTATTTATCTCCGTACGGGGCCTCCCTGCTCCCTGCAGCCCAGGGGTTAGGGTGCCCAGAGATCCCGGGTTCCCTACCTCTGGATTAAGTGACCCGCCCTGCCCCTTTAAGACTTCCAAAAAGCACCCGCCAAAACAAATCAACGACCACCAAAAAAAAACAAGAAAAAAAATTTTTTTAATTAAAAAAAAAAATTTTTTAATTAAAAAAAAAAAGGTGGTCGTTCATTTTTCTTTATTCTCCGGTGCCAGCCTCAGGCCTCTGCTCACCGGTCTTTCTGCCCTGTTTCCCTAATATTGGGGTCCCTGTCCCTTTAAGACTTCCGAAAAGCGCTCGCCAAAACAAAGCAGCAAAAAAGCAAAAAAAAAAAAAATGGTCGCGCGCTTTTCTTATGTCCTCTGGCGCCCAGCCTCCAGTGCCTGCTCACTGTTCTTGCTGCCCTGTTTTCCCAGTATCGAGGGCCCTGCACTCTGGCCCGGATGGCTGGGGCTGGGTGTTCGGCAGCCCTGGGCTCCGTCTCCCTCCCGCTCTGCCTGCTCTTCTCCCGCCGGGAGCTGGGGGGAGGGGCGCTCGGCTCCCGCGGGGCCGGGGCTTGTATCTTACCCCCTTTGCGAGGTGCTGGGTTCTCTCAGGTGTGGATGTGGTCTGGATATTGTCCTGTGTCCTCTGGTCTTTATTCTAGGAAGGGTTGTCTTTGTTATATTTTCATAGATATATGTTGTTTTGGGAGGAGATTTCCGCTGCTCTACTCACGCCGCCATCTTCCGCCCCCCAGCAATTTCTTCTTTACTCGAATATGAGCCATATATAAAGTTACTCCTTAGGCATTCAATCATTCGAGAAGCAATTTTCTTCTGACCCATCATGCTGAATACCTATATTCGACTGATGCCACAGATTGCAGACTCTGACAATGTAGAACAGCACCAGGCTTTCTGCCTTTCAAATCTGACTTTTTCTCTTTCTGATCTGATAACTGGAAGTTTCTCTTCTATAACTCTGTAGCCCCACTGAATGTGTTCTGCAATTAGGCAGCCAACTACTTTTTTGTCATAAGAAATAAAGATAAGTGTTTTAGTTCTGGAATAGCACATTAATGGAGCCTGTTAGAAACCTGAATCATTATGAACCATCTCTCTAATGTCATCAGCCTTTTTCAGGGCATACTTTGGGTCTTCAGGAAGAACCATTATTATCTTGCCATCAGAATATTCGTCCAGAATTCTTTCTTTTTTTCGGCCCTAGATATGAAAAGGGAAATGAATTTTACATGTATTTCATTTGTTATATTTATGTACAAGAAGAGAAATACATCAATATGTGTAAAAATTGAAAACATGGCAAAATATATGCTCATTAACATTTAACTATTACGACACAATAAATAAGCTATTATGTTAAGCATACAATGGGCACAATGCAAGCTAATTTCTCTCCAGTACTCAAGACACAGTAATATTTCTAACTTTTCACTTCCCATTTTAAATTCATTTTGAAAATCACATGCCAAAAGCAAGCCCCTTAAAGTCAGTGATTCCCAGAAACCAAAGAATAGCTCTCCAATTTCTTGATACATTAACTTTCTTTGGAAAATGGTTACCTCCACAAACAAACACTCATGGTTTTATGTCTGGCATGCCAAAGACCTCCAGGAGTTTTAAATGAACTGATTTTCATGCAGGAGCCCAATATGTAAGGAATAGTTTTCATTCTTACTGAACACAACTATCAAAGTCACAAGAAGGAAACTATAAAAATATACCTACCTTCCAAGAATCTAATAGGGAAGGAGAAGCTACATTGTGTGTATCTGAAGTTAAACATACTCAAAAAAAGAGAGGTAATAAACTCTTCTTTAGATCTACACTTGGGGTGATTAATGAGCAGAACCTGCATGAAAAAAAGAAAAAGCCACTTAAATCTAGTAAAATGGGACTGAACCAGAGGTTAAAACTAGGAGCTTTGAAGACCATTGTTGTTTTTAACCAATATTTTTTTCTCACATGAGATTAAGTGAGGTCAACTTCTAACAAGTGGATCTGTAAGTAGATTTGGAGCAAGATCCACATGTACAAAATTTGTGCTTTTAAAACATGGTTAATATGCCTATAGCTGTGTCACTTTAAAGGTGTTCCCTTGGCATACTTAAAAAATTTTATCATTCTCCAGTAATCTGAGGTTTCAAGTTAATTAATGAACTCCACCATTTACTAGTTATGTGACTTTGAGCTGATTACTTACCCTCTGTGCCTACCTTTTTCGTCTGTAAACTGAGGATGATAATTTTCTTTATATTAAAGAGTTATTTTGGGAACTGAACAAGGTAATATGTGTAAACCTTTTTAGATAGTGCCCAGTTCTAAGGGCTATAAAAAATGTTATCATTATTTTGTTAAACTCAGAGCTGATAAGGTTTTCAGTAAATATGTGCAACTGAGGCTTTACTTTTCAGCAACGTTTTTTGATCAAATTAATATCTCTTCTAGTCTATAATTTGTGTTTTATGGTTTTGTCTGTTAAAATGACTGATGTGTGCTAGTGTTTTGATAATTTTTTCTAGTACATTTGGCCAAATGCTTAAAAATAATGAGTATTAAAACTATGTACATGTGTTTCATAACATTTTAATAAGATTATGATGAAAAATATGTTCAAGGGTTTAAACTTTATTTGATAGAATTGTTAATACTAGCTACAAATTAGTGCCCTACTAATTTTAACTCCTCCATCAGGTAAAGTTTTTACTCAGATACATTAATATTTTTCTGTTGTAACTTCCTGCTTGTCAGTAGTTACCTGTTTGTAGACCCTTATAACGAAAAACCATGGCTTCTTCTGTCTCTCAAAACATGGATTTTTGACTGGCAGCCTACAGAGTACTAATAATAAGAGGCCAAGGTCCTGGCCTTGATCTGTGAGCACCAGTCAGCTTGCTGTGCTCCATGGCCACACACTGCATCCTTCAAACAGCATCTGAGCACAGACCAGCATGTGCTGGTGGCGATCACCTCACGTCCCTGCTAAAAGACGAGTAGTGCAGGGGGCAAAATGTCAGTCAAGCAGCACAAATCCAGCAGCACTGTAGAGTACTTGTTGGTTTTTTAAAAATAATGATGAAATAATAATGAGGCACCAGTCCTCATCTCCCACCTCTTCATTTTTCCTTTTCCATTTTCTTTTCTCATATCAGCATATATACTTGTTCTTGTGAAATGAGTTAGTGGAGACAAATGCTAACATCGTAAGCATATCATATATCGTAGCATATTGTGGACCATATTGGCAGTTAGTATCTCTAGCAGAAAACCGGAAATATGTTTTACATTTTTGTATGTAAACCTTCTTTTTTTTTTTTTGGCAAATTAAATCCCATTTTCAAAGTACTAGGGGAGTTTGCTATTTAGAACACTTCATCATTACACCAGATAATCATCTCTAATTTATCTTTAGTGTAAATAGGAATTTTCCTGCACCTTTGTGATATGCCCTTTTAGAGGAAAAACAATTCAGAACTCCTGATTTGTTCTCTGTGGAATTAATAACATCTGGAGGACAGCCAGTTAGTCTTTGTTGTATTGTCCGCAGGGTGAGTGTGGTTAGCATCTCTGTCGCACGGTTGAGTAGTGACCATTCCAGTATGAGAATGCTGTGATTGGAACGGCAGGTGGCCAGTGGTGTGCGTGGTTAACCAGAAGGCCAGAGAAATGAGTTAGGACATGATTGTGCAGGAACTCGGGTGCTGTGCTCAAGAGGCTGGAGAGCTACAGGAAGCCTTGGGGAAGTAAGGTGTGATCTGACGAATGCTTCAGAAGGGTGGTTCTCATGGCAGAGTGATGTGGCGGTATGTATTCTATGGTTTGATGGTATTTGTACCAAGGAAACAGCATTCACCTTGGTGAAGTTTTGTGCGTGGCACTCCCAGGTTCAGAGCTTTTTCATGCTGTGTGATTTTCCCCGAAGTGTATTCTGATGCATTGTACCTATTGTCCTTTAGTTGACAGTGTTATGTTGCCAGGGTCAGGTCTACATTTTCAGTAGCATTGGCTGTTTGGAGCCCTGGGGTGACTTAAAAGAAGATGAAAATTGGTCTGGCTCTAGAATCTTACCAGGTTTTATGGTGGCTAGACATCAGGGGAACTGGAGTATAGATGTCTGCAGCCTAATGCTACAATAAATGTATCGAAAAAGGCTTATGTAAGAAAGAGAACAACCTCTTCTCACCAACAGTGTTGGATCAAAATTTTATCTCCTTACCAAACTACATGGTAGTTGCTGATGGGCTGAGATGTGTGCCAGGAAAGATTGGGGAACATAGCTGTGACCTCGGGCTTGGGCCCTCAGTTTGCTGTGCAGGGCTCCGGCATCTTGTAAGTCTGGTGCTACACCGTGAGCATCGAGTGACCTGGTTTCCTTCAGGTCCAGCATTATTGCTTGTCCATTGCTCCTGTCCAGTCACAGTAGGTCAGATAATTATAAAAATCACATGTCCACATTCACACAGAGGAATAAGAAAAGTAAAATATCCTGACCAAAGGAATTGCAGGACCTCATCGGTTGCAGTGATGATGAGGGGTCTGGAAGAATATTGGGGATGAAGTCAACCAGAGTAATTTTGACTATAGACCCTTGATGTTTAATCACAGGATCCAGGTTAGCTCTCCCACACCACTCCCTGTCCAGTCCCCTGATCATTTCACTTTTCATTTTATTTAATAATTTGGTTTATTCCTTTCTTCCCTCTCCATGATTTGCTTAACTGGGCTTTCCCTTTACCAGGCATAATACTGTGAGCTGAGGGTAATCCAAGGCGTTTGTAGAAGCCATGTTGCCTGCTTTATAGTTTTGCTCTCAAATCCTTCTGGGTTAAATGGAAGCTTGTTGTTGTTCCCTGCAGAGCAGTTAAATGCCCAGTTGAGACGAGCATTGGTGTGGAAATTCTATATAGGTGACCAGTGTGGCAGGCAGATCAGCCTTCAACTGGAAGACAGGTCCTACTAGCCAGGGTATTTTTCTTGTGATTTCAGATTCTCTGTGACTGAAATCTAAGGTAAGGTTTATTTCTCCTCAAGAACAATGACCTTCAGACCATAAATGGCAGAGTTTAGAGATAATTAAACCTCTAGGTACTGAACCACACTCTTTTAAAATAGTTCCAATTTTATGCCTGGTGGGGTTTACCATAGAATAGTGAGAGTTTGCAAATGAAATTGTCGTATTGATATTGGTTACTATTAGAGAATCAAGGAAAATGGGAGAAGTGCCACAGCTCCAGAGGCAGGTCAGTACAAGTCCAGTTTCAAACAGGTTAGTGACACACCAGTCCAAAGACAAGTTATAAAACAGATATTGTTTGCATTGTTTCTTTCTGATTT
Organism: Manis pentadactyla; assembly: GCF_030020395.1. Lineage (NCBI taxonomy): Eukaryota > Metazoa > Chordata > Mammalia > Pholidota > Manidae > Manis > Manis pentadactyla. The sequence continues at coordinate 83,772,456 of NC_080027.1, forward strand.
GAGACCACTTGTTTTAACATCTTCCAAATTTGGAGTTGCCTTCCTTCTCTATGCCTAACCGTTCTGCTTTCTTTAATGATGGTTTTAGGACCCCAAGGCACCATAGACTCTTCAGGTAAACCCTGTCCCAACAATAGTGTCTGTCTTAGAGCAGCGAAGGAACTGGCAACCCAGGGCAAAATTTATTAACAACCTCCACTTACAGTGAAGTACCACTGAGTTTTGTTTGTTTTATTTGTGAGTGGGGAGGAGGAGTCTTCAACAGGGGATCATAATTCAGTTCTTCTCTCGTCGGGTATTCAACCAGGGTAGGGACTTGAAACCTTGACTTATTAGAAGTAGTTGAAAGAACTAGAGATGTTTAGCATGGAGAAGGGAAGGATGACATCACATGTGTGTGCTTGTGCGCATGCGGATGCGCACACATACACACACACAAACACACCCTGAGCAAGACCAGTTAGTTCTACCTCCTAAGTATTTAGCAAACCACCTCACTTCTTTTCATCCTCAATCATTCCTTCCAGATTCTAAGCCCCTGACATGAATTTTTCCAGTGGGAACTACTAAAATAGCCTAACCAGCCTTTTTCACCGACTTTCCTCCTCCAGTCCAGTCTCCATGCTCCAGCCAGAGTGTTATTTTACACCAGGTCATATCATACCCTTGTTAAATCCTTCAATTCCAGAATCTTTAATGTGGCCAACAGGGAAGGCCTTACCTGATGCGGCCCTGTCTTGAGCCTGTCTCCCTCTAACTCTGTGCTCAAGTCAAAGCACCTTCATTTAGTCTCCTGAACATAGTGTTCTGTTAGGCTGTTCCCTCTGTACGGGAGGCTCCCTCATCTCCCACTATACTGATTTACTCAAGATCTTGAGTTCTCAACTACATTATTAGCTACTTGGGGGTGAGGGTGAGGCGGGGAGCCTTCTGGACTAGATTAGGTCTCTTGTCCATGTGTCTTCTCTTCATTCAGCATTTCATTTTATGTTAGTGTCTCTACAGATTATAAGCCCTGTGAGGGTTGGTACCAAGTCCTTTTGATTTTCTGCCAATTCCTAGCCTTGGGCCTCGTATGTCAGGTATTCAATGAATGCTTTTTGAATAATGACTGAATTAAAAAACTGAAAATTCCATTTCTTTGGGAATAAGGTTAACATTTACTGTTTGTGGCCCTAGAAGGCTGAACTTGGATCAATTGTTGCTATTTACACTGAAGCAAATTGCGAGAACTTGCTAATCTTTGGATCTGCCAGAAGTAGAATGGGCAGAGGGTGAGTGCCCATTGTGGTTCTAGGTCAGTGATTGCAAACTGATAGTCTGTGGGCTGGATGTGCCCTATCGACATATTTCACTTGGCTCAAGCAGTGTTTTCAGAAGTGGGACATTTCACACTGAACTTTCTAGCATCTCTTAGCAAAAATATGAAAATCAGGTAACAAAGACCTAAACTGTTGTATGACAACAAGTGACTGGAGCTGAATAGCAGCTGAGTATACTAAGTAGTTAGGCCTGTACTCTCCAGATAGCTCAGGCCCCACTAGTCCCTGTTGTCTGACTCACTGCCCTCATTTATGTTACCTACCTAGTATTTGAGTTTGCACTCCCCTGTTCAGATAACTCCAAGTATTCAATCTACTCTAACTGAGTAACTGCTTGGTGGAGTTGAAAGATTAGAATGGCTTTGAGTAAATCAGTCTCTTTCATCCCTGTGACTATCTGAAATTGAAGCACTTGGAGCACGAGGCCATTTACATGCTTTTGAAAAACTATTTTTTTCTTTCTAAGGCCAGTGTTTATTCATTGTATGTCCTCAGCCAGAAATGTGTGATGTTGTGCCCTACCCATGGAGGAGGTAATAAATGTTTGGATGGATGAAAAGCATTTGTTTCCTTTTTCTCACATGGTTTTGCCTCCAGCATGTGACGAAGTACCAGTAGGGGGAGCCCTCTAGTAATTTGGAAATCCATGAGAAGACTGTTCATCAGTCCAAATTGTATTTAATTTAGGGATTATGCTAAGAATTTATCACTCCACCCTACCCCAAGAATTCACATTAACATTAGTAAATTAATAAATTGTAGGAAGGAGAGTATGACTGTCACCACTGACCCCCACCCAGGGCTTTTCTAGATGAAGACCTTCCAAGTTAATATCTAGACTCTGACTCTTAATCTCTTTTGAAAGTAGCTATCACTGTGCTCCTAAATATTTCAAAATTATTGGGCACATTTAACCCCTAAGGTCTTACAGTAATGGGCTATTTCAGGCATAACTACAAAATGATGGATTTGCCAAGCTGCATGACAAGCACTCTTTCCATAGTTCTCATCATTAAAAAAAATGACAGAGTAGTTGTAGATTGGTTCTAAGGTTCTTTTTGGCTCAAAGTTTACAGGAGAAATGCCTTCTCTATGGGTGAAAATATAAAAAGCTCTTTGAGAACTAGGGATTTTCTCCTCCCAAAATCTGTCACTTTTTGAGAAATCAGTTTACTTTGGTAAAATTTAAGTAATTGAAAATCTTAGCTACCATGTTACGGTATGCTAAACTTAGAAAAACAGTATATGATGATATATGCGTCCTTTTTTATTTTTGTTTAGAGTTTATAAATTAGAGCTTTGTAATCATTAACAATTGGCATGCAGCCTTCTGTTCTGAAAAGCTCTTTTTCTTTTGTTTAATTATGTTACCATGTATCAAACCAGAATTTATTACAAAAGGAAAAACTTTGTTTTTTATGGTGTGGGGTTGAATTTCAGGTTAAGTAACATGTGGTGGCGGGGGAGGGGGACGCAAAGAAGGCTCTTAACTTCCACAAAGGCTTAAACATTAGCAAAGAGGACAATAAAATAATACTTGGGGATCTCCAAGCATTCTAAAAGGTTGATCTAATTAAGCCTTTTACCCCCTGCACAGTAAATATTCTATTAGCCATACAGGTGAGATTCTAAGAATTTCTAATTAAGCTATATTCTTGGCACCACAAAGCCTAAATTATGGTTTATCAAAGAAAATGTGTGCTGCGTCATTCTAGTATGACTTCCAATGGCATTACCATCAGATTTCTCCAAAACAGCATTGTGTAACAGCATTGTTACTTGATGTAATTCTTTTCACTATTATACCATGATTTTTAAAATTACTACTAATGATTCCAATTGATAAGTTGTTTAAGGCTTTGCATCTCTTTTCTTCTAATTTGTATGGGTTCATTTTTCAGTTGCTTGAGTTCAGATCCTCTTTATTCCAAGCAGGTTTCCCTGGGGCAGAGGGCATTGCAGAAGTGGACAGAGTGGCTTGTTGTGGTGTCTTAATTATTTATGTGAATAGCCTGAATTCTTGGGGCTTTGCTTGGGTTCTAGAGCAAGTTGTTACTCTTTATTTCCTATTTATAGATAATGGAGGACAATGTTTTCCTATTTTACTAAATTATTTTGGATTTTAATCATCATGTAGATTTTTGGTTGTCTTTTTAAGCATTATGCAATAGTGTTTTCTTTGTACTGTTTCTCCAAAAAACAATGAAATACCAGAGGTTACATGATGTAAGTAAGTTACTTGCTTGTAAAATAATTTGCATAATTTGTACAATTTGTTTATGTTATCAGTTTTCATACTAAACTAAAAAACAGGGAAACCTAAACTGGTTTTTAAGTATAAAATAATAAAGTTCCTTTCACACACTTTTGATTACTGATGCCACAGAAGTGAAAGAGAAAAAAAAAATTCACTTCATTTCTTTTAGAAATAACATTAATTGTGGGGACTTCTAATTACAAAAGCAATGTAAGCAATGCCAAAAATCTAAGACGTATTTAAGAATATTTAGATGGCTACATTTTAATGTAATATTCTCAAGGATTTTCTAGGTCAGCCAATGTATTTTGAGTTAGGTATCTCAACTATGTGATCTAATAATATTGATTATAAGCCTCTTATTTATTTCCCAGCCAGAATATACATAGTTGTGGTAATAAATACCAGTAAATATTTCACTTTTGAAATTGTTGTATGGTATCTCCAGAAGAAATTCTAAACTGAGCTGTCATTGCTAAAGATGACATTGATCTTTGTATATGTGTATGCTCTATGGCCAGCTTGCATAAAAAAGTGCTGCAATATATAGGTGCAATCTAACATATATTGACCCTCCTTCCTCTGCTTGATTTTAGGCCTCTATGACTTTTTTGTGGTGAGGATTGATGAAACTGCCACTAAAAATATATATGTAAACAGGAAACATTCATTTTTTCTGCAAGGATTTGAAACTCTATTGTAGCAGTAGTAATGCAGTAACTTTAGGAACCAATTAAATTTAAATTGTTTGCTGTATACTTTTGGAAACAACTCCAACAGAAGAAAACAAGTCTAGAAATCATGTTTGCTACTAGTTTTCTAATGTTCTTAACCACTGAACTTACAGTTAAGATAACATTATATTACCAATGTGTTAAGAGGAACAAAAAATTTCCTCGTATAGCAATTATCACCTGCAGCTGGCCTAAAATTAGCATGTTGAGTTAACTCCAGAAACAGCTTGTGAGCTGTGAAATGGAGTTCAGACAGATTTCACAGAAACGCTTGCTATATGGTATAAATAACCAGATATCAAGAAACCAATTGATGCATATAAATAAAACGAGACTACTAATAGCTTAGTTAAAATATTCCTTGTAAAACTTGATGTTAAAGAGAATTTAATTTGATGTGAACATAGTAAAGCCTCTCTACTTAGGCACAGAACATTAAAAATTATTTGTATTCACATGCCCAGACAAAGAAGGCTTGAAGATTGAAGTCATTATGACTTGTAATCTGATTAGAAGGAAAGGTAATTTAAGTATAGATGAAGGTGTTAATTTTATAAAAGTATGCAGATTTCAGGTTAATTTTTCTCAGACTTTTCATTGTTATAATTTGACAGATCAAAAAAGGTGTTCCATTCTATCACAAGGAGAAATAATTTAGAGTCAGAATTTAAAAGAAGACATTGAACAATGTGAAAGAATTTAACTTTTTCAGACCTATGTCATTGAACATCCAATAAAAATTTCTGGCCCTTCAGTAGCCAGGCATTGAAAACACTGCCTCTTCCTTTGTGTTAAATTACTAAAACTTTTTTAAGAATTAAAACTTTAAAGTTTTAATTCATATGTATGAAAACTATGTTTTGGTGCTTGCTTTACCAGCACATATGCTACAGTTGGAATGATACAGAGAAGGTTAACATAGCCCCTGCATAAGGATGACACATTAATTTGTGAAGCAGCCCATAATTTTTATGTTAACTAACCTTCTTGTGGCTATCATTTCATAATATATACATATATCAAATCATTATGTTGTATACCTTAAACTAACACAAAGTTATGTGTCAGTTATATCTCAATATATAAGATGGTGGGGTAGATATATTTTAAACATAGCCATACAATAAAGACTATCCAAGAAAATAGTTAATGTTTAGCATGCTATTCATGTAGTTTTGTTAATAAGATTATATCTGATGGAGTTTTATTTTGTCACTGACCATTTTTTTGGATAATCTTTGCCATTCAGAAAGAACATTTAAAGTATGACTTCATGCTGCCCCAGGCCATAACTTGATATGCATAGAGTATTGTGAGAACCCTTTTATCTCCTGGATTTAATAAAGTAACATCAAGTATATTTTGTGATTCCAGTTCTTTAATTCTTACCCTTATGATTATTAAAATGTCTTTTAAAAAACACCTTTATTGAGGGATAATTTACATACCATAAACTTCATTCATTTGAACTGTACAATTGAATGGTTTTTAGTAAATTTACAGAGTTGGACAATTGTCAATCTAATTTTAGAATAATTATGTTACCCCAAGAAGATCCCAACTGAGGTATTTTTAAGTATTGATGGAACTGTCCAGAAACTTCAGTGTTGTGAGTTGAACTGGATGACCTCAAAATTGTCCCTGTTTTTGGCTCTAAACTGTGTAGGGCACAACATGCTTAAAGGAGGCCTAGATACTTAGTTGCGCTGCATCTTAAAAGAATATTGAATGCAGACAGCAAGGGACCCTCATTTCTTTTCAGAAGCTTACTCTGTGATGTGTTTTATGCTGGCTCCATTATATGTTACCTCTTTTAAGATTGAGAAATTAGCCTATCATGTAGCTACCTTCTTTTAATATAAAAGGACTCTGCAGAGGAGGATAAGGAACTAACTTAAGGTCACACCCCTAGTAAGTAGAAGGGCTGGGAGTGGGACTTTGGCCTAGCTATATATTGAACAATTAGTTTGTGTTCCTATAAAAGAGAAATCTTAGGAAACATGTAGGCAAATTTGTAGAGTACTGTTTAATCTGAGACAACAAGAGGTGACTGTGTTATGAGGATAAACTCTGAAATCAGCTTTTTCTTTGACTTGGTTCCATACAATTTTGTTTGAGGCCCAGTGGGCATATTCTGCATTGGGTCAAGCAAACCTAGAAAAGAGAAGAAATAGAACCATGTTTTTAAATTTATAAAATATTGAGGCCATATGGGCTGTCAGCACAATTTCTGATTGAGTTTGCTTTGGGATTGTTTCTCTTTTAAGTCTTAAAATGTTAACATTGGTTGGTTTTTATCAACATGATTTGTCAATTATATTACTTAGACTATTGGTTCGGTTGCTGTAACAGAGATCTAGTAGTGGCTTAAACAAAATAAGAAATTTATTCCTCTCTGAGGTAAGCTGAGGAGGCAATTGAGGTTTGGCATAGTAGCTCCGCAGCCATTAGGGGTCCCGCCTCTTTATATCTCATTGCTCTGCCCCTGTTAGCATGTGGCTTTCCTCTTAGGGTCTACATTGACTGTTTTAGCTCCATCTATCACATCCATATTCCAGCTATCGAAAGGAGGAATACACGAAGAGGAAGAAAAGTATTTTTTTCTCCTTTAATGGCATGTCCAAGGAGTTGCATATGTTACTTCTGGTCACATCTTTTTAGACAGAACGTAGTCAAAGGGTCATATACACGGTGAACAAGGATGTAGAAAATAGAGTTTTTATGGTGGGCCACAAGGGTGGGAGAGAGACCTTACATCCCACTGGAAATTCAGTTGTTATGTATTAAGAAAAGAATATATGTTAGAGGACAGTTGGCAATCTCTGTCCTATCATTCTGCGAAGATGAGTTTAAGATGACAAATGTGGACTGAGGTGTAAGATGATTTCTTTTTTTTCTGGGCCAGAAATTTGGCCAAAGCCAGATACTTCTGTCACAATGTTTTGAAGATACGTCTTTGTCTGTTTGGAAGTTGGCAGTGTGTCAGTCTATCTGTTATGGTATAGTGTCAGTTTGAACTCGTTTTTACTGGAAAAGTGTATGCAACAGTGCTGGGCTGGACATCTGGGTTGGGAGTCTGCATAGCAGATTTTACCTTGATGAAGTCTGGATGCATTTTCTTTTTCAAAATATTTTTAGAAGAAAAATTCCCTTCTCATCAGAGTATCATCTTAACTTACACACAGTATGATTCAAGATAAAACCTTAAGATACCTAGTTTTGGCATACAAGCAAACTTTCTGTGGCAAAACAGCATTTGAATTTTAGAGAGTTAGTGATTTCTAGGAGTCAAAAATTCATGTTCTAACACCAATACTTAACCATAACATGGCCTTGACTAAGCCTGTGGATGTCTTAACTTTTCTTGATCATACCTTAAAATGCAGCTTAAAAGTAGCCTCTCATTGTATGTTATTTAGTCCACAATTACGAAGTCTTTTAAAAATGCAGGTGTCTTTTTTTTCATTGTTGGTTACTGGAGATTGCAGATAACCTTAACTTTCTCTCACAACCAGGTAGGCCAGCAAGAGAAATGAAAAGTTAAGATACACTTAATATTTGCCAGCATGTTACTTTATTGGCATTATTCTAAAGGCTTTTGTGATAGGAAAAGATTGAGCTCTTGAGATTAGAAAGCTTAAGTAATCTTGGTAGGCAGATATGATAACAAATATCCTTTTCTGAGAGTGCATTTTGGGAAATGTGGATTTCACCATAAATCCTCTATTATTTGAGGGTCTCTATGGCAGTGTTCCATTCCAGACAACTCACTTTAGCCCAGTTCACTGATACTTTTCCAGTGTTAACTCCATTAATTTCATCTGGTTCCTTTGTATGTGGTTTTGACACAGCCAAGTTATATAGAGTATATAAAATAAACTGCCTCCTGTGAAAGTGGTGAGTGGTTTTGTGGTTGCTTCTTTTTTTGTGTGGGCAGGTTCCCTTCACTCTCTGTCTGTTGCCTGCATGCTCAGCCATCATGATGGTTTTGTTTTTCTCTTGCAGATGACACAGTTGGTGCTGCCTGGCATGGTAGAAAGGTGAGTCACAAGCTCAACACAAACACTAGAGAGACAGAGCTTATGATTATTTATAGGGAGAATCCTGCCCTTGAAAAATTCATTAAAGTGACTAATCAACCTATCCTGCATATCTTAGCGGCAGAGTAATGTGCAGGGCAAGTCACACGGTAGAGCATGAGTCATCCGGTGGTGGAGTCCTTTTCCACTTGATTCCCTTGTTATTTCCCTCTCCAGCGTTGTGGTGGTTCCTTTAGATCAGGATTAAAAAATCGGCCTGAGTCACCATCACTAACTCAATTGCCTGCTGTGCTGAGGGGGTGGATAGAGTTCCTGGGACATTCCCGGGAATACCTTCTTAAAGCTGTGTGCTCTCAGAGCCAAAGTCAGTGGACTTTCACAAAGCAAGACCCCATCTTCTGGGTTTTTAGTTCTCACTGAGTGAATGGATACATAAGGAGTCGGAGGCATGTTATAAAGTAATTATAAGATGTCAAACCCACCCTTTGAGCAACTATGTCCGCTAGCCACATCTGTGTTCCCATTTGAAATGGGTTCCACTAGGATATGCTAGACATCTTTGTAAGTGTTGGGAGATGTGTTATGTAGAGTTCTTACGTTTGAAGTAGCATGAAGTCTCAATTGTAATTAAGCCCCATTCCTCCCTTGCAGAAGCCTAAATGATGGCTAGACCTTTAGAGAAAACCTGTTGAAAAGACCTGGGCTTGCATCTTAAGCTAGCTTGATCATTTGCTAAATTTAGGGTTTCATAGGCATCCTTCCTCTGCAGAATAGCTGACTTTGGAAGAGATCTGAAGGCATCACTTCTTTGAAAAGGGCAGACCCACCTTCACAGACTACTTCTGTGAAAAAACCTCTATGACCAGCTTCAGGCAGGGATTACAGCTAGTGTTACTGAACGCATCTTATGTGTCAGGGGTTATAGTGAGCACTTTGTACATTTTCATTTATTTAACTTTGATAGCCTCCCACCATTACAGATGAGGAAACTGAGGTTAGGAATCCCTTTTTTTTTCTTCTTTTTTTAGAGTATCACTTATATACAATCTCTTATTTATTTATTTATATTTTTTGTTAAGGTATGATTGATATACACTCTTATGAAGGTTTCACATGAAAAAACAATGTGGTTACTACATTTACCCATATTATCAAGTCCCCACCCATACCCCAATGCAGTCACTGTCCATCACTGCAGCAAGATGCCACAGATCCACTATGTGCCTTCTCTGTGATACACTGTTCTCCTTGTGATCCCCCACATCATGTGTACTAAACATAATACCCCTCAGTCCCCTTATCCCTCCCTCCCCACCCGCCCTCCCACACCCCACTCCACTAGTTCATTCTTGGAGTCTCTGAGTCTGCTGCTATTTTATTCCTTCAGTTTTGCTTCATTGTTATACTCCACAAATGAGGGAAATCATTTGGCATTTGTCTTTCTCTGCCTGGCTAATTTCACTGAGAATAATGTCCTCCAGCTCCATCCATGTTGTTGCAAATGGTAGGATTTGTTTCTTTCTTATGGCTGAATAGTATTCCATTGTATATATGTACCACCTCTTCTTTATCCATTCATCTACTGATGGACACTTAGGTCATATCTTGGCTATTGTAAAAAGTGCTGCGATAAACATAGGGGTGCATATGTCTTTTTGAATCTGAGAAGTTGTATTCTTTGGATAAATTCCAAGGAGTAGGATTCCCCGGTCAAATGGTATTTCTATTTTTAGTTTTTTGAGGAACCTCCATATTGCTTTCCACAATGGTTGAACTAGCTTACATTCCCACCAGCAGTGTAGGAGGGTTCCCCTTTCTCCACATCCTTGCCAGTATTTGTTGTTCTTAGTCTTTTCTATGCTGGCCATCCTTACTGGTGTGAGGTGATATTTCATTGTGGTTTTAATTTGCATTTCCCTGATGATTAGTGATGTGGAGCATCTTTACATGTGTCTGTTGGCCATCTAAATTTCTTCTTTGGAGAACTGTCTCTTCATATCCTCTGCCCATTTTTTAATTGGGTTATTTGCTTTTTGGGTGCTGAGGTGTGTAAGTTCTTTATATATTTTGGATGTTAATGCCTTATCGGATATGTCATTTACAAATATATTCTCCCATACTGTAGGATGCCTTTTTGTTCTGTTGATGGTGTCCTTTGTTGTACAGAAACTTTTTAGTTTGATGAGTTCATTTTTGCTTTTGTTTCCCTTGCTCGAGGAGATGCGTTCAGGAAGAAGTTGCTCATGCTTATATTCAGGAGATGTTTGCCTATGTTGTCTTCTAAGAGTTTTATGGTTTCATGATTTACATTCAAGTCTTTGATCCATTTCAAGTTTACTTTCGTGTATGGGGTTAAACAATAATCCAGTTTCATTCTCCTGCATGTAGCTGTCCACTTTTGCCAACACCAGCTGTTGAAGAGGCTGGCATTTTTCCATTGTATATCCATTGTATATCCATCTTTATCGTATATTAATTGACCATATATGGTTGGGTTTATATCTGGGCTCTCTAGTCTGTTCCATTCGTCTATGGGTCTGTTCTTGTGCCAGTACCAAATTGTCTTGATTACTGTGGCTTTGTAGTAGAGCTTGAAGTTGGGGAGCATAAAGCCCCCAGCTTTATTCTTCCTTCTCAGAATTGCTTTGGCTATTTGAGGTCTTCTGTGGTTCTATATGAATTTTAGAATGATTTTCTCTAGTTCACTGAATAATGCTGTTGATATTTTGATATGAATTTCATTGAATCTATAATTGCTTTAGGCAGGATGGCCATTTTGACAATATTAATTCTTCCTATCCATGAACATGGGATGTGTTTCCATTTATTAGTATCTTCTTTAATTTCTCTCATGAGTGTCTTGTAGTTTTCAGGGTATAGATCTTTCACTTCCTTGGTTAGTCTTATTCCTAGGTATTTTATTCTTTTTGATGCAATTGTGAATGGAATTGTTTTCCCCATTTCACTCTCTGCTAGTTCATTGTTAGTGTATAGGATTGCCACAGATTTCTGTGTATTAATTTTGTATCCTGCAACTTTGCTGAATTCAGATATTAGATCCAGTAGCTTTGGAGTGGAGTCTTTAGGGTTTTTAATGTACAATGTCATGTCATCTGTAAACAGGGACAGTTTAACTTCTTCCTTGCCAATCTAGATGCCTTTTATTTTTTCATGTTGTCTGATTGCCGTGGCTAGGAACTACAGTACTATGTTGAATAGAAGTGGGAAAAGTGGGCATCCTTGTCTTGTTCCTGATCTTAAAGGAGAAGCTTTCAACTTCTCTCTGTTAAGTATGATGTTGGCTGTGGGTTTGTCATATATGACCTTTATTATGTTGAGGTACTTTCCCTCTATGCCCATTTTGTTGAGAGTTTTTATCATGAATGGATGTTGAACTTTGTCGAATGCTTTTTCAGCATCTATGGAGAAGATCATGTGGTTTTTGTCCTTTTTGTTGATGTGGTTGGATGATGTTGATGGATTTTCAAATGTTGTACCATCCTTGCATCCCTAGAGTAAATCCTACTTGATCATGATGGATGATCTTTTTGATGTATTTTTGAATTTGGTTTGCTAATATTTTGTTGAGTATTTTTGCGTCTATGTTCATCAGGGATATTGGTCTGTAGTTTTCTTTTTTTGTAGTGTCTTTTCCTGGTTTTGCTATTAGAGTAATGCTGGCCTCATAAAATGAGTTTGGAAGTATTACCTCTTCTTCTACTCTTTGGAAATCTTTAAGGAGGTTGGGTAATAGGTCTTCACTAAATGTTTGATAAAATTCAGCGGTGAAGCCATCTGGTCCAGGGGTTTTGTTCTTAGGTAGTTTTTTGATTACCAGTTCAATTTCATTGCTGGTAATTGGTGTGTTTAGATTTTCTCTCTATCTGGGTCAGCCTTGGAAGGTTGTATTTTTCTAGAAAGTTGTTCATTTCTTCTAGGTTATCCAGTTTGTTAGCATATAATTTTTCATAGTATTCTCTAATAATTCTTTGTATTTCTGTGGTGTCTGTTGTGGTTTTTCCTTTCTTGTTTCTGATTCTGTTTATGTGTGTAGACTCTCTTTTTTTCTTGATAAGTCTGGCTAGGGGTTTATCTATTTTGTTTATTTTCTCGAAGAACCAGCTCTTGCTTTCATTGATTCTTTCTATTGTTTTATTCATCTTGATTTTATTTATTTCTGCTCTAATCTTTATTATGTCCCTCCTTCTACTGACTTTGGGCCTCATTTGTTCTTCTTTTTCTAGTTTCATTAATTGTGAGTTTAGACTGCTTATATGGGATTGTTCTTCTTTCCTGAGGTAGGCCTGTATTGCAGTATACTTTCCTCTTAGCACGGCCTTCACTGCATCCCACAGATTTTGCAGTGTTGAATTATTGTTGTCATTTGTCTCCATATATTGCTTGATCTCTGTTTTTATTTGTCATTGATCCATTGGTTATTTAGGAGCATGTTGTGAAACCTCCATGTGTTTGTGGGATTTTTCATTTTCTTTGCGCAATTTATTTCTAGTTTCATACCCTTGTGTTCTGAGAAACTGGTTGGTACAATTTCAATCTTTTTGAATTTACTGAGGCTCTTTTTGTGGCCTAGTATATGATCTATTCTTGAAAATGTTCCATGTGCACTTAAGAAGAATGTGTATTCTGCTGCTTTTGGGTGTAGAGTTCTGTAGATGTCTTAGCTCCATCTGTTCCAATGTGTTGGTCAGTGCCTCTGTCTCCTTACTTATTTTCTGTCTGATTGATCTGTCCTTCAGAGTGAGTGGAGTGTTGACGTCTCCTAGAATGAATGCATTACATTCTATTTCCCCTTTTAATTCAGTTAGTATTTGTTTCATATATGTAGGTGTCCCTGTGTTGGGAGCATACATATTTATAATGGTTATTTCTTCTTGTTGGATTGACCCCTTTATCATTATGTAATGTCCTTCTGTGTCTCTTGTGACTTTCTTTGTTTTGAAGTCTATTTTGTCTGATACAAGTACTGCAACTCCTGCTTTTTTCTCTCTATTAGTTACATGAAATATCTTTTTTCATCCCTTCACTTTTAGTCTGTGTATGTCTTTGGGTTTAAAGTGAGTCTCTTGTAGGCAGCATATAGATGGTCTTGTTTTTTTATCCATTCAGTGACTCTGTGTCTTTTGATTGGTGCATTCAGTCCATTTACATTTAGGGTGATTATCGATAGTTATGTACTTATTGCCATTGCAGGCTTTAGATTCATGGTTACCAAAGGTTCAAGGTTAACTTCCTTACTATCTAAGAGTCTCACTTACCTCACTTAATATGCTATTTCATGTGTTCTTTTCTTTTTCTCTTCCTTTTTCTTCCTCCTCCATTCTTTATATATTAGGTTTTATATTCTGTACTCTTTGTCTATCCCTTGATTGACTTTGGTGATAGTTAATTTAATTTTGCATTTGCTTAGTAATTAGCTGTTCTACTTTCTTCACTGTGGTTTTTTTTACCTCTGGCGACAGCTATTAAACCTTAGGAACACTTCCATCTATAGCAGCCCCTCCAAAACAGACTGTAGAGATGGTTTGTGGGAGGTAAATTCTCTCAGCTTTTGCTTCTCTCGAAATTGTTTAATCCCTCCTTCAAATTTAAATGATAATCATGCTGGATAAAGTAATCTCGGTTCCAGGCCCTTCTGCTTCATTGCATTAAATACATCATGCCACTCACTTTTGGCCTGTAAGGCTATAAGGTTTCTGCTGAGAAGTCTGATGATGACCTGATGGGCTTTCCTTTGTATGTGATCTTATTTCTCTCTCTGGCTGTTTTTTGTTTTTTTTTAATTTTTATTAAGGTGTGATTGATACACACTCTTACGAAGATTTCACATGAAAAAACAATGTGGTTACTACATTTACCCATATTATCAAGTTCGCACCCATACCCCAATGCAGTCACTGTCCATCAGTGCAGCAAGATGTCTCTCTGGCTACTTTAATAGTCTGTCCTTATCCTTGATCTTTGCCATTTTAATTACTATATTTCTTGGTATTATCTTCCTTGGGTCCGTTGTGTTGGGAGATCTGTGGATCCCCATGGCCTGAGAGACTACCTCCTTCCCCAGATTGGGGAAGTTTTCAGCAATTACCTCCTCAAAGACACTTTCTATCCCTTTCTCTTGCTCTTCTTCTTCTGGTATCCCTGTAATGCGAATATTGTTCCGTTTGGATTGGTCACACAGTTCTCTCAATATTCTTTCATTTTTGGAGATCCTTTTTTCTTTCTGTGCCTCATCTTTTTTGTATTCCTCTTCTCTAGTTTCTATTTCATTTATCGTCTCCTCCACCATATCCAATGTGCTTTTAATACCCTCCATTGTGCTCTTCAATGATTGGATCTCCAACCGGAATTCATTTCTGAGTTCTTGAATATCTTTGCATACCTCCATTTTCATGTTAATGATTTTTATTTTGAACTCCCTTTCAGGAAGAGTCATGAGGTCCATGTCACTTAAATCTTTCCTGGGAGTTGTATTAATAATTTTACTCTGGACCAGGTTCCTTTGGCATTTCATATTTGTATATGGCACCTTCTAGTGTCCAAAAGCTCTACTCTCTGGAGCTGCTCAGCCCCTGAAGCAATGTCGGGGGTCACAGAGAAGTGGAATTGGTGCCTGGGGGGAGGAAAGAACTGTTTTCCTGCTTCCCAGCTGCTATGCCTGTCTCCACTGCCTGAACTAGTGGGCTGAGCACACAGGTATAGGCTTTCGTCTCAGAGCAGCCAGATATGGATCCCTGCTTTCCACAGGTCACTGGAATCTCAGTCTCTCCAGGAATTCTGCCTGTCTTAGCTTTCCAACCCCATAATCACAAGAGTATCTTGAAAGCACCATGAAATGTAGGTTTGTGCTCCCAGAGCAGATCTCTGGAGTTAGGTATTCAGCAGTCCCAGGCCTCCACTCCCTCCCTGTTCAGTTTCTCTTCCTCCCGCCAGTCAGGTGGGGTAGGGGAAGGGCTTGGATCCCATCGGGCCATAGCTTTAGTACATTACCCTGTTCCATGAGGTCTGCTGTTTTCTCCACATGTATGCAGTCTGGCGCAGCCCTCTTTCCTGTTGCTCTCTCAGGATTAGTTGTATTAATTATATTTTCGTATTATATGCGGTTTTAGGAGGAAGCCTCTGTGTCATCTCTCACACCGCCATCTTTAATCCTCCCACTGATATACAATCTTATGTTGGTTTCAAATATACAACACAGTGATTCAACAGTTACCCATATTATTAAATCCTCACCCTCCCTTACTATCTGTCAACTTAGTGGGATGTTACAGAATCACTGACTATGAGGAATCCGTTTTCATCATCTTAATCCTAGTTTTGACATCTGCAAGTGATGTGATATTAATTCAGCACAGTAGGTGCATCCATTAAAAAAGAAATACTCATGAACCACAGAGGTATTATGAAAGGAGTTTTTAAGTGTGTTGGTAAAAGCCTTATCAAAAGAGATAAGGATTATGGAATTTGACAGATCATAAAGTACTGAGTTCAAAGAGTCATAGGATTTTAGTATTTAAATTAATTGGAACCAACCTTCCTCATTTGATAGATTAAAAGTGAGGCCCAAAGAGATTAAGTGCTATAAAGCTTTATAGTTAATTAATAGTACAAACATACAGTGCTAGGAATTTTACTCCTAGTGCTATAGACTTAGTAGTCATGATCACAGTTACACTGGAGCTTCTGGAGCATTAGATAAAGACAAAGAATGCAGAAGAGGATGCATCTATTCAGCAAGCATTCACTGAGTAAAGTTTATCATGGAGTTTGCAGAAGATGAAGGTTAAGAAATGATCTGGTGGAAAGCCGTCTTAGACTGTGGACTGAAATTGACCCCATTGGGGTGATTATGGAACTTGCTAAGAACTAGTAAGAACTAGAACTGTCTTTATTAATCAGTACTTTCAGTTAGAAGGAACATGTCCACTTGAATTAAAGGAGTTACTGGTTGTTGTAGTCAGGGTAGGCTAGCTGCTATAACCAGAGCACTCCAGAATCTCAGTGGCTTATCACTGTAAAGATTGATTTTGTTCAAATCAATCAGTGGTCAGGGCTCTGTTCCGTCTAGGGGCTCCACTCTTCTTCCCTTTGGCCTTGTAGCTCTCCACTGATAACTCTGCATCCATCCTGCCCGCAGATGAGGGAAGAGAGGATGATTTTATGGGAGATTTCATGGACGAGGCCTGGAAGTGGTACACATCACTCTTGCCCATATTCCATTGCCCAGATCTCAAGTTAAAGGCTACACCTAACTGCATAGGAGGCCAGAGGGGAGAGAAACTCCAAGTTAACAGGTTACCTGAAAGCCTTCTTACTCTTACACTATAAGTGATTTTCTTATATCCTGCCCTTTACACCATCCAAATGGCATATTTGCTATGGATGTAGTTTCCATAGGATTTATATCTCCACTGAGTATCAGCAGAGTCCTTTATAAAGATCCTTTGTTGTTAGTTTTTTTTCTCCTTTCACTAATTCCACCTCTGATATGTGAGATTTTCCAAACCCTCTAGAACTATAGCCTGGGGATTGCTGACTATCACTAAATAAGTATCTGTAATCAAACTAAGGTATTATTACCTTAGAAGTAGAAAGAACGTAATTGTATTATAGCAGAAACTTGCTCTTTCCACTTCCCTGGAATCACAAACATTGTGTACAGCTGGAGCAGGAGATGGTTGCCATAACAACCATGGAAAAGCTAAAAATAGCCTGTTTCATACTGTATTGCTTAAGGTGGAATTATGACATATTATGGTGTTTTAGGGCAGGTAATTCTCTTTCATGTGGTAAATGTTTGCAAACTTCCTTCAACAAAGCAATATCTGTATGATGTATTTGGATTGCTGGTTCTAATTATGTACCTGACCCTTCATCTCCAAGATTCTTTCCTGGCATAGAACTCTGTATTTATATTTTTCACTCTTCTTGAGAGTTTGCTAGAGAACTATCTGTACCTATTTCAGTATTATGTTTAAGCTTTAAAAACAAACAAAAACACACTCTGTAACAGCCCTCCAAGAGCACCCTTTTGCACTCCTGATAAGAACTGAAACTATGAAGAATTGTGATGTGGCCTTTTGCACAGTCTCCCCTATCTGCCATTAAGCTCAGTACACAGTGAGCTGCCCACGTTAGGACTGGATATGTCTCAGTTCTTCGTGGCCACGTTTACGCCTCCCCATCTCTCTCCTTGCCTGCAGTGTGGGGCAGTGATGAGGTTCCCTAGGGAAGAAGAATTCAGTGACTTAATTCAGAAAAGAACTATCACTTCCTCTATGTCGATAATATTTTTATAGAGCTGTGGACAAGGATACTGCAACAGTCTGATGGTATAGTGAGGCATTTATAGCAGAATAAAGGCTTGGCAATTTTTTTATTTAGGTGATGATTAAGGAAAGTGTTATGATTGGGAATTTCATGGGTCTAAGGGGATTCTGATGGAGAGCATGGCTACAGGAAGCTCAAAATGCAAGCTACTAAATTTTACAGAGTTGGGTGAGTTTAATGTTTGGCTTGTAAGATGGCGAGTAATTCAAGAGTATGTTTGTATGAAAAGGTACTTTCTTATCAGCAATGCTGTTTTCTGCTTTGTTCTTTCAGTATTTTAGTTCTAGTAGATCCTCAATGTTTGCACTACTGAGACACCATCGTGTGGCTGTTAGCAACTAAGCAGTGTAATGAATTAAGAATGCTGCATCACAGAAAATATTAGTTGGCTTGTTTACTTGGATATTTGTTATAACAAACTGGAAATGTGCTGAAGTATGAGCAACATGAGTCTTCATTATGGAACTTCAGCAAATATTCTTAATGTACCTTCCAATCTTAGAAGTGTTCCCCAGGACCCCAGAAAATGAGAGATTAAGTAGGGTTTGGTTTTATGTTTGCTTTTGTGTACAATTAAGCGCAGCCCATTTTGTCCTGCTTGATATAATGGTTGTCATGAGTCTGGCTGTGCCATGGAAACTGGTTTGACGTCACTAAAACTGCTTAGATGGAGAATTAGAGCTAGACAAAGTAGTTGATTTTAAAGATGAGTCCTTTGTGCCTCACAGTCCAAATGTTCATCCCCAGCTCTGCATAAAGAATAGGTGCTGTATACAGTACAAGGATTAAGACAGCTATGCCCAGTGTGTTAATTTTGATGCAGACAAAACTAAGATGAATATTACCATCTTTGGAGAGAGAGAATTTTGTGCTGTTGTGTGGGTGTGGGTGTGGAAGGAAGGTTTTTGCTCCATAAACGTACATGTGCTTCTTGGTAGCACATAGTTTTTGTAGAAGGGGTGTTTTCTCTACTGTCATCTTTGGTTCAATTATAAATGCTATCCTTTTATTTACTTAGGTCTAGTGCATTCTTGCTTTACACTTTGTTGGCCTTGGGCTTGTTTTAATGTATTTTAGAATGCACATATTGTGTTTTGAATCAAGTACTCTCAAATTCTGACTTTTCTCTAATTCAGACTCTACTTTCTAGAAAGTTTAATAAGGTAGAATGTTTGAGAACAAAAATCTTATCTCAAGGAGTAAGCAGTTAAAGGAACATACCTGCATAATTGTGAAATACTTGACTATTGGTCTATTATTTTGGAAACCAGGAAAGAAGTATTCATTATCTTTATGTGGATTTTCCTGTATTGAAATTATTGCTGTGGTGAGTGACATTTTAAGTCTGTTTTGTTGAGATCATAGTTTAATTTTTTAAATGTACTTGATAACATTAAACTTTAATTTTGGAAGGCTTTTAAGTTGTTTTCATTTGTGAGGAATGAAACAAAAAAATGTAAGATTTTTGTTCAAAGGCACCCACAGCCACCCCAGCCAGTGTGGCATAGTGGAGCACATCGTCCAGCTGATAAAACCTATAGCAACAGGCCCGAGCTTTGGCGAACTTCATCATCTCCAGCCACTTCAGGCTGGCTGCTTCTGGTTGTATGAGAAAAGGTTAAAGTAAAACTGCCTAAACCTACAAGGATACTTGGGGTTTGGGAAGGGGGTCCTAGTTGTCAGGATTTGGGGTTACTTCTCAGAAAGTGTATTGCGCTACATAAGGTACAATCACTCCCTTAGCTTCCACTTGATTGGGATCTGCTCTGAGCTTAAAGGTGACACGGTCTGATATAACTGTATTTCTCTTCCTCTCTTTTTTTAACAGATTTCTCAAACATACCATAAAAATCCACCCATTTAAAGTGTACAATTTGATAGTGTCTGGTATATTCACAAAGCTGCAACCATCACCACAATGTAATTTCAGAACATTTCCAACATCCTAAAAAGATGGAAATATTTTAAACATCAAATTAATACTGTATTGAAACTCTCCAGTAACAAAAGTGTGTTTTAGTACATTTTGGTGAAAGGAATTTTTCACAAGTATAGAGAACATGAAATGACTAGAAAGTCATGCTATTTCAGCAGTTTTCATCCTAGAGTGATTGGGTTCTGACTCCTGATAGACACTCTTACTTTCTTACCTTAAAAGAAAAGGCTTTTCTGTCTCTGGGAGAAACAAGCGAAAAATACAAGAATGATGTAATTAATACACTGACTAAATACTTCCAATTTTCTTCAAAACCCTAATAAAGAACATTTTTAAATTTGTTATTTGATTTCCTTGACCAAAATGTTGACGGATTACTGCTTAGAAAAGTGCATATTACTAACAAGAACTTCAGTTAAAAACAAAACAAACAAACAAAAAACAACAACTTGTTTCCAGTGACACACTGAGCTCAGGGTCCAGACTTCCATTTGATGGTTGAAGTGGCACCTTGCCTAGAGGCTGGCAGATGGACTGGGTGACCTTTGGGGATGATTTCTTTTCGGATTTTTGTCTAAAATAACTTAGATGCCCTTCAGTCATGTTTCTTTTATTTTTTGCATTAAAGGGGACTGTATAGTTTTGTTTTGTTTTTTAAATACTGAAGAAATAGGCCTTGGGGAAGTAAATTCAGATGACAAATAATGAGAAACTGAGTCCAAGGAAAGGAAACTGTCCTGGAGGGTGTGGGAAGAGGGTGGCGAGGGGTCAGGTTTCATAGCTGATGAAGGGGATCCACCCAGTCCCCCCTCCCCATCCCCTGAAGAATGGATTTGAGGGGGAAGAGTTGGTTGTTAATTCTGTCTAGGATTCCTAAAATTCCACTCCTGTTCAGCTCCAGAGACACAGATGATTACTAATTGGGACCCTAGTAGAGTCATTATTGATACTTTGCATTTCAAGCCTGAGGTTGAGTCCACATTTGAATGACCCTGATTCCGCACTTTACCCAACCCATATGTGCTTGCCAACAGCTAGTGTATTTACCGCATTGCTTTCCTCAAACTAATTTTCTTTTATTTGTGGTATTAGTAATTCCTAGTAACTTTCTGAGTTTTAACTTTCAGTCATCTCTAAATTTACAGAGCTTTGCCCTTTGGCAAAAGAGTATGGTTGGACGAACTATAGGTCACATCATTTTAGAGTCAACTGTTTAGTGTCTGAATATCTGCTACCCAGAGAAAGTAGGAGGTCAGGTCATAACCATTCACTTATTGCCAGAATGTTTTATTAAGTGCCTGGTAACGTGCACAGGGCTGTGCACGGTGTTCTGGGGAAAAGTATAAGACAAGGGCTGTGATGTCCAGAGGCTTAGGGTTTTGTTGAAGGAGAAAAATCTTTGTACACATACAATAATTAAATAAATGCTACAGCAGGGTAGTGTGTGATGCTAGGCCAAAATAAAGGCATACAGGGATTATAAGAGTGTTTCTAAGGGTGAGAATTCTTGGTGATATGCCAGAGAAGACCTCTGAGAGGTCAAAGATCATGAGACTTTAGATCTGATCTGTTCACACTCCCAGATTCCTGAAACTGAGGAATGAGCTAATTGCTAACAAGAGCTATTTTTAGTTGATTGAGTTATACCTCATTCACTGACCAAGCATATCACATGGTGATGAAAGGCAAGGAAACATAGGTGTTAGAAAAGCAGCTGTTTCAAATAATTCTGTATTTTAATCTATAATTTTCAAAAAGTTGTGTGTATGATTTCATTCTTTTATATTTTCCTTTTTTAGGTCAAAAGGGGCGATTCTGAACATCTCCTCTGCCAGTGGCATGTATCCAGTCCCACTGATGACCATGTACTCGGCAACCAAGGTGAACAGTGTTCTAGGAAATCATGTCAGAATAAAAATGAGGAATGATTTTCAGTCTGAGAAACAAGCATAGAACTTTCTTGAAGTTCTCTTCTTGGCAGTTTTCAAATGGACTGAGAAAAAAAGGAAAACACCTGACACTTGTTTCAGGGAAGCCAGAACCAGAGACATACTGATTGGTGTAAACTTTTCAAATGGGGCACCAAGATCTGTGGACTATAGGTGTTTTTTTTTCTCCCGGTAGTTTACTGATTTTAAAATTGATATCTGTACTTTCCATAGAAAGCTGGCCCAGGCCAGTTGGCTCAGTTGCTCAGAACATGTTAATGAGTCTAAGACTGGGCATTTGATCCATGAATGAGTCGGCTGCCTACAGCATAAATTCCAGGTGCAGAGCTAAGTAGGAGGATAGCAGCCAGCCAGCACATAAATACACATGGTAGACACAAAATAGGCTGGGTGAAGTGTGGGTGTTCTGCCACATTGTTGAGAATTCACAGATATTTATTGTCACTTCTGGGGTGAGGCAGAGTGCTCGGTAAGATATAATTTTATACATCACCATTCCCCTCTTCATATTACCACTAGAGAAATAATTTAGAATGCATTTCCTACTTCCTGTAGGTCAGTAGCATCATCCTCATATACATTGCTGAGGCATAGGGTACATCTCTGAAATAACAATGACCATTGAAATGCTGAAATTAAGGTTTTAGAGAAAAGTGAGCAAAACATAATACACAATTAAAACTTGGAATGCATCAAAACAATTGTCTTTTTCACGTGGCTCTTTGTCCCCTGGAAAAGCATTAACGGTGACTAAGAAAGCTTGGCACCATCTCCAATTCTGCAAATCTACTTGTTTTCGGTATCATTGAAACCTACAGTAGGCATGTTGAAAATGAACACCATGTTTCTTGAAGTGATTGGTGAACTCCAACTTCTCAAACCTGTTTCACTCCACAGACACAAGACGGTAATTGGGACCCTAGTGGGGTGATTATTGACATTTTGCATTGCAAGCCTGAGGCTGAGGTTAAGCCCACATTTGAAAAGTGGTACATTATATTTAACAGATAGATTTAAAGTTGTACTATCAGAAGAAGATGGGCTGTCACGTTCATCTCTACACTTCTTGGATCTTGCCATCCCAAAGGACCAAGAGGACGCTTGCTCTTTTTGTCTTTTTACTGACAACATCCCATAGAACAGAATTGAACAGAATTCATATGTGTTTCTGTTTGAATGGCAAGTAGGAAGGAGGAACGCATCCTTTGTTATATAATAAAACATTTCTTCTTGGAAAGTAATGTTCTGAAAAAAGTGAAGGTAAGAAGAACCTTTTCCAGTTAGATCAAAATTTGATCTGGATATTATATTTGGTAAGAGCATAATTTAGTGGCAGCTAAAAATAACTTGAGTTTTGTTTTTAATGGTCTCTTCTGCATTTGAAATTAAAAGAATGAGTAGAAGCTGTAGTGTTAAACGATTAGTTTATTATTTTTGTTTCCATGGCTACGAATCGGGCAGATTGATGTAATATGTGTGCTTTCTTCTCACACCCACCTCCTCCCAGGCTTTTGTAGATTTCTTCTCTCAGTGCCTCCATGAAGAATATAGGAGCAAGGGCATCTTTGTGCAGGTGAGTAGAGTTTGTTTCAGTTAAGTATCCCCCATTTTTTTGGTGTGGTTTCCACAGCAACTGTTGCTGTCTTGGCAACAGAAGAAAATCACATTCCCAAGTAAGTGAATGTGACGTTAGCACATCATTAAAGACATGGTTTTTTTTCCCTTTATACACTTCAGTCTAGATTTGAAAAAATGATCCCCTAGAATTTTCAAGTATGGATACCTCAGGTAGAACTACATGCAGCATAAACAGTTGAAGCATAATTATTTAAGTTCTTAATGGTTTTGAGAGCAATATACTGTCCATATCTCTCAGCTGCCAGAAATGTAAGATGTGCCATGACTCTGTTTCAAAGTCGCTGTATAACAACCACAAGAGAGGGTAGAGAGCTGAGGAAAGCTAACGTTTACTAGAGCAGGGATGATTGCATACTCCCGGATGATAGTGTATCAGGATGATTTTTAATGTCTTTGTAAATTGTGATAAAATACATGTAATAGAAAACACCATTTAAATCATTTTCAAGTGTCCAGTTGAATGGCATTAAATACATTCACAATGCATTGTTGTGCAGCTGTCACCACCATCCATCTCCAGAACTTTGTTCATCCCCAAAACTGAAACTGTGTCCATTAAACACAGTTAAGTTCCTCAAAGATCTTCCCCCCATCCTCAGCCCCTAACAACCACCATTTGTTCTCTGTTTCTCAGTTTGATGACTCCTCATGTGAGTGGACTCACACAGTGTTTGTCTTTTTGTGAGTGACATATTTCATTTAGCAAAATGTCTTTAAGGCCCATGTGTATTGTAGCATGTGACAGCATCTCCTTCCTTTTAAAGGTTGTATACAGTCCCGTTATATTATTTGTTTATAATACACATTATATGTAGTATTATGTGTTTTATTATATACATTATAATTGTGTTTATAATAATACACATTTGTTTATCCATTCATCTATTGATGGGACATTGGGTTGCTTCCAACTCTTGGCTGGTATGGATAATGCTTCTGTGAATGTGGATGTACACCTATTTTTTTGAGACCCTGTTTTCAATTCTTTTTGATCTGTACCCAGAAGTGGAATTGCTGAATCGTACGGTAATTCTGTATATTTTTTCTCAGAGGAAAAAATGCTATGTATTTTTTTAAAGGGAAGGTATTGTTTTCCATTGTAGCTGCCCTTATTTATGTTTCCACCAGCAATGACAAGTGTCCCAGTTTCTCCACATACTTACCAACATTTGTTTTTTTTTCCTAATAATAGTCATCCTAATGGGTGTGAGGTGCTCTGTCATTGTGGTTTTGATTTGGATATGAATTTCCCTAATGATTGGTGATGTCAAGCACCTTTACATTTACTAATTGACCATTCATATATTTTCTTTGGAGAAATGTCTATTCAAGTCCTTTGCCCATTTTTTAATTGGGTTGTTTGCTTTTCATTGTTGAATTATAAAAGTACTTTATATATTCTGTATATGAACTCTTTAGTAGATATATGACTTGCAAATATTTTCTCCCACTCTATATCACCTTTTCACTCTAGGATAGTGTCCTTGAATGCACAGAAGTTTTTAATTTTGATATAGTTCAGTTTATCTATTTTCTCTAGTTGTCTGTGCTTTTGGTATCGTATGCAAGAAGTCTTTGACAAATCTAATGTCACAAAGCACTTCCCCTGTGTTTTCTTTCAAGAGTTTTATAGTTTTAGCTCTTACACTATCCATTTTCCAGAGAACTTTGATTTTATTATGTAGCTAACAGATACAGTGCTGTGAAAATACAATACAAAATATGAGAGGAAGCAAATGTAGGTGTTTTTATGAGCATCTGTCTCAAATCAGCTGTTGTTCAACACAAAGAAATAATGGCTCACAGTATTTCCATGCTTAGGCATATTTTTAACAATATCTTGGGAGAAGCTGCAATTCTTACCCCTTTCCTTCTTCTGCCCACAACCTGAGCCCACCTCCTCACAGACCCATTGTTCATTATGCTTTCATTGCTGTGAGCCTAGTATTTTGCTTTTTCCACCCTGCAGCCCCAGATGGTCAATTACCATCATCATCATAATACCTAGTATTTGAGGGGATGATTTTCAGGCACAGTGCCAAGCACTTCATATGTTCCCATTTAATTCCTTGCATCTCATAATGATTTCACAAGATGGTGTGGTGCAATCATTATCTTCTTTAAATTAATGGCAATTGGGGTTTAGAGAGGTTAAGCCAGTTGCCTATATAGAACCTGGTTTCAAGTCTGACTCTGTTTGGCACCAAAGCCTTTGTTCTTAACCACTGGGCTGTTTGTTCCAGGCTTTTAGAACAGCATTGAACACTTACTGATACATCTATGCTTTGGCAGTTATGGAACCAGAAGGTGCTTGGCTGCTTAGTTCCATTTCTTCCCTTATGTCTTTAGATAGTTAAGATGGCCCTAAGTGTTACCTAGATCTAGCTTCTGAACCCTTTCCATTCTCCAAGCAGATACTGAAGCTAAATCAACCACAGTGAG
Source organism: Manis pentadactyla (assembly GCF_030020395.1). NCBI lineage: Eukaryota > Metazoa > Chordata > Mammalia > Pholidota > Manidae > Manis > Manis pentadactyla. The sequence goes on from NC_080027.1 coordinate 83,798,122, forward strand.
AGGAAGTGGTACTTAGAGGAAGGCTAGCGTGAATGTGTTTCCTCATCTTCAGGGGACTTCTTAAAGCCTGCTTCTTCTGAATTCCCCCACCTGGGGTCTTGTCCAAGATGTCACTGGGGAGGACAGGGTTTTTGAGAACCCTGAATTCTGTACTGAACTACCATACTCCCTCCGAACCTTGACACCAGTCATTTCAATACTAGTAGCTCAAAGTTGCTAGGTAGAATGTGTTGTATTTTGGTAATAAGGAAGCCAGTAAAGCATTCATAGGGGGTAAATGTCACAGGCCACACAATGTTATGCCATTTTCTCATTCTAAATCTATTACAATCAAGCTATTTAATAATTTTTAAACACCCACTGAGACTCAGCATGAATCTTACAGGTCCGTTGGTAGGTGACCTATAGGCAGGGTGACCAGAAGCTGCAAGCATCTCGACAACAAGAGGGAGTGTCAGGCTTCTGAGCACAGACGAGTGATTTCGAAAATGCAATGAATTGACAAGCCTATCTCCTCTTTCATTACCACAGCTTGTTTTCCTCCAAGATCTTTTCTCCATATTTATTCTCTGCCATTAATCTGAAGAAACTGCTACCAAAACACATTAGCATGTGTTTTCTGAAATATTTTACTAAGTAAACTTTTCTTTTTCCCTAATAATGAATTACAAATTATGTAATTCCGTTGATCATTGTCTTCCTTCATGTGAGTTCATCCAAGGTTTAAACTTCGTATGAATTTGTTGAAAAATTAAAACTGAAATGATTGTGAGGGAAAGTATAGTTGTCATTTCTGTATGAACATCAGAATGCTGAAGTAGAATACATTCTCATATTAATTCTGACCAAAAGGAGAAAAAATTGTTTTGAATGAAATTCAGAGTTCACAATTACTGGTTTGTCTTTGGTGGTGTTTTATGTGTGCACATTTTTTGGACTAGGAGTATTTATCAGCTGATTCCCCTTCCACTTCATCCCACATACTGTTTCCTGGGTGATCATGTTAAATACAAGTCAGATAATGGTGCTGTCCTCCAGTGGAGGCCTGTAATACTCAGGATTGAGTGCATACTCCGCAAGGTCTTTGCCTCTTGTACTACTCCCTCTTCCCACCGTGTTCCAGCCAGATTGGGCACTGTGGTATCTAGTCTGTGCTCTGCTTTCTGCCGTGACTGGCCCTGCTGCTGGCATGCACTTCCCCAGCTCCTCTCCAGGTCCCCTCCCTGCTCCATTCACACTTGAGCCTATGGGCACTGTCCATCTTCCAAAGCTCAGATGCCCTGGGAAACCTCTCAGCCACTTGTGCACATTTGGTTACACCTCTCTCTCTGCTCTCTTTCCTCTGCCTGATATTCTCTGGCCCTGTGCCCTTTCCCACTTCAATGTGTTCTTGAGAACTGGGCTTTTCTCTGGTTTGTCTTTGTGTTGCTAATGGCATGTGTCCTTCATCACATACTAGAGACCTGCTTTTTGCTTGGCAGTCACAGAGGACCTCAGGCATGTGAGGCCGTGCTTTATGGCACACAGGCATCCATTCTGAAGGCTTTTGGGGTTTCTTTTGTTGCTTCCATATGCCCCTGGCCTTGAATTTTCATCCTCTGTATCTGGAGGGCTTACAAGGTCAATGCTATGTTGTCCAGTTTCAGTTTCTTTTAATCTTTGGAAGGAAAGCTCTCCTTTTAGATCTACCCCAGTGTGAATGTGTACCAGATTACTCTTCTGGGAGGGGAAGAGACCGTGTTTTTCAAATCCTAGGTTGTTTTGTATTAATTATTTATTAATATTTTTTCCTTTGCTTTCTCTCTCCCTGTCTTTCCCTCGACTTCTTTCCTGTAATTTTGTAAGAGCATTTACAATTTCCTTCATGATTTCAGATTTGCCATTATCTAAGCATTTCCTGGAAATGCTAATAAACAGCGACATGTGATACAAATGCCCTGGAGGTAAATTAGGATGAGAAATTCATTATTGAGTAAACATTATCAAAAGTGTGCTCTGTGGGTGAGGACTGTTTGTTTTCATTATTGCCCTATAATTGGAGCAGTAAAAATTACGCTTAACTTTTTCAAAGGGCAGAGTCATAAGTACTCTGACTGGTTAGTTGGTGGGCCCCAGTACCAGCTCCTTCTGTGTGCCCTGTACCAAGTAGGCCTTAATGCTGAGCATGTAAGAAATAGCTAAGGCTAAGATGACATCCTAAAACCATGCTTCTTGAATTCTTATTCTGTAAAATGTTCACAAGGCTGCTTATTTTTTTTTTTTTTTAAATAATTATTTTTTATTGAAGGGTAGTTGACACACAGTATTACATTACATTAGTTTCAGGTGTACAACACAGTGATTCAACATTTATATACATGATAATTCTAAGTACCAGCTATCACCATACCAAGTTGTTACAATATTTTGACTATATTCCTTATGCTATACATTACATCCCAGTTACTTATTTATTTTACAATTGGAAGTGTGTACTTTTTCTTGGTTGTTGTTGTTAGGGCATCTCTCATATTTATTGATCAAATGGTTGTTAACAACAATAAAATTCTGTATAGGGGAGTCAATGCTCAATGCACAATCATTAATCCACCCCAAGCCTAATTTTCGTCAGTCTCCAATCTTCTGAAGCATAACGAACAAGTTCTTACATGGAGAACAAATTCTTACATAGTGAATAAGTTACATGGTGAACAGTACAAGGGCAGTCATCACAGAAACTTTTGGTTTTGCTCATGCATTGTGAACTATAAACAGTCAGTTCAAATATGAATACACATTTGATTTTTATACTTGATTTATATGTGGATACCACATTTCTCTCTTTATTATTTTTAATAAGATGCTGAAGTGGTAGGTAGATACAACATAAAGGTAGAAAACATAGTTTAGTGTTGTAAGAGAGCAAATGTAGATGATCAGGTGTGTGCCTGTAGACTATGTGTTAATCCAAGCTAGACAAGGGCAATAAAACATCCACATATGCAGAAGATTTCTCTCAGAACAGGGAGGGTGAGGTTCTAAGCCTCACCTCCGTTGATCCCCAATTTCTCACCTGATGACCCCCCCTGCGACTGTGCCTGTCTTAGGTTGTTCCTCCCTTGAGGAATCTTACCCGTCTCTGGCTAACCAGTCATCTTCCGGGGCCATACAGGGAAATGTGAAGTTGGTAAGTGAGAGAGAAGCCTTATTGTTTGAAATGGTTAGCTTTTTATTTCTTTGCATATTTATGCCCTGTGGCTTCTATGCCCAGCATTTGTCTTGAGGTATCTTTACCACTTGGAGGAGTTATGATACTCGGTAAATTTGATATGAGGCACGAATTCTATTTAAGAATTCGTTGTAATTAGGAAGGAAGAAGAAAAGCTATAGAAGTAGCAGGCGGGAGAAAACATGGGAAGATTGATTATTTCTTTGACATATCTTCTTGTAGAGTAACTTCAGCATGTATAGATTTTAAGCTACTACTTAAATTGCGCACACACATTAACATAATAGGAGTATAGTTACATAACCAAAGCATATCTGTAATTACCAGCCATCTCCAGTGAAACCAAGAAAACCAGTTAGGCACCCTAGGCATTTGTGAAAACTTATCAATGATATGATGGTTATTATCTAACTGAATTTGAATAGTTTGAGAAAAATCAGACAAATTAAAACAACCCATTCCTGGGCGCTGTTCACATCCCATATGTTCTTTTAACAGTAAATAGTCTGTAGTTGTAAGATTTTGGAGCGCTACAATTTGCACTTCTCCTAATTCTTGGTTGAGTTCCAACAGTATAGATCCAGTCAAATTTGTTGTTTTACTGTATGCACAGGCCAGCTTAGATATCTCCTTCATTCCCATGGCAAGTCCAGGAGCTGGTGGGATGAGTGCATCTACAGCTGTAGCAGTGCGTGGATCTTTGTAGGGGTTTTTTGATGATCATCTTCTGGCATGAGTCTTCCAGAGAGTGCTGATGTTGGAAGTTCTCTTTCATATCGTTTCTTAGTTCATTTTCGGGGTAGCCAAATTAGGCTTTGATCCTCTGTATAAACACAAACAGACCCTTTGCCTACACTTTTATATGTCCTTTATATCATTGTGTAGAACTCATTAGAGGTCACCACATAGGAACTGCATTTTTTTTTTTTTTAATCATTAATCTACACTTACATGACGAATACTTTGTTTACTAGGCTCTCCCCTATACCAGGTCCCCCCTATATACTCCTTTACAGTCACTGTCCATCAGCGTAGCAACCTGTTGTAGAATCACTACTTGTCTTCTCTGTGTTGTACAGCCCTCCCCTTTCTCCCACCCCGCTATGGATGCTAATCTTAATACCCCCCTGCTTCTCCCCCCCTTATCCCTCCCTACCCACCCATCCTCCCCAGTCCCTTTCCCTTTGGTACCTGTTAGTCCATTCTTGAGTTCTGTGATTCTGCTGCTGTTTTGTTCCTTCAGTTTTTCCTTTGTTCTTATATTCCACAGATGAGTGAAATCATTTGGTATTTCTCTTTCTCCGCTTGGCTTGTTTCACTGAGCAAAATACCCTCCAGCTCCATCCATGTTGCTGCAAATGGTTGGATTTGCCCTTTTCTTATGGCTGAGTAGTATTCCATTGTGTATATGTACCACATCTTCTTTATCCATTCATCTATCGATGGACATTTAGGTTGCTTCCAATTCTTGGCTATTGTAAATAGTGCTGCGATAAACAAAGGGGTGCACTGATCTTTCTCATACTTGATTGCTGCATTCTTAGGGTAAATTCCTAGGAGTGCAATTCCTGGGTCAAATGGTAAGTCTGTTTTGAGCATTTTGATGTACCTCCATACTGCTTTCCACAATGGTTGAACAAGTTTACATTCCCACCAGCAGTGTAGGAGGGTTCCCCTTTCTCCACAGCCTCGCCAACATTTGTTGTTGTTTGTCTTTTGGATGGCAGCCATCCTTACTGGTGTGAGGTGATACCTCATTGTAGTTTTAATTTGCATTTCTCTGATAATTAGCGATGTGGAGCATCTTTTCATGTGTCTGTTGGCCATCTGTATTTCTTTTTTGGAGAACCGTCTGTTCAGTTCCTTTGCCCATTTTTTAATTGGGTTATTTGTTTTTTGTTTGTTGAGGCATGTGAGCTCTTTATATATTCTGGACGTCAAGCCTTTATCGGATGTGTCATTTTCAAAGATATTCTCCCATACTGTAGGGTTTCTTTTTGTTCTATTGATGGTGTCTTTTGCTGTACAGAAGCTTTTCAGCTTAATATAGTCCCACTTGTTCATTTTTGCTGTTGTTTTCCTTGCCTGGGGAGATATGTTCAAGAAGAGGTCACTCATGTTTATGTCTAAGAGGTTTTCGCCTATGTTTTCTTCCAAGAGTTTAATGGTTTCATGGCTTACATTCAGGTCTTTGATCCATTTTGAGTTTACTTTTGTATATGGGGTTAGACGATGGTCCAGTTTCATTCTCCTACATGTAGCTGTCCAGTTTTGCCAGCACCATCTGTTGAAGAGACTGTCATTTCGCCATTGTATGTCCATGGCTCCTTTATCAAATATTAATTGACCATATACGTCTGAGTTAATGTCTGGATTGTCTAGTCTGTTCCATTGGTCTGTGGCTCTGTTCTTGTGCCAGTACCAAATTGTCTTGATTACTATGGCTTTATAATAGAGCTTGAAGTTGGGGAGTGAGATCCCCCCTACTTTATTCTTCTTTCTCAGGATTGCTTTGGCTATTCGGGGTCTTTGGTGGTTTCATATGAATTTTTGAATTATTTGTTCCAGTTCATTGAAGAATGTTGCTGGTAGTTTCATAGGGATTGCATCAAATCTGTATATTGCTTTGGGCAGGATGGCCATTTTGACGATATTAATTCTTCCTAGCCATGAGCATGGGATGCGTTTCCATCTGTTAGTGTCCCCTTTAATTTCTTTTAAGAGTGACTTGTAGTTTTCAGAATATAAGTCTTTCACTTCTTTGGTTAGGTTTATTCCTAGGTATTTTATTTTTTTTGATGCAATTGTGAATGGAGTTGTTTTCCTGATTTCTCTTTCTGTTTTTTTCATTGTTGGTATATAGGAAAGCCACAGATTTCTGTGTGTTGATTTTGTATCCTGCAACTTTGCTGTATTCCGATATCAGTTCTAGTAGTTCTGGGGTGGAGTCTTTAGGGTTTTTTATGTACAGTATCATGTCATCTGCAAATAGTGACAGTTTGACTTCTTCTTTGCCAATCTGGATTCCTTGTATTTTTTTGTTTTGTCTGATTGCCGTGGCTAGGACCTCTAGTACAATGTTAAATAACAGTGGGGAGAGTGGGCATCCCTGTCTAGTTCCCGATCTCAGCGGAAATGCTTTCAGCTTCTCGCTATTCAATATAATGTTGGCTGTGGGTTTTTCATAGATGGCCTTTATTATGTTGAGGTACTTGCCCTCTATTCCCATTTTGCTGAGAGTTTTTATCATGAATGGATGTTGAACTTTGTCAAATGCTTTTTCAGCATCTATGGAGATGATCATGTGGTTTTTGTCTTTCTTTTTGTTGATGTGGTGGATGATATTGGTGGACTTTCGAATGTTGTGCCATCCTTGCATCCCTGGGATGAATCCCACTTGGTCATGGTGTACGATGGTTTTGATGTATTTTTGAATTCGGTTTGCTAAAATTTTGTTGAGTATTTTTGCGTCTACGTTCATCAGGGATATTGGTCTGTAGTTTTCTTTTTTGGTGGTGTCTTTGCCTGGTTTTGGTATTAGGGTGATGTTAGCTTCATAGAATGAGTTTGGGAGTGTCCCCTCCTCTTCTATTTCTTGGAAAACTTTAAGGAGAATGGGTATTATGTCTTCCCTGTATGTCTGATAAAATTCCGAGGTAAATCCATCTGGCCCAGGGGTTTTGTTCTTTGGTAGTTTTTTGATTACCGCTTCAATTTCGTTGCTGGTAATTGGTCTGTTTAGATTTTCTGTTTCTTTTTGGGTTGTATTTTGGTTGTATTTTTCTAGGAAGTTGTCCATTTCTCCTAGGTTTCCCAGCTTGTTAGCATATAGGTTTTCATAGTAGTCTCTAATAATTCTTTGTATTTCTGCGGGATCTGTTGTGATTTTTCCTTTCTCATTTCTGATACTGTTGATTTGTGTTGACTCTCTTTTCCTCTTAATAAGTCTGGCTAGAGGCTTATCTATTTTGTTTATTTTCTCGAAGAACCAGCTCTTGGTTTCATTGATTTTTGCTATTGTTTTATTCTTCTCAATTTTATTTATTTCTTCTCTGATCTTTATTATGTCCCTCCTTCTGCTGACCTTAGGCCTCATCTGTTCTTCTTTTTCCAATTTCGATAATTGTGACATTAGTCCGTTCATTTGGGATTGCTCTTCCTTTTTTAAATATGCTTGGAGTGCTATATACTTTCCTCTTAAGACTGCTTTTGCTGCGTCCCACAGAAGTTGGGGCTTAGTGTTGTTGTTGTCATTTGTTTCCATATATTGCTGGATCTCCATTTTGATTTGGTCATTGATCCATTGATTATTTAGGAGCGTGTTGTTTAGCCTCCATGTGTTTGTGAGCCTTTTTGCTTTCTTTGAACAGTTTATTTCTAGTTTAGTGCCTTTGTGGTCTGAAAAGTTGGTTGGTAGGATTTCAATCTTTTGGAATTTACTGAGGCTCTTTTTGTGTCCTAGTATGTGGTCTATTCTGGAGAATGTTCCATGTGCACTTGAGAAGAACGTGTATCCTGTTGCTTTTGGATGTAGAGTTCTGTAGATGTCTATTAGGTCCATCTGTTCTAGTGTGTTGTTCAGTGCCTCTGTGTCCTTACTTATTTTCTGTCTGGTGGATCTGTCCTTTGGAGTGAGTGGTGTGTTGAAGTCTCCTAGAATGAATGCATTGCATTCTATTTCCTCCTTTAGTTCTGTTAATATTTGTTTCAGGTATGTTGGTGCTCCTGTATTGGGTGCATATATATTTATAATGGTTATATCCTCTTGATGGACTGAGCCCTTTATCATTATGTAATGTCATTCTCTGTCTTTTGTTACTTTCTTTATTTTGAAGTCTGTTTTGTCTGATACCAGAATTGCAACACCTGCTTTCTTCTCTCTGTTGTTTGCTTGAAATATCTTTTTCCATCCCTTGACTTTAAGTCTGTGCGCGTCTTTGGGTTTGAGGTGAGTCTCTTGTAAGCAGCGTATGGATGGATCTTGCTTTTTTATCCATTCTATTACTCTGTGTCTTTTGATTGGTGCATTCAGTCCATTTACATTTAGGGTGATTATTGAAAGGTATGAATTTATTGCCATTGCAGGCTTTAAGTCTGTGGTTACCAAAGGTTTAGGGTTAGCTTCTTTACTGTCTTACTGTCTAACTTAACTCGCTTGTTGAGCTATTATAAACACAATCTGATGATTCTTTATTTCTCTCCCTTCTTATTCCTCCTCCTCCCTTCTTCATATGTTGGGTGTTTTGTTGTGTGCTCTTTTTAGTAGTGCTCCCATCTAGAGCAGTCCCTGTAGGATGCCCTGTAGAGGTGGTTTGTGGGAGGCAAATTCCCTCAACTTTTGCTTGTCTGGGAATTGTTTAATCCCTCCTTCATATTTAAATGATATTCGTGCTGGATACAGTAGTCTTGGTTCGAGGCCCTTCTGTTTCATTGCATTAAGTATATCATGCCATTCTCTTCTGGCCTGTAGGGTTTCTGTTGAGAAGTCTGATGATAGCCTGATGGGTTTTCCTTTGTAGGTAACCTTTTTTTTCTCTCTGGCTGCTTGTAATACTTTGTCCTTGTCTTTGATCTTTGCCATTTTAATTATTATGTGTCTTGGTGTTGCCCTCCTTGGATCCCTTGTCATGGGAGTTCTGTGTACCTCTGTGGTCTGAGAGGCCATTTCTTCCCCTAGTTTGGGGAAATTTTCAGCAATTATTTCTTCAAAGACATTTTCTATCCCCTTTTCTCTCTCTACTTCTTCTGGAATGCCTATGATTCTTATATTATTTCTTTTATATTGATCACTCAGCTCTCTTAAAATTCTTTCATTCCTGGAGATCCTTTTATCTCTCTCTGCATCAGCTTCTCTGCATTCCTGTTCTCTGTTTTCTAGTCCATTAATGGTCTCTTGCATCTCGTCCATTCTGTTTTGAAGTCCTTCCAGAGCTTGTTTTATTTCTGAATTCTCCTTCCTTAGTTCTTGCATATTTCTCTGCAAGTCCATCAGCATGGTTATGACTTTTGTTTTGAATTCTTTTTCAGGTAGACTGGCTAAATCTATCTCCCCAGATTCCTTCTCAGGGGAAGATGTAGCAGATGCTGAAGCTGTCTGGGTTAGTCTTGTCTGGATCATATTTTTTTGCCTTTTCATGTTGACAGGTGCTATTGACTGTCAGCTGGGAGGGCCAAAATTTTCACTTACTACTGGCCTTTCTTTACTGGGGCAACTGCGACCCCTAGTGGCTTATGTTGGGTAATTGCGTGTAGAGTGGGTCTTTGTGTCTTGCCTGGCCGGAAGGGAGAAATTTCCCTTTCTGTGGGCGGAATTTGTCTCAGGCTGCTTCTCTGCTTTCGCAGCGCCCGGTGGGGTGATGGATGGGGGGGCTGCTTGACTGTTTGCCTCCGTGAGGGGTCTCAGAGCTGTTGCCCAGGGGGTTAGTGCACCCGGTTTTCCCTGTGATTTCCAGCTGCTGTACTGTGACCTGGGTTGTTTCCGTCAAGCTGTTAAGTCCCTGTCCCTTTAAGACTTTCAAAAAGCCCCTGCTTTTCTTTGTCACAGGGGCATCAGCTTCAGCACCCGCTCAGAGGTCTTACTCCCTGTTCCCCCAGTATCCAGGGCCCCCTGGGCATATACTGTGTCTGCGCTCTGGCCCGGATGGCTGGGGCTGGGTGTTCGGCAGTCCTGGGCTCCGTCTCCCTCCCGCTCTGCCTATTCTTCTCCCACCGGGAGCTGGGGGGAGGGGCGCTCGGGTCCCGCCGGGCCGGGGCTTGTATCTTACCCCTTTCACCAGTCGCTGGGTTCTCGCTGGTGTAGCTGCAGTCTGGCCACTGTCCTGCGTCTTCTGGTCTCTCTTTTAGGGCTAGTTGTGTTTGTTGTATTTTCAAAAGTATATATGTTTTTGGGAGGAGATTCCCACTGTCCTACTCACGCCGCCATGTTGGCTCCGCCCCAAGGCTGCTTATTTTTAAAAAAACTTTTTATTTTGGAATAATTTCAAATCAACAGAAATTATAAGAATAAGAAAAGTACAAAGAACACCCCAGTATCCTTTACCAAGGTTCACTTGTTGTTGAACATTTTACTTTTTAAAAATATTTTATTGTTTTTGTCATTGAAAAGAAAGTTGCCCACATCATGGTTCTTTACCTGTAAATAGCTCAGTGTGTGTATTCCCAAAGAATAAGAATATACACATTATATATCCCATAAGTTATGATAATTCTTCACAAACCTGCCTTTTGAAGAAGTTTTTGTTGCTGAAGAATTCATGAAGCCCTCCTGAATATTTGGTCATTTCAAAGCAAGAGATTAGAGCTTCCTTCATCGGGGCCAGACCACATTTATCACAGGTGTGCTTACGGGCAATGAGGGAAGGATGCTGAGCTTGGAGTCAGCAGACCAAGGGTTTAGGTCTGATGTCACTGCTCAGTGGTCTTCTGATCTACAGAAAGCTGCTTCATTACTTTGAGCCTTTGGGGACAAATGATGTGGCATATATAAAAACACTGGAAGCTGTGAAATGATATACAAGTGGGAAGAAGAGAGGAAAGAAACATGCATTTATTGAATATTTACAGTATGCCCCATGTTTCACCTATTTTGTGACCTTAATTGAAAGAGATGTTAACCTAGTGCTATTTCACAGTAGGAAACTATGAAATCAACAGGCATCAGGCAACTTGCCTAAGGTTAGTTCAGTTTTTCAGACAGTGGGTGCCTGCTGTTAGCCAGGTCCTTAGCTAGGCAGAGCACAAACAAAAGTGAGTAAGACCCAGTCCCTGTCCTCAGGGCACACACAGAAAGAGAAGACAGATATTTAAACACATTACAACCCCAAGGGATAGTAAGTCCAAAACTAGAGGTATATATCATGATCCACATTCAAGAAATATTTAGAGGGTACCGAATAGTCTGGCAAGTGGAGATACAGTGATAAAAAAGATAGATGGAGTCCCCACTGTGGTAGAATTTACATTTAGTAGAAAAGAGACAGACAGTAAACACATAAACAAATACATGAATGAGATTATACAATGATAAGTGCCATGAAGAAACTACAGGAAGGTGATATGTTCAAGAAGGCGGCAAACACAGGGAATTCACTGGCCGGGATTTGTAGCCTGGGCGTGGGTCACTCCAAAGTCTGTGTGCCTTCTGCAGTGCCTTCCTGTTTCTCACTGAAGAGCTGCTCTGTGCTGGACGGTTTTCTTCCTTAGAGCCTGGGAAGCCAGGCCTTTTGGAAATGGTATCAAGAGGGAAATCATTTGCTAACTGAAACCATCCCATAAGATACAGTTTACCTGACTCTTTACCAAAAGGAAGATGAAGGTGCAGGTGCAGCCCATCTAGATCCAGAGACAGTGGTGTTAGGGTTCAGTTGGCTTGAAAAAGAAGTGGGCTTTCTCATTCTCAGCACGAGATCACACCAGAATACTCCATTTAGATGTGAACTTATAATGGAGAAATTCTCTGGGCCTCATTCTCAGTTACCCACCTTCCTGTGCTCTTCGGTGATGTGAGTTGGTGGTTTTGTTAATTCTGGTAAAAATGTGGTTTTTAATCAAAATAAATATAGAAAACATATAGCACAAATGAAGATGAGGTAGAAAACAAAATTCAAGCTTTTTTTAATCAAAGAAGATACTCCTTTTATATTTTGTTAATTTTTTTATAACAGAGTAATTATATAGATCTGTTGGGCTTCAAAGAGCAAGAAAGCTAAATATTAAGAAATGACTGTTGGGATTGAAAACATAATTCTTCACCCATTCTTGTTAATTGTCAGTGGCAATGGAAGAAGACAATGGAGTGTGTTGTTAGTGCAAATGGAGTCTAAATAGAAAACTGTAAAACAGTGTAAAGATTCTCATAGGAAATGTTCATGTTGGGTCAACTGTGCCGACTTTGAGAAATGGCTTGAAATAGTAAAATCAGTCCTGTTGGGATAATTGGACTCAAATCCATTCCAACCAGGTGAATCCCCATGTTTGTTAGTAATGTCTTTTTTTCTTGGCCCTTTACAACAGTGTTACACTCACTACAAGAACTTACAAGGTACTAAGTTTAAGACTTAAGAGGTAATCTGTCCAGAAGGGACTCAGATATCCATGTGTTTAGCTCAATAGATGCTCTCTGCAGAAAAGGGAACTCCCATACCCTTTTTAACCTCAGTCAAGTATTTCTTTACAAATCCATGCTGAAAAAATACAAATACTAGAAAATAATTACTAGTATATACCAAAGTTCAACTCACACACTCCTTAACTGATAATATTTTATTTAAATCCTCATAAGAGTACAATAAGGAAGAGCCTGGATCTCTTCATTACAGAGGAAGAAACCAAAGTTCAGTATTTTGCCCAGGACTGATATTTTCTCCCCTTTACCCCACTACCTCTTTCTCTCATACCCCAAATTCAATCTGCTGGGAAATCCCACTGACTTTAGTTTGTCTTTGAAACATATCCATTGTCTTACCCTTTCCATGACCACTGCTGCTACCAGTGTGATTTGAGCCACCGTGATTTCTTATGTCGACATTTTGTGGTGTCTTTCAATCTGGCCTCCCTGTTCCCATTCCTCGCCTATAGCTCCCACAGTCTGCTGCTGGCAGTGAGAGTGATCTCTTTAAAGCAAAACCCAAGTCATTTTCATTCCTCTTCTAAAAAATTCTGCCATGGCTTTTCATCTGTTTTAGTGTAAAATCATGAATTCTTATGACCCACCATGTTCTGATTTCAAATGTTCCCACATTATCTCACCCGTTCTTGCAGTTGCTCAGACCCCTTCATCAACAGTCCTACCTCTGGGCCTTTGCATGTGCTGTCCTTTCCATATAAAAGGCTCATTACCTGTAGGCTCTTTGCTAGCTCCCTCCCTTCATTCAGATCTTGAGAGCAGGCAATACCTTACCACATCAGAGAGGCCTTCCTTCACCACCTGTAGGAACAGCCTTCATCACCTCTATCTTCTGCTCAGGTTCCTTTCTATTTCCTTTTTATAGTCACCTCCAGTATTGTGTATGTGTTTTACTATTTGTAGTCTCTGTGTTCTCACCCTCCTCCCTTTTCAGTAAAATGTAAGGTCTGTAAAATTAGGGACTTTGTTTTTGTTCATAACTGTGTTCCAGGTACCTAAAACAGTATCCTAGTAGGTGTTTAGGAAATATTTGTTGTTAAATAAATGCTTTTTGTGAAATTAAACTGGTTTTCCTTTTGTTCGTTGAATGTTAACATACAAGTTCCACAAATTTGGAGGTAAATCGTTTGTTAAGATTATCAGCCAGCCAGCATTTATCAAGGAATTTCTTTGAGCAGAACACACATCTTAACTCCTTTACTTTGGGCTTAGGTGCTGAGGTTTTACCTAACATTCCTATGGGGTCTTTGCGTGTCACCATGTAATCAGGGACCTCTGCACCATCAGAATATGCCTTTTTCCTAACATTTTCTGGAAAATCCAAGGGTTTCTAGTGAGATAATCAAAGGCCCTTTGGTAGAAATGCTCATCTCATTGTCTGCAAATAAAAGAATACTAACTCAAACCTAGGATCTACTTAAAATTATTCAGACTTTTCTGGAGGATATTGCATCCTGAAATGGGAGACAAATACACAGATTTAAGGAGAAAAAAATCCCTAAAATGCCTAGGAGCTGTAACCTCTGCCTTAAGAATGCATTCAGGTCACACGTAGCTTCTTGCTCAGAAAGACTGATTAGATACTGTGTCTAGATTTCCATATTGTACAAACAGATTGTAGCCTGGCATCCTCTGGATCCATATTTTCAAAAGTGTGGTTTTGAGTTCTGGTCATTTTTAAATTTGAGAAGGCATGTTTAATATACAGATGACTACATGAAATAATACATAGATGCTCTACTTACTACCTGAAGTTACAAGGGTCTGTGAATCTTGAATACCTGCCATGCAGTGTTAGACATCTTCCCACTACTCCGTGACAATTCAGCTGTAGGACCCTCCTGATTCTGAATTGAGCCCCCCTATATTGTTTGGTAAAGACAAGATACCTAAACGAGCTACTCTGGAGGGTGAGAAAAAAAATACAAAGTTGTCTCCAGGGATTTTTTTTTTTTAATAGGCTGAGCAAGGGCAAAACATCAACAGCTTTGCTTAATACCCTAGTTAATTATTTTCAGTTTGGGATTCCAACTTTGGAGACCAGGACACTTGCCCATATCTGTAGCTGTCAAGATAGAGTTGTTTCCTAGTGGCATTATTTATAATGGCAGATTATTGAGCTTCTGCAACTTGTAAAATTTGTTCTGCCCAAAATACTGCCTGTCAAAAATACAAGTATCATGACCTGTTACCTGGAATGTTTACTGAGTAAGCAGAAAAAATGGATTAATGATTCCTTATGGGTTTTTTGTTCAGCTATTTAAGGATGTACCTAGATGACATTTTGACATATATTTCTTTGCTTTTATGTAACTTGAAATAATCCTTTTTAAGTTCTTGGCAAGTAGCTAAACCTCTAAGTTTGCCTTTGTTTAGATAGTTGATGTTGTTTAAGCTTCAGAATATCTAAAATTTTGGTTTAAACTCTCCTATTACCTTGTCAACTTCTTGGTGTAATTAATTTTCTGGACTGTAGCAGTGGAAAAGGACCCCCATATGTTTCTTTGGTGTTGTCTGTAATTAAGTGTTCTGTTGCTAACTCATTCAACAGATCTTTGTGCCCTACTATGTGCCAGGTACTGTCCTAAGCATTGACAATATAGTGGTGAGCAAGACTTACGTCTTCATAGAGCTTAGCTCTAGAAGTTTGAATGCTGCCCAGTGATTGGATTTAGTTTTCTGTACTGTTTAGTCTTCCTCCTGCCATTGCTTCAGACATTTCCAGTGTTTAAACCATACTGAACTATGTGCAGTTCCCTGAGAACATCATGCTCTCTTATGTCTCCTTTGTTGTTCTCATTACCCAAAATGTTCTTCCCTTATTTGTTTAGCGGGCAATCTCTTCCACTTCCCTTAAGACGTTTCAAAAGTTATTTCCTCTCTGAATCCTTTCCATCCTTCACTAGGCCATATTAGCTACCTTAATTTTAAACCATTGTGAAAATAAGTAAATACACTTTACAGAATGGAATTTACATTTCTTAGTTGGAAAAACATAATTTGACTTGGAATTCCTGCGTATGCTTCCTTTGTCCCCACCTCCAGAGCCAGGAGGTTCTCCAGACTGTCAGGGTGGTTTAGCTGAGTAATGGGTTAACTTGTGGCACCATCAAGTGGTTCAGCTAGGCAGTGCGACTTAATTCCTCTACAAGATCAAAATAGCCCAATTTATTGCTCTGTGTGTGTGTATATATATATACACACACACAGAGTGGGGGATAGAGAATTATACTTAGGCCAGTGGAAGTGTATCAGACCATCTTTATCTTGAGATGCTCAAAACTTTACAGTATGCTTAGCAGGCTTTGTGATCTCTATATGGGAACAGTTTTTAAATCTTGACTTTTTTTATAACCAGGAACCTGAGGCATAGAGATGTGACATGGTTTGCTTATGTTCCTTCATCATTTGAGACATAATATATGCATATACTCTTACTGTTCTATTCATCTTGGTGAACAAATTTTTCTTTCCTTACCCCTTGTTAGAGCCTCACTGAACACTGCATTTCATACTGTTTGCTAGTCTGAGGTCTCTCTTTGGTTTGTGCTCTCATATACTGTATAAAGCAACATGGTTTTAAAATTGAAGACCTTTGACATAATTTTGCTTGTTAAGTGAGGGATATGTGTATAGTGATAATTCAAGTAAACAAATTCTCAAAAGCCAAGTCACTTAATCAAATGGCCCTGGGAATTGAAGTGTCTGGGGACATTAGCTTACTTAGCATGGGTTTGTGGCTGCAAGGACTGCGAAAGAGAAAGGTAGAGAGGGGCAGTGGTTAGACCCTTGGGCTCTCGGTTCTTAACAGGTAGGCTGACATTTCAGCTCCCTTGTTAAGAAGGATGAGTTGTATTCCTTGACTCAGACTTGGGAGTGGAAAAAGTATAAAAAAGAAAAAACAATACAGCAAAACAAATAGCCTAAAGAGATGGGAACATTCCTTCTAGCTCTCAGCAGGAAGGAAATCCATAGTTTAAGTACATCTCAGTTTTTATTTCTACCTCTTGGAATGAAGTGTTTTATTTAGACCACCCTGTTTTGGAACAGATCCTCTTCTTTAATAAAATGCTATAATGTATACCATCTCCTTTCACAAATGTGAGATATACATAGAATGCATTCACTCTTTGGTGAAAAACCATGCCCAAGTTATTTCAGTATAGAAGGAACCTCTTGTATAATGACTCAGGAATTGTAATAGCTTCCCCTTATATTTTGTGTTGAATCATATCCCAAATGTAGCAAGCATAAGCCACAAACAACCTGCCACTAGTTAAATTCCTCATGTCGTCCCACACCAATCCTGTCAAGGGTCTCTTATTGCTCAAGCCATTTCCATTTGTTATATTGTACCCCCCACAAAGAACAAAGGAAAACAGGGAGCAGATCCCCTCTTATAACAAAGTTTATGAAACTCAGACGCAGAATGGTAGGAAACTAGAGAAGAAAAGTGGTAGCCCCAGCATGAGGAAATGAAATGTTCACTTTAAAGGGACCAGAGCTGATAGAACAATTGTAATTAATCATAAATTATGAAGGAAATACTATTATCTCTTTAGGAGAATAAAATGCAAGAATCTCCCACTTGGTGGTTTTGTAACAATGTTTGAGTTGAATCAGAGTAGAAAGAGTGTCCTGTCCTGAATCTCTGTTCTGTACATTTGTTCAGTGCCTTCTTTTTAAAGATTCAAAAAGGTATGTATTTCTGCTTGTTTTTAATGTTTTCTCTAGTCTCAAATTCTGTTTTGATTGATATATTAAATTTTGTTTGCTGTCATGTGCTCCGTTAAGCCACTTCTCTTATCTTCTCTCTATATAAGGATACAAACTTTAGATTTCATCAGAATGTTTCTGCTACAATGAACAACCACCGCAGTGAATTCTGCATTTGTGGCCTTTGCTAATCAATGGATGTTTTTTGTGGGGGTGGTGCCTTTCTAGAGTGTCCTGCCATACTTCGTAGCCACAAAACTGGCTAAAATCCGAAAGCCAACTTTGGATAAACCCTCGTCAGAGACGTTTGTGAAATCTGCAATTAAAACAGTGGGCGTGCAATCCCGCACCAATGGATACCTGGTCCATTCTCTTATGGTATGTACGCTTTTAAGTTCCACATCAGTACTTTGGCTTGGGGTTTCCCATTGAGCTACAAAATAGTATGTGATGTGTTAGCATTTATTTGTTGTCTAGATTTACTAAGGAGACATCTGTGTTACTTTTAAATACCCAAAACCTTTAAAGTCTACCCATAAATAAAACATAAAACATAAGATCTTACACTTTAATTTAGCTCAAATTGCAGGCTATAATTACTTATCTCCCCATTTCTTTCCCTAGGGTGCAGTATCCTCAATCCTGCCTTCTTGGATATATCTTAAAGTGAGCATGACTGTAGGCAAGTCCATACGAGCTCGCTATCTGAAGAAAAACAAGAAGAACTAAGCATTGATCACTGCATAGAGTAACTTGGCCAGATGCTTCAGCCTGTGCGTGTTTATTGCAAGGCACCCACCCATCTCAAAAACCTTCAGTTGCCGTTTTAATGTTACTAATAAGGTTAAATGGTGTCATGATTGGGAGGAAAGCAGAAGCGCTTTCAGAAGTTCCTGATATAAATTCTAGATATTCCCAGGAGTTATTTTGAAGTTTAACACAAATGGTCATATTAAATGGATAGAGAACTAATATTAGTGGGAACAGTGTAATGGAAGGAAAACCATTATAGCAAATCATGGTAGAGTCATACATAACACTCAACAGTTTTCATCTGGCCCAAAATGCCAATGATGATTATTTTGTATTTAATCTGAAGCATACTTTAAAAAGTAATGGCCAGCTAGTCTTCTTTGTTTTTAACACTTCGAGGGAGTAGAGATGAATTGATTCACTTACAGGAGGACACACTGCAATTTGCAATTTGCATAGCTCTCTGTCAGTTTTTCTAAAAGTATATTCCAGTTTGTGCATTTATACACTCAAAGGTAGCTAATGATGTAAAAATAATATGTGGAAATTGAGGTTTTTTTGACACGTGAAGCCCACTAAAATATGCTTTCCTCTAATACATATTCTCAGTTTAAGTATGTGTGAATACTAAAAGTTTTAATATATGATTTATAAAGATAAATGGGCAAAATATGCATTGAGATGGGCAGCCACCTGTGGTACCACTAAAACGCTGACCCAAGAAAGTGGCCTGCTTGTACCTCAGCCACCTTTGTTTCTGCACTGCACGAATACTGCTCACATCTGTGACAACAGGCTGCCCCTAGAGCAGTAATGGTATCAGTGAAGTAGTAGTATACTTTTAAGACAGTGCCCTGTGGATAACAATACAATTAGTTTTAATAAGAAGAAAGGTATAAAAGGACAAAATATGATATAAAAGGTGATATATACATGGTGATGGTTGAAAACATATTTCTTTGGTGGTTGAAGACACTTCTTTGGTGCTTGCAATTAAGACCATTTTTATACTGGCTTAATGTAAATTAAGACTTGCTTTTATCCTGCTATATATTGCTTAGGGAACTCACCAAGAAATAATTCAATGTTGTAAAACATGTAACACAGAAGGTAGGTCTTTACGTAGGCTGTGGTTCCTAGGTTCTAGGTTTAAGCACCAGTAAATCTGCAAAAAAAAAAAGAATTTTTAATTGGAATGTTGAAGTGTTTCTAGCTTCTAATTTTGCAGCTAAGGATATAAAACAAAAACAGGAAAGCCCAAATTACCATATGCTATTAGCATTCTTGTATGAAAGACTTTTTAGCACTAAAAAGTAGGAAGAACATAATCTTAGAATAATGAATAATTATTTAAGTTCAATAAATTCAGTTTTAATGAAAAACACATTTCCTTTTGCTCTCACTTTATTGTAGGAATGGTGTAATCACAGTGGCCTGGGCAGTGTTTTAATTGTTTTCACTCATTGGTTGGTTGGTTGATTGTGGTGGTGGTCATTTTGGTGGTGAAATTGGTAGAGATGGGAGGGATTTATTTACAAGTACATAAAATACTTTTTCTTTTATCCCAGTTAGGAAATAGTTATATTCTCTCTAGGAAATCCCTTAGCAATCTCAATCCGTCTGAGTTTTGGCTCTGACTGCTTCAACTTGGTAAGTATCCTTTTGTATTTGACACTCAAGGTTGAAGATGATGACATGAAAACCTGTTCCCAGGCACATGAAAAGAAAAAGCATACTGCGAGGGAAACCAGTGTACCCCAGGCCTTCACAACAGTGAAGCGTGAGGTTTAGATTTGATTCTATGTTGACTTGATTTTATAGCCTGACATGTACTAGATAAAGTTTGAACCCAAAAAGAGTAGAGTAGAAGATAGTATTGATTATTTGTGGAGAGGCAGCTTAAGTCACGACATAACAAGTTAGATTTTAATTTTTTGTTCTTTCATTGTCCTTTCAGTGAAGGAGTATGGGGGGAATGTGAGATGAGTTTTCCTATACACATAAAGATGTGTACCATTAAGATTTCTCCTTGTGCCAGTGCCACATGCACTGGGAATAAAGAAAGATGTTAATATTGGTCTCCATTTCCTCAAATGTGGTCCTGCCTTAAAGAGATGAATTCTGAGTTCTCATTTGATATTTATTGCATTGAAATACAATAGAACTGAACTTTATCTGGAGTGAATATCATTGCTGACACCAATAAAAATGGTGTTGATTCAGTGTGGAAGAGGAGGCTTATTGTGATGATAATACCTTGGGAATGAAATGAGCTTAAGTCATACTATAACTTCTTAAGACTATTGCTGTCAAAATTAACTGAAAATTCACATGGTCCTGGATTTTGCTACTTTGTTCTGTACTTTGCCAGTTCAGAAAAAATTATCAAAGCTTTTTATTTAATATTTTGAAAGCTAATTAGATTTAAAAAATTTTAAGGACTCACTACTTTGTGACATTCTAATATTTTTGGACTAGCATATTTATGTCACTCATGATGCAAAACCTAAATATGGACAGAATTTAATTCCCTTGTGGAAATATGGTTCATCTTTCAGAGATTTATATGGTGACCTCTAGAAATAGGATATTGTGTCTAGCATGAACACAAACATTAGACGATAAAATTGTAATGTGATGAATGGCATAGTACAACTTTGTCCACTCTCCTTCAACATGTCATTGAAAAGCAAGCAAAATGGGTACTTAAAATGGTAATCCTAAAAGGATAGAAGGCAAGCTTGTCTTCCTTGTTACCAAAGTTTCTAGACATACTGTTGTGTGCATTTACTGGGTGCCAGTTGTATACCATTTACTCTTTTTGGTGGGGTGGTCAGGGGGAGGCTGGAGAACAAGGCAGACAAAAATTCTTGCCTCTATAGTTCTTACATTCAAGCTGGGGAGAGGGTGGGAGAGCCAGGGAGGGAGACTGGTAATCAACAAAAGGAATAGTAATTAGTATAAATATTATGTGCTATGGGAAAAAATGAAGCAGGGTGAGGATGGGAAATCAGTGTGTGTGGAGGGGAGTGGGAGGTTTTTGTGATTTTAAATAAGGTACTCATGGTAGGCTGTAGAGAAATGGATTTGAGTAGTCTGAGGCAGCCTTCCAGCTATGTGGGGGAAGGACATTTCAGGCACACCAGCTTGTGCAAAGAGCCGAAGGAGAGAACATACCTAGTGTGTTCCAAGACTAGCTAGGAACTATTCCCTGAAGATTTCAGTGATCTTGATTTAGGTTAGTTATGGCTTTATGTTTAAATAACCATTATATTCTTGGTCATATTTTACTATCTTTATATATGGAGAATTCAGTCTGCTGGTATTTCAGTTGAAATTTTTGCATCCATATTTAGGAAATTGGCTTGTCATCTTATACTTTTCTGGTTTTCATATCAAGATTATTTCATTAAGTGAGCTGAGGAATGTTACCTATTTTACTGTGGCCTAGAAGAATCTGTTAAAGATTAGGATAGTCTTCCGTAAGTCTGTAAAACCATCAGGTCCTCATACTTATTTGTGGGAAGATTTTTAACCACTGATGATGTTACTTGAATGGTAATACTACCACTAAGGGTTTCTATTTTTTCTTGAGTCTGTTTTGGAAAAAAAAAAATTTCCCTAAGCATTCACTCATTTTCCCCTCCAAATTTATTAGCATAAAGTAACTCAAGGAATTTTCTTTTTTCTTAAACCTCTGCTAGATATATACTTAACATTTCCTTTCCGAGTGTTGTTTGAGTCTTCTCACTTCTTTTGTCATTTTGCCAGATGTTTGTCTATTTTATTAGTTTTTAAAGAACCAAGTTTAAGCTTCATTGATCCTCTCTACCCTTCTCATTTTATGTTCTGCTTTCTGGAGGATTATTCTGTTATTTTTCTTATTTCACAAATTGGACATTTAAGTCCATTCATGTTTTATGTTTTCTATTCTTACATAAACATCTAAGGTCTAGGTTTAATTATCTTTAATCTTTTATATTTAGTTGTGTGATCTACATTACACAATTTGTGTTTTACACAAGCATGTATATATGCACTTACTTCTTTCAGTGTTAATATTTAAAAATTTACTTTATTTCTTTGACTTGTGAATTATTGGAAGTATACTTTTAAAAGCACAAATTTAAGTTTTTATAAATATATTACCTTTAAAAAAACACTAGTATTAGTGTCACCATAAGACAGTTTTATATTATGTGCATTCTGATAGGATAGACTGAAGACACAACAGCACTCATGTGATATAAGCCTACCAAAAATGTATAACCTGAACCTAATCAAGAATATATACCAGAAACCCCTAAATTGAGGGATATACAAAATAACCAGCCATGTGTCAAAAGTTTCGGATACTAAAGGAATGTAACAAGTAAATGGAACTCATGATGTTGGATTGAATCCTGATTAAGAAAAAAAAATTTTTTTTTTCTCTAAAGGACATATTTCTTAACTAGTTGGTGAGATTTGAGTAAGGTCTGTAGATTAGAAAACAGCATCGTTTTCATCATGAAGTTTCATCATTGTAATATGGTTACTCAGGAGAAAGTCCTTGTTTTTTAGAAAATATACACTAGAATACTCAGGGGTAATGAGAAATATATCCACTTTATTCTCAAAAGACTCAGAAAAAATATGTATACAGAAAATGATAAAACAAATGTGTTAAAATGTTAACATTTGGGAAATCTAAGTGAAGGGTATATGGGAATTCTTTGTACTGTTGAAAATTTCCTGTAAATCTTGTTGTTATTGACTTCTAAATTGTATTGTGATCAGAGAACATGTGAGTACAGCATAGCTTGGGCAACTTACAATCTTTCTCTACCTCGGTGTTCCCTTCTGAAAAATGGGAATAATAGATTGTTGTGAGCATAAATTAATATTTTAAAGTGCTCAGAATACAGCCTGGCATAAAGTAAAAACACATATAAATGTAGGCTGAACAACGGCCCCCAAAGATACCAGGTCCTAATCCATGTACCCTATAAAGGTTATCCTATTGGAAAAGGAACTTCGTGGATTTGATTAAGTTAGAGATCTAGAAATGAAACATTCTTAGATAGGCCCTAAATGGAATCACAAGTATTTTTAGTAAGAGAGAAGCAGGGAAGGATTACACACAGAAGAGAATGTAAACACAGTGATGAGGCCACAAGCCAGGGAACACCAGCAGCCACCAGAAACTGTTAGGGGCCAAGAATGGATTCTCCCCTAACGTTTCTGCAAGATACAAAGCTCAGCCAACACCTGATATGGCCCTGAAATTGATTTTGGACATCTGTCCTATAGAACTGTGGGAGAAATATTGTGTTAAGCAACTGAGTTTGTGGGAATGATGCAACAGTCATAAGAAGCTCATACAAATGTAAGCTTTTTATTATTATTAAATTATTTTGAGATTTATTTCTAGGTATAGCCATTTTTAAAAATGTACTGTATGTGCTTAGGAAGAATATATTTTCTAATTGTTATTTTCTATATATGTCCATAAAATCAAACTTGTTAATTATGTCCAAATCTTCCATTACTTTACTGACTTCTCTCTGACCTATCATTAATTGACATAAGTATTTTGAATTCTTTCACTATGATGATGTATTTGTCAGATTCCCTGTTTTATCAATTTTTGCTTTATATGTTCTGAGGCTATCTTGTTAGGTGAATAAAGTTTAGGATTATGTCTTCCTGATAAATTAAATCTTTATTTCATTTAGTGACATCCTTGTTGTTAATACTCTTGCCTTAAGATCTTTTTCTGGTAATATCAAATTAGCTCCCTCTGCTTTATTTTGGTTTATATTTAGTGTATATTTTTCAATTCTTTAAACTTCTATCTTTCCACATGTTTAATGTTTTAGCTTTGTCTCTTGTAATCCAAGTAAACCTGTATTTTGTTTTTGGTTGTTTTAAATTTGGTAATCTCTGCCTTTTATAGGTAACTTTATCCCATTTACATTTGTTATGATTCCTAAAACATGAAGATTTCTATCTTGCTCTTTTGTTTCTCTCTTTTTTGCTTCCCCCCGCCCTTTCTTGTTTGGCTTGATTGTTTTTTGTTCCATTTCTTCCTGTATACTACTTTGGAAATTTTACACTCTCAGTTTTTCTTGTGTTCACTACTGAACCTTTTCAGTGCATACTTAATATGATCTAAAGTTATCTGAAGTCATAATCCCTTCTTTAATAGTGTATGGTCTTTAGAACATTATAATTCTGATCAACCCTTTCCTGACTTCATGATTTTGTGGGCCAGTATTTTAACTTGTTTTTTTTAAATCCATTAATTGGATGCTTTCATTATTATACAAACATGTTGGTATAAAATAAATTCCCACATGCCCATCAATTTCTTTGCACACCTCATATCTCAGACCTTCCTTCTGGTATATGTCACAGTTTGATTGGAACCATGTTTTTTTCTTTCTTGGAGCTATAATCTAAGTAATGGTCTGACTTAGAATTGATGGCATCCTAAAATTAATGAAATATCTAATCATTCTGATTTCCAGCTTGCATTGTTGGTGTTCAGTAGTCAGTGTCAGTATAGCATTTCTTTCATAGGTAACTTATTTTAAGACACCTTTTGACTTGGTGTTCCTTACTATTATGACAATGTGTCTAAACGTGGGATTTTAAAAATTTATCCTATTTGGTTAATGCTTCCTATATCTAGGAATTCATGTCATTTCTGAAAAAATCTCATTGTCTCCATCTGAACCTCCAGTTTATGAGCCTTGTATCTTTATTCTTTCTTTTAACCTCTCGTATTTTCCATTCTCCTTGTCTCCTTGAGCTGCATGCTGCATAATATCCTTATATTTACATTCTAGTTCTCTAATTCTTCATATATTTTTATCAGCTGTTAAAGCTACCTTCACTATTACTTTAATTTCGTTTTATGAAAGATGGGCTTGCATTTCTGTGTCCCATTGTGCTGTGGCAGTCAGAAAGATGGTCTGTGGCAGGCTAACACCCTCAGGGTACTGCACAGACATGACTGAGGCACACCGCCAGTCTGCTTGTGAAGAAGCAGCAGCTCATCCTGGAGTTTTAGCCTGAGGGGCAGGCTTCAGGTTT
Organism: Manis pentadactyla; assembly: GCF_030020395.1. NCBI lineage: Eukaryota > Metazoa > Chordata > Mammalia > Pholidota > Manidae > Manis > Manis pentadactyla. Next base: position 83,823,003 of record NC_080027.1, read on the forward strand.
GGCACACATCTACTGTCCTACAGAGCGGCTCTCAAGGGACATGTGCTGCTGATACCATCTTCGTCCGCTCCCTCTGCCTTCCTTGTTCACTGGTAGCTCGCAGAAAAGAGCACATGCACTGTTCTGGAGCCCCAGTTTTTGCAACTGCCTCCCTCATTGTTTTCTTTTTTTATACTGCCCTCTGATTCCAGCTCTAGTTTCAGTGTCTTATACTTCCCCTTTTGGTTTGTTTTCTTTTTGCCATTGTAGATATTTATTTCTTGCAAATCCAGCCTTGCATTAAAATGGATAGAGTAGTTAGAAATTAATTTTACAGGAGTTTGGATAATTTTTAATTTTACAGGAGCTTGGGAAGTTATGTTTTTTACATTTCTTTAGGTGGGAATTCAGTATGATGTGAGCTAATAGATAAGATAGAACAACATAGGGAAAAATAAACATTTTTATTCAGAACGGAGGATCCATACAGACTACTTCTCACTAGCATTTGTAGGCACATTGTAGCCACTCTATGTTTGTTCTTATTTAGCCAGAATCTAGTAGTATTCAAGTGCACAGCCAGAAGCCTCCATTGAGTTTTTCTTCTTGTCTCTCTGTGCATCTGGTTGGATATTTTCTATTGACTTTTTAAAAAAATTAATAGACTGTATATATTTTTTATTTTCTAATTTTTCATTAAGGTATTCTTGATATACACTCTTATGAAGATTTCACATGAAAAAACAATGTGGTTACTACATTAACCCATATTATTGAGTCCCCCACGTACCTCACTGCAGTCACTGTCCATCAGTGTACTAAGATGCCACAGATTCACTATTTGCCTTCTCTGTGCTACACTGTTTTCCCCGTGACCCCTCACACCATGTGTACTAAACATAATACCCCTCAATCCCCTTCTCCCTCCCTCCCCACCCACCCTCCCACAGCCCTCCCCTTTGGTAACTGCTAGTCCCTTCTTGGAGTCTGAGTCTGCTGCTGTTTTGTTCCTTCAGTTTTACTTTGTTGTTATACTCCACAAATGAGGGAAATCATTTGGCACTTGTCTTTCTCCCCCTGGCTTATTTCACCAAGCATAATATCCTCCAGCTCCATCCATGTTGTTGCAAATGGTAGGATTTGTTTCTTTCTTACAGCTAAATAGTATTCTGTTGTGTATATGTACCACCTCTTCTTTATCCATTCATCTACTGATGAACACTTAGGTTGCTTCCATATCTTGGCTATTGTAAAAAGTGCTGCAATAAACTTAGGGGTGCATATGTCTTTTTGAATCAGAGAAGTTGTATTCTTTCGGTAAATTCCAAGGAGTGGGATTCTGGGGTCAAATGGTATTTCCATTTTTAGTTTTTTGAGGAACTTCCATACTGCTTTCCACAATGGTTGAACTAGCTTACATTCCCACCAGCAGTGTAGGAGGGTTCTCCTTTCTCCGCATCCTTGCCAGCATTTGTTGTTCTTAGTCTTTTCTATGCTGGCCATCCTTACTGGTGTGAGGTGATATCTCATTCTGGTTTTAATTTGCATTTCCCTGATGATTAATGATGTGGAGCATCTTTTCATGTGTCTGTTGGCCATTGGAATTTCTTCTTTGGAGAATTGTCTCTTCATGTCCACCCATTTTTTAATCACGTTATTTGCTTTTGGGTGTTGAGGCATGTGAGTTATTTATATATTTTGGATGTTAACCCTTTGTTGGATAGGTCATTTACAAATATATTCTCCCATACTCTGGGATGCCTTTTTGTTCTGTTGATGGTATCCTTTGCCATACAGAAGCTTTTTTGTTTTATGTAGTCCCATATGTTCATTTTTGTTTTTGTTTCCCTTGCTCAAGGACATGCATTCAGGAAGAAGTTGCTCATGTTTATGTTCAGGAGATTTTTGCCTATGTTGTCTTCTAAGAGTTTTATGGTTCATGACTTACATTCAGGTCTTTGATCCATTTAGAGGTTACTTTTGTGTATGGGGTTAAACAATAATCCAGTTTCATTGTCTTGCATGTAGCTGTCCAGTTTTGCTAACAACAGTTGTTGAAGAGGCTGTCGTTTCCACATTGTATATCCATGGCTCCTTTATTGTATATTACTTTACCATATATGCTTGGGCTTATGTCTGGGCTCTCTAGTCTGTTCCATTGGTCTATGGGTCTGTTCTTGTGCCAGTACCAAATTGTCTTGATTACTGTGGCTTTGTAGGAGAGCTTGAAGTGGGGGAACATAATCCCCCCAGCTTTATTCTTCCTTCTCAGAATTGCTTTGGCTATTTGGGGTCTTTTGTGGTTCCATATGAATTTTAGAATGATTTGCTGTAGTTCATTGAAGAATGCTGTTGGTATTTTGATAGGAATTGCATTGAATCTGTAGATTGCTTTAGGCAGGATGGCCATTTTCACAATAATAATCTTCCTGTCCATGAGCACAGGATGTGTTTCCATTTATTGGTATCTTCTTTAATTTCTCTCATGAGTGTCTTGTAGTTTCAGAGTATAGGTCTTTCACTTCCTTGGTTAGGTTTATTCCTAGGTATTTCATTCTTTCTGATGCAATTGTGAATGGAATTATTTTCCTGATATCTCTCTCTGCTAGTTCATTGTTAGCATGTACAAATGCAACAGATTTCTGTGTATTAATTTTGTATCCTGCAACTTTGGTGAATTCAGATATTAGATCTAGTAGTTTTGGAGTGGATTCTTTAGGGTTTTTAATGTAGAATAACATGATATCTGGAAACAGGGACAGTTTAACTTCTTCCTTCCAATCTGGATGCCTTTTATTTCTTTGTGTTGTATGATTGCCGTGGCTAGGACCTCCAGAACTATGTTGAATAACAGTGGGGAGAGTGGGAATCCTTGTCTTGTTCCCAGTCTTAAAGGGAAAGCTTTCAGCTTCTCGCTGTTAAGTATAATGTTGGCTGTGGGTTTGTCATATATGGCCTTTATTATGTTGAGGTAATTGCGCTCTCTACCTATTTTGTTGAGAGTTTTTATCATGAATCGATGTTGAATTTTGTCAAATACTTTTTCAGTGTCTATGGAGATGATCAATATGGTTTTTGTTCATTTTGTTAATGTGGTGGATGATGTTGATGGATTTTTTAATGTTGTACCTTCCTTGCATCCCTCGAATAAATCCTACTTGATCATGACGGATGATCTTCTTGATGTATTTTTGAATTTGGTTTGCTAATATTTTGTTGAGTATTTTTGCATCTATTTTCATTAGGGATATTGGTCTGTAATTTTCTATTTTTGTGGTGTCTGCCTATTTTTGGTATTAGAGTGATGCTGGCCTCATTGAATGAGTTCAGGAGTATTCCCCCTTCTTCTACTTTTTGGAAAACTTTAAGGAAGATGGATATTAGGTCTTAACTAAGTGTTTGATAAAATTCAGCGCTGAAGCCATCTGGTCCAGGTATTTTGTTTTAGGTAGCTTTTTGATTACCAATTCAGTTTTGTTGCTGGTTATTGGTCTGTTCAGATTTTCTGTCTCTTTCTGGGTCAGCCTTGGAACGTTGTATTTTCCTAGAAAGTTGTCCATTTCTTCTAGATTATCAAGTTTTTAGGCATATAATTTTTCATAGTATTCTCTAAGAATTCTTTGTAGTTGTGGTGTCTATAGTGATTTTTTCTTTCCATTTCTTATTCTGTTTATGTGTGTAGACTTTTTTTTTCTTGATAAGTCTGGCTCGGGGTTTATCTATTTTGTTTATTTTCTCGAAGAACCAGCTCTTGCTTTCATTGATTCTTTCTCTTGTTTTATTCTTCTTGATTTTATTTATTTCTGCTCTAATCTTTATTATATCCCTCCTTCTACCGACTTTGGGCCTCGTTTGTTCTTCTTTTTCTAGTTTTGTTAATTTTGAGTTTAGACTGTTCATATGGGATTGTTCTTCTTTCCTGTGGTAGGCCTGTATTGCAGTATGCTTTCCTCTTAGCACGGCCTTTGCTGCATCCCACAGATTTTGCGGTATTGCATTATTGTTGTGATTTGTCTCCATATATTGCTTGATCTTTGTTTTTATTGGGTCATTGATCCATTGGTTATTTTGGAGCATGGTGTGAAGCCTTTGTGTGTTTGTGGGATTTCTCATTTTTTCTGTGTAATTTATTTCTTGTTTCATAACCTTTGTTGTCTGAGAAACTGGTTGGTACAATTTCAGTCTTTTTAAATTTACTGAGGCTCTTTTTGTGGCCTAATATGTGGTCTATTCTTTAAAATGTTCCATGTGCACATGAGAAGAATGTGTATTCTGTTGCTTCTGGGTGTAAAGTTCTGTAGATGTCTGTTAGGTCCGTCTGTTCTATTGTGTTGTTCAGTGCCTCTGTCTCCTTACTTATTTTCTGACTGGTTGATCTGTCCTTCAGAGTGAGTGGAGTGTTGAAGTCTCCTAGAATGAATGCATTGCATTCTGTTTCCCCTTTTAATTCTGTTAGTATTTGTTTCACATATGTGGGTGCTCCTGTATTGGGTGCATATATATTTTATAATGGTTATCTTGTTGAATCGACCCCTTTATCATTATGTAATGTCTTTCTTTGTCTCTTGTTACTTTCTTTGTTTTGAAGTCTATTTTGTCTGATACAAGTACTGCAACTCCTGCTTTTTTCTCTCTGTTAGTTCCATGAAATATCTTTTTCCATCCCTTGACTTTTAGTCTGTGCATATCTTTGGGTTTGAGGTGGGTCTTTTGTAGGCCGCATATTGATGGGTCTTGCTTTTTTATCCATTCTATTACTCTGTGTCTTTTGATTGGTGCATTCAGTCCATTTACATTTTGGGTGATTATTGAAAGATATGTACTTATTGCCATTGCAGGCTTTAGATTCGTGGTTACCAAAGGTTCAGGGGTAGCTTCTTTACTACCAGTCTAACTTAACTCGCTTATTAAGCTATTATAAATATAGTCTGATGATTCTTTATTTCTCTCCCTTCTTATTCCTCCTCCTCCATTCTTTATATGTTAGGTGTTTTATTCTGTACTCTTTTGTGTTTCCTTTGAGTGCTTTTGTAAGTAGTTGATTTTGTTTTTTGCCTTTACTTAGTACTTGGTTGGTCTGCTTTCTTTGCTGTGATTTTATTTTCTCTGGTGACATCTATTTAGCCTTTGGAGTGCTTCCGTCTAGAGCAGTCCCTTTAAAATATTCTGTAGAGGTGGTTTGTGGGAGGCAAATTCCCTCATCTTTTGCTTGTCTGGGAATTGTTTAATCCCTCCTTCATATTTAAATGATAGTTGTGCTGGATACAGTATTCTTGGTCCAAGGCCCTTCTGTTTCATTGCATTAAATATATCATGCCATTCTCTTCTGGCCTGTAAGGTTTCTGTTGAGAAGTCTGATGGTAGCCTGACAGGTTTCCTTTGTAGGTGACCTTTTTTCTCTCTCTGGCTGCCTTTAATACTCTGTCCTTGTCCTTGATCTTTGCCATTTTAATTATTATATTTCTTGGTGTTGTCCTCCTTGGGTCGCTTGTGTTCAGAGATCTGTGGACTTCCATGGTCTGAGAGACGATTTCATCCCCCAGTTTGGGGAAGTTTTCAGCAATTATTTCTTCAAAGACACTTTCTATCCCTTTTTCTCTCTCTTCTTCTTCTGGTATCCCTATAATGCAAATATTGTTCCTTTTGGCTTGGTCACAGTTTTCTTAATATTGTTTCATTCCTGGAGATCCTTTTATCTCTCTCTGTGTCAGCTTTTCTGTGTTCCTGTTCTCTGATTTCTATTCCATTAATGGCCTCTTGCACCTCATCCAGTCTGCTCTTGAGTCCTTCCAGAGATTGTTTTATTTGTGTATTCTCCCTCCTAACTTGATCCTTTAGCTCTTGCATATTTCTCTGCAGGTCCATCAGCATGGTTATGACCTTTATTTTGAATTCTTTTTCAGGAAGATTGGTTAAATCTGTCTCCCTAGGCTCCCTCTTGGGGGTTGTCTGGGTAATTCTGGACTGGATCAAGTTCTTCTCCCTTTTCTAGAGGTAGTCGTAGGCAGTTGGCACATGTGTCAGCTGGGAGAACAATGTCCCCTCCTGCACCTTGCCCTTCTCCACTGCCTGTGCCTCTTACCCACACATGGGAAGCAGCTTCTGGTTTTATTTCCTGATTCGCCACGGGTGGGGCAGCCATTGGGGCAGCCCAGTGCCCTACGGGTAGAGGCAGGCACGCCGGGTGTGCTCTCCTGCGAGAATGGTAACCGTTCACGCCCTGTCCCCGCTTCCTCTGTCTGTGCTGGTGTGTTGCACACCAGTTGGGGCCTCTGAGTCTGGCTTGGGTGTCTCCGGAGGAGGCTCTGGAGGCTGCTGTGGGCACGGCTGCTCTCAGGCTGCTCCCCTGCCGTGGCAGGGCCACACGGGAGGGCAAATGGACGGGAGACTGTTTATCGCCGTGAGGGGCTTTAAAGCTGCGTTGCCTCCCAGGGGTCTGGGGCTCCTGAAATTCCCTGGAATTCCCAGCTGCTGGGCTTAGTGTGCCGGGATGGTTCCATTCAGCTGTGGAGTCCCTGTCCCTTTAAGACTTTCAAAAAGCACTCGCTTTTCTTTTGTCCTATGGATGCCAACTGTGGGGACCCCTCACAGGTTTTACTGTTCTGTTTCCCTAATATCCAGCACAACATGAACTTTGTGTCTGCATTCCCAGTGTGTATTACTAGGGCTGGGTATTTAGCAGTCCTGGGCTCCCACTCCTTCCCCGCTCCGACTCCTCTCCTCCCGCCGGTGGGCTAGGGTGTGCGGAGCGCTCACGTCCCACCAGGCTGCGGCTTGTATCTTAGCATCTTCGCGAGGTGCTGAGTTCTCACAGATGTAGATGTAGCCTGACCATTGTACTGTATCTTCTGGCCTCTCTTTTAGGAATAGTTGTATTTGTGTATTTTCAAAAATATGTATGATTTGGGGAGGAGATTTCCACTGCTGTACTCATGCCGCGATCTTGGCTCCTCCCCTCGGGTCTTGTTTTTTTATCCATTCAGTGACTCTGTGTCTTTTTTTTGGTGCATTCAGACCATTTACATTTAGGGCGATTATCGATAGTTATGTACTTTTTGCCATTGCAGGCTTTAGATTCGTGGTTACCAAAGGTTCAAGATTAACTTCCTTACTACTAAGCGTCTAACCTAACTCCCTTTTTATGCTATTACAAACACAATCTAAATGTTCTTTTTTTCTCCTTTTTCTTCCTCCTCCATTCCTTATATATTAGTATCATATTCTGCACTCTTTGTCTATCCCTTGATTGAGTTTGGAGGTAGTTGATTTAATTTTGCATTTGCTTAGTAATTAACTGTTCTACTTTCTTTACTGTGGTTTTATTACCTCTGATGACAGCTATTTAACCTTAGGAACACTTCCATCTATAGCAGTCCCTCCAAAATACACTGTAGAGATGGTTTATGGGAGGTAAATTCTGGAAATTGTTTAATCCTTCCTTCAAATTTAGATGATAATCTTGCCAGATAAAGTATTCTTGGTTAGAGGCCCTTCTGCTTTATTGCATTAAATACATCATTCCACTCCCTTCTGTCACATAAGGTTTCTGCTGAGAAGTCTGATGATGGCCTGATGGGCTTTCCTTTGTATGTGATCTTATTTCTCCTTCTAGCTGCTTTTAATAGTCCATCCTTATCCTTGATCTTTGCCATTTTAATTACTATGTGTCTTGGTGTTGTCTTCCTTGGGTCCCTTGTGTTGGGAGATTTGTGTATCTCCATGGCCTGAGAGACTATCTCCCTCCCCAGATTTGGGAAGTTTTCAGCAATTACCTCCTCAAAGACACTTTCCGTCCCTTTTTCTCTCTTCTTCTTCTGGTACCCCTATAATGAGAATATTGTTCCATTTGGATCAGTCACACAGTTCCCTCAATATTCTTTCATTCTTAGAGATCCTTTTTTCTCTCTGTGCCTCATCTTCTTTGTATTCCTCCCCTCTAATTTCTATTTCATTTATCGTCTCCTCCACCATATCTAATCTGCTTTTAAAACCTTCCATTTTATGTTTCATTTCTGATACTGTGTTCCCTAATGATTGGATCTCCAACCAGAATTCATTCCTGATTTCTTGAATATTTTTCTGTACCTCCATGAACATGTTAATGATTTTTATTTTGAACTCCCTTTCAGGAAGATTCATGAGGTCAACTTCATTTGAATCTTTCTCTAGTGTATTCATAATTTTGCTTTGAACCAGGTTCCTTTGACATGTCGTATTTGTATGTGGCACCCTCTAGTGCCCAGAAGTTCTACTTTCTGGAGCTGCTCAGCCCCTGGAGCTATGTGTGGATTGCAGCGGAGCCGTGTTTGTGCCTGGGGGAAGGAAAGTGCTGTTTCCTGCTTCCTGGTTGCTGTGCTTGTCTGCACTGTCAGAACCAGTGGGCCGGGCACCCAGTATAAACCTCTATGCTTTACGTTTGTAGCTGATGTAGGCAGGGCTTCCCTCTGGCTGGGCTAATGCCAGGGTAGGGGCTAGCGGGGCAGAAGGTGCAGCAGGCTGTGTATCATGGAGGGGGGCCTTGGAGCTGCACTGTCAGCCAGGAGCTAGAGCACCTGAAGATGATGAAAGCTCCCAACCTGCTGGGCAGAGTGCACCCAGACAGTTTTGTCTACCTGTCCTTTCTCCTGAGCAGTAAGCTCTGTGCAATCATTGCCCCTTTAGCAGCCCTCTGGCTGTTAACAAGTCTCTCAGACTGCTCGCCTTTCTTTTGTCCCAGAGGAACCCAATATGGATCCCTGCTTTCCACAAGCAGCTGGAATCTCACTCTTTTCAGGTATTCTGCCTGTCTTAGCTTTCCAACCCCCCTAATCACAAGAACACCTTGGAATGTAGGTTTGTACTCCCAGAGCAGATCTCCAGAGCTAGGTGTTCAGCAGTCCCAGGCTTCCACCCCCTCCCTGCTCCGTTTCTCTTCCTCCCGCAGGTGAGCTGGGGTGGGGGAAGGGCTTGGGTCCCATTGGACCATGGCTTTGGTACATTACCCTGTTCCATGAGGTTTATTCTTTTCTCCAGGTGTATGCAGTCTAGCACAGCCTTCTTTCCTGTTGCTCTTTCAGTATTAGTTGTATTAATTATATTTTCTAATTATATGTGGTTTTAGAAGGAAGCCTCTGTCTCACCTCTCACACTGTCATCTTTAATCCAATCCTAGACTATATGTTAGAGCAGTTTTAGGTTTAAAGAAAAATAGAACAGGAAATACAAAAAATTCCCATATTCCCTCCTCCCCACCAGTCTTATCTATTAACGTCTTGCATAGTGTGGTACTTTTGTTACAATTGATGACTCAGTATTGCTACATTATTATTAACTAAAGTCTATAGTTTACATTAGGATTCACTCTTTTCTGTGCATGTTAACAAATGCATGTCATGTATCCACCATTACACTAACATACAGAATAGTTTCATTGCCCTAAAAATCCCCTATGCTCCACTTGTTCATCCCTCCCTTCTGTCCCATGTCTAATCCCTGGCATCCAGCGATCTTTTTTACTGTCTCTGTAGCTTTGCCTTTTCCAGAATTCTATAATTGGAATCATACAGTATGGAACATTTTCAGACTCTTTTTTTTCACTTAGTATGCATTTAAGGGTCCTATATGTCGTTTTAAGTCTTGGTAGCTCATTTTTTTATTGCTGAGTAATATTCCATTGTCAACATGTACCATCATTTATCAGTTCACCTATTTAAGGCATGTTGCTTGCTTCCAGTTTGGGCAATTAGGAATAAACTTGCTGTAAATATTTGTGTGCAGGTTTTATGTGGGCAAAATTTTGAACTCACTTGGTAAATACCAAGGAGTACAATTACTGATTGCTTGGTAAGAGTTTTTAGGTTAGTTTGGCCTTTTTTCTACTGGCTATCTTTTAAGTTCAATAATCCTACCACATTCAGGATACAGCCTGCATTAAATCCATCTGAATAGCAGATACATTCCATGTCTGGGATGTTCATTTCATTCTTACATATAAATTCCAATTATCTATTGAAATTCTTCCTTTCCATGTTTTGTCCTTTTTCTCTTATTTTGTGTCTATTCATAATAATTGTTTAAAGTCCTTGTGTGCTTACTCCTACATTTGGATCATCTGTGGATCTTCTTGCTTTTCCTCCTGATGATCATATTTTTCTCCCTTCTTGCATGTCCCATAACTTTTTAAAGTTGTATGCCAGACATTCTGTATACAAACCATAAAGACTAAAGTCGATGTTACTTTTCTCCAGAGAGGGTTTGCCTTTCTGTGTTAGATAGGGTGAGAACTGATCACTTCAGTCCAAATAAGATTGCACTCAGCTAGGGGCTAGGTTGACACTGTTCCCTTGTAGTTTAAAATGTCAGCCAAATGAAACCTGTCCCTTGTTTCTTGTGGTCTTCTCTTTTTTAGAACACTGTTTTCTAAGCACAGTAAGATTATGAGATGTATGAGATGTTTCACCTTGTCTTTCTAGCCTTCTGTACTGCCCCAGTACTCAGCAAATACCTCATAGGGCAAACTGCTCGTGCACCTGTGGGCTCCTCTAGATCCCAATCCATCATGCCTTCCCAACTGCTGGTGAAAGGTCTGTTGTATTCTCTTTCTCCCTGCAGAGATTCCATTGCCTTTGGCAAGCCCAGCCCTCAGCTGTCATGCTTGGAAAATGGCCCCAGAGAAAAATATGGCCAGCTCACTTGCCATGGTTTCTTTCTTTAGAATTTTAGTTAAACTAGTCTTCTTTGCATCCACAACTCTTTTCATGATGTGTATGTGTGTGTGTGTGTGTGTGTGTGTGTGATTAGAACTGTATGGGAATTATTCAAGGCCTTACTGACTACAAATTTTTCTGGTGGGATTTGTGCTTAGGTGAATCAGATATGGGGGCACTTGCAATTTTCATCTGCCTTAAATAAAAATTCTCATCTGTGCAGTTATTGGGTTTGTTCCTGAGTTTTGGGGAGGTGGCAGGAGGGAGTGTGTAAATGGTGTTAATTCATTCCCTAAACCTACTTAAAGGTAGGCTAGTGGCCATGGATTCTCAGGGGAGACCCACCCCAAGTTAAAGACAAAAAAATTTTCTTGCTCTTTGCCTCTGTGAGATTTTTCTGATCCATCCCCATTATCCAGTTCATCCTTTCTCCATGTATCCTTTCTAAGCCCTAGCTTCATGCAGAAAGTCACTGTTATAACTCTTCACAGGCTTTCTCTCCATCCTATCCCAGGCCATACCTCTTTCCCAGAAATATGTAAGCAGTTAGACCACTCAGAAACTGTATATGTCCCATCTGACTCATGTCTCTGGACTCATGTTCCCACATGATTCCTGGTCTCAGAGATCTTTTTCTCACAGGCTAATTCATTTATTGAATTCATTTATTCATTTATTGGTCTCAGAGATCTTTTTATCACAGGCTAATTCATTTATTGAAGAGAGTATTTCATCTTTTATTGTTAGGTGTTTTGTAGCAAACAACCCTCAGAATCTCCATCTAAGTTTCTAGAAATGAAAGCTCTATGTGCTTTCAGTACATTGTCAGATTCTCCTACCTAATGTACTAATGACTAGTTCATCTCTGCAAAGCCACTGTTCTACCTCTGGGAGGACAATGATACAAGATCTGGAAGAATCCTTTCAGACTTACACCTCAGGAATGTGGTTTGTGCCAAGCAAGTGGTACCAGAAGTCTGAAGAATATAAGCCACTTTTTAACATGCCCTGCTTATTCAGAGTCTTGTTCCATGTGTAAGAATAATTTGGGCTCATTATGCTTGTTATTTATGCACCCTCACTGGTGCAGATGTTGGCTGCACTTGACAACTGGACAAACCAATTGTGACTGCCACGCGCTACCCAACTTGTGGGAAAGCTGTGGGTAGAGCCTCAGCTGAGCTGTTTTAGGTTCTTTCAGGGCAAAACACAACCTAGGCATATCAATTTAGTTTTTGTGTTTCTCTACATAATCATTTGCTTCTAGAACATGGATAATTTATTCCTAAGGCATGAGGGGAAATAGTCCCTAATCATTGACTTAATTTTTGGTACTTTTAATTTATTTAGTAATAAGATTTTTGTTAAATATTTGCTGACCAGCATCCTCACCTCCTGAAAGACAATAACCCCTTTCTTGGGCACACACCAAAACAGATCGACTTGACAGCAGTTTCAAAGTATTCTATGGGAGAGAAAATAGGGCAAGGAAGGGAGAATAAGGGTTTAATGTTCATCGTGTACTTCATACCATATAAGTCAGCTTTTAATGCTCATGATGTCTCTTAAAGCTTGCATGATCTGACTCCTTTCTACCTCATCTCAAAAAACACCCTTACTCTCTATTACTACAGGAACTTTCTTTCAGCTTCTCCAACACTCCCCTCACTTAGTGTGGTAGAATTACTGCAAAAATGGCTCCAATACTCTACTACTTCTAGTATCCATACCCTTTGCCATGTGAACTTGCAACAACTCCAGTCAAGAAGTGAAGTCTATTTCTCCACTCCTTGTATCTGGGCTTGCTTTGGCCAATAAATGAAGTGGTTTTGTGTCACTTCTTAGTCTAGGCCTCAAGAGGTCTTGTGTGTTTGCACACACTTCCTCTGAAAACACTACTAGAAGCTCACACTACCTGGTGAGCTTGTTCCAGGATGAGAGACCACATGGAGTCAAGGCTAGTCTAGACCAGCCAACCGTCAGCTGCTGACCAGCCAGCTGAATCTGATCCAAATCAGAACTCCCAACCAAACCTAGGGCTCAGCATACACTAGGGACATTAACTACTCCAGGAAGTAGATCTCTCATGAGAGTCTCATATCAAATATGGTAACTGTAATATTTGGGTGTTTTAAAAATGTCTACTTCCTCTAAATTAACTTCCGTGAGGGCAGAAACCACATCTGTCTTGATCACTACTTTGTCTCTAGCATCTAGCATAGCATAGCTACAGTCAATACTCATTATTGATTAAAGGAGTATATGAATGGATATACGAGTGAATCTTCATATAATGCAACAGATGAGGAAAATTAAGGCTAAAAGGGCTTATCTGAAGTCTTCCACCAAGAAAAGTAGTGAGGCTGAGACTTGAATAAAAGCTTATCTGACATCACAGTTCATGCACTTGGCATGCAAGAAGCTCTCAAAAAATGTTAACTATTACTTGCTATTATTTAGAAATAAAAGTATATAAATGTTGTCCAATCTTTTTAGGGGTAATGTAACCATAGAGTATATTTGAGCTATCCAAATGCTATATATTGTAAAACTTTGACATAACTCCCTATTCCCCATAATGCCTTTTCTAATATAACCTCTAGTGACCTCTCCTGTCCTGGACTTTTGTCTTCTCTCCACAATTTCACATCTGATCATACTATTATTTAATTGTTCCTCACAGTTTACACTGTGGTTTGCTGGAAGATTTTTATCTCTGGCAGCATATACAATCATGCTGGGCATTAACCAGGAGGCATTCTTGTCTGAAGTCTGGGGAGGCATACTCTCCCTCAGCATTGGTCAGAGTCAGCAGAGATGGGGAGGCCTCCAAGCAAACATACCTCAGTGTGGGCAGGTTCCTGTCCCTCCCTCCCGCCTTAAGCTGGGGACCCCTAAGCCTCTGCCAAGGAGGCATGGGCTGGGAATTTCTCTATTCGACACCTTCCCTGAGAGCTATTAGCCTGATGGGCCATTATTTTCCTTGGACTGGATTTTCTCAGGAATTCTGCAGCAGGCACTCCACAAGCAGCATGCAATGGAAACAGAGAATGTTTGGCAAGAGTCTGGTGTGAAAATTGGCAATTGAAAATAGGCTGCAGTGTGTAGCTCACTCCGAATCATTTCTAAGAGCTACCAACACTTAACTATCAGTTTTGCCATCCATGGGAAGAAACAGTGGAAAGTGATCACCTGCAGAAGGCAGCCAACTGGCAAAGGTAGAACTCTCACAGGTTCTTGCAAAATGAAGCAAGACACTGTTGGAAATACAAATTGAGGAGTCCCGTCCCAGACCTACTAACTCAGAATCTTGATATGTGGCCTGGAATCTTCATTTTACAAGCTTTTCCTAGTGACTCCAACACAGATGGTTTTCCAGCAATACACTGAGAGACACTGGTTTCAGAGTAGAGACAAGGCAACTGAATCAGCAAAACCTACTGAGACTTCTGGAAGGCTATCTCAGGTGAAGAAAAACAAGAGAGCAGCCTAAGAGTAAAAGGCCAGGGATAGTAAGGGTCTACATCTTTGGCAAACCAATTACTTAAGAGTTTAAGGTCAAGCCTGGGGCCAGCCACTTGGTAGCTTTTGCTCCCAGCCCTTGATACCATAATCACAGTGTAATGATTACAAATCAAACAGGAAACAGAAACTATGCAGTGATTCAAACAGGAAAAAGAAAATAAAGACTTATTAACCACAAAAGGGTATTACCTACAAGAGGATAAGGAAAGTTCTAAGAATACAGACATAGCAGATACAGGGAGTAGCCACTACCTAGGCAGAATGCCAGGGAAGGCACAAATCTGTTAGGAAATATAGACCTATGCTGTATTTCTCAAGTCATCTGCTCCAGGTGAGGATTTCACAGGGTTTTCAAACAAAGGATGGCTAGTCTCATCAGGCACAGGAGAGCAAGCTGCTTCCACTGCCAAGGAGGCTCAAGGGTGACCTGGATGTTCAAAATTGTCAGTTTCAGCTGGGTCCACACAGATGTCCCTATTTCAAGTTTTAGGATCCCATTCCTTCCCAACCTATGCCTTAACTTCACAGGAGAAACTCAACAAGGTTGTAAAGTCAACATTGCAATTCAGCCCACAGAGAGGTGCCATGCATGGCTGGCCACCATACATTGCAGAGCCAGCTGACAGGAGCACAGTGGAATCAGGAAGAGCCCCTTCCTCCTCTACTGTCCCTCCAGCATCCTCTACTGATGAAGCCTAACATCAGGCCAAATGGGAAGGAAGAATTGTTTCAGAATTGCAAGCAGGACAGTGAAAGATATGTAGGTGAGAATCAGTGGGCTGATAATTGGCAACCTCACCTTCATTCCCTCTCCCATGGTTTCCACCACACCCGTGATAAAAACAGATACAGCAAATGGAAATGAGGACTCCCAGGTACCAAGACCCATAAAAAACATCTAATAGTTTATACACACATGTATCTAGGGTGACCAACCATCTCAGTTGCCCAGGACTGTTGTGGCTTTAGCACTTCAAGTCCTGTGTCCTGGAAAACGCCTAAGTTCCAGACAAACCGCAGTGATTTATCACCCTATGCATGTCCAAAAGGTTTTCAGGCTTTTTATGCATCAGAATCACCTTGAGCCCTTGGTAAAACTGCAGGTCAGTCTATTAAAAATGCAGTTACTTTGGGTGTGAAGAGGACCATGGATTGACATTTGAGAAATGTTCTACTTGGAGCCTGAAGAGGTCTTAATCACTACTTTTAGAGACCCCCTCAATCCAGCCTTCTTTGTTCCTGTTTCAAAACCATAATCACTGAATAGAAAGAAATGATATCCTTTGGAAGATACAGCAAAGGTTCCAGAGCCAGAAGTGTAGATACTGACAAATTACTAGTTGATGGGGGAAAAAAGATAAAAATTATAGTCTGGTCTTACCACTTTTCTCCCCTTTCAGTTCTAGGATAAACCATTTTCCCTCCAATGTCACTAAGTATAACACAGAATAATGGATGCTGTGAAAATTAGATTTGATAGTAGCAACAATATAGGTATATTGCTGGTGTAAAATAGGCTTCCTGTAGGTAAGCAGTATATAATACAGCTTATTTTAAAGACTTCTAATAGTTAACTGCTTTGGTAGATCTTAGAGAATAATTGTTACTACAGTGTTACTTTTGCTAATTTCACACTGTGGGACACAGGGTTTAGCATGGCTGCTTTAAAGATACTTACCAAGAACTCAAAGGGGGTGAACGGAAGACACACTTCTCAACGTTTATTGAGTAATGTGTTACACGCATGGTGCCAAATTCATTAAATATATTAACTCATTTAATCCTCCCAAAAGGAGCTATGCCCATTTATAGAAGTGGAGTACTTGCCCTAGATTATTCACCTAGTATCCGGTCCAGACTGAAATTTAGGTCTATTCACTCAAGATTTGCTTGGCACTGGAGAGTCATCAAGAATAAGGCGTAGTGCACGCCGCTGTTATAGTATGCACAGGATGCAATGGGAACACAAAGGAAGTGCATCTTACACTCCATGGCTTTCAAACATAAAATTAAAATCCTTTTGCTTAGCGGATCGTGATCTGGTTCCCCAGCCCCTCGCCTTCCCGTTAGCTGCGCTGAGATCCAGTCACTCTCTCCGCTAACCAAATTTGACGGCTCCAGTTTGAGGGTTCGGGGGAGCTCGGCCTAGGAAAGACCTCTTCATTCCCACCTGCGCCATATCCCGGATTCCCCGCACCCTCAGTTCCTGTGCTCCCTTCCAATCGCCGCCCTCCTATCTGCACTTTCAACTACTCGGACCTCCGGGTCCCGGGAACACGCAAGCCACCCGGACTCAGGAACGGCGCCGGAAGCTGCCGCGGTGGCGGTGCGTGACGTCAGAGGAAATGCCGGGCGGCGCGGCCTGTGGTTGGGAGTTGGAGTCGGTGCTGCAGTTTTAAAGCTCCCTGGGCCGCAGGCGGCGGAGTAGGCTCAGGGCCGGAGGTAGCTGCTTGGGGACCTATGTGTTTGGACGTGTGTGCCGGGCTCCGCTGGTAGGTGCGGCTTCCCGGCGTCCCCCTGGTTCCTGGGGCGGGGTTCCTTCCCGGGCCTCCTGGAAGACAAGGATCTGAAATAGGGAAAGTTGCTAACCGTTGCTGAGGTCCACCAGGCTCTTTCTCCTCCCGGGATTGCTTAATCCGCACTTCCACCGTGAGAGAGGTATTGTTTTCCTTGTTGATAGGGGAAAAAAACTGAGGCGTGGAAAGGGGAAGTCGTTTGCCACCAGGTCATGCATTTGGGAAGTGACAGACCTGGATCAAAGCGAATCTTGGCTAGCGCCAGAGTCCTTGCCCTTGGCACTGCAACAAGGTTCTCAAGCTTTATCTGGGTGAAGAATGCCAGGATGGCAGGTGGGGTAGCTGTTACTCCAGAACTACAGTGGGTTTGGGATGTGGTTCTGGAATCTGCGTTTTCAACAGCTGTCCCCAGTTGTGACACCTCACTCCCTTGTCACCAAAGCAGGAACTGTAGCTAATTGACGTGATAAGCTTTTATGGCCTTAATTGAGAGAAATTGTCAAACAGGGGCTTCCTCTACATATCTTGTGGGACTGGAGAGTTGGTCTTTGATTCTGCCATTAACTTTTTTGGGCAGATGACTGCCGCCTTCATCTCCCCACCTATTAAAGGAGAAGAATTACATATCATCTGAGGGAATTTGTTAAACATATAGATTCCTGGGCCCAGCTCAACTCTACTGAATCAGAAGATCTGGGATTGGGGCCTGGGAATCTGTAGGCTAAACAAGCTATAAAATGAGCTTTTCCCTTTGAGAACTAGATTTAAAGTTTTTTTAGATAGACCTATAAAGAGATATCATAGGTTCAGAAGAACATGTGGTGTGAACCACCATTTGTTTTTGTTTGTTAGTTTTTGTTTGTAGCTGTGCTCCTGTATTTGCTGGGCCCTAAAATTTTTTTTGTCAAAAGTGTCAAATTAGTGTTACTTGCCATATGGGGTGGATTTTTCAATTAGCTGAAAACTGGAACTTAATAAAATTTTTTTTGTTGTTATTATTAATCTACAATTGCATGAAGGACATTATGTTTACTAGGCTCCCCCCTTCACCAAGTACCCCCCACCACACCCCATTACAGTCAATATCCATCAGTGTAGAATCTCTACTTGTCTTCCCTGTGTTGAACCTCCCTCCCCATGCCCCCCACTACATGCTAATTATACATGCTAATCGTAATACCCTCTTTCTTCCCCCCCCTTATCCCTCCCTTCCCACCCATCCTCCTCAGGAACTTAATAAAATTTCAATGTTATCTATTATTGATTTCCCGAGTGACTCTGGATGAGCCACTTAACGTTGTGAGCTTAATGTATACCTGCCATCACCATCTGCTACAATGCTTTTTACAAAGACAAACATCTGTATCCATCTTAAATCAGATCTTAGGTAGGTTTTGGGTGTTTTTAACAGGCTTCCAGGGAACTTTGATACAGCGAGTGGTAATGGAATATGGAAATGTGCTTGGAAACTGAGTGTCAGCCTATTTCCCAATGTCCATATAGGTAGAGGGTTATTACAGTTTCCTTGTGTTCTGCTCTTGGAGACTAATAAAAGTAATGTGGTTTATGATAGATCCTAGAATTCCTTAACATGTCCTTTCCTGTGAAAGAAGGAAAAGTACTGTAAGATTGCAAAAGGTAAGCATTAAAACGAGCAGGTGCAAGTGACTTAGTAGGCTCCTTGATTGAGATGTGATGTCAGAAGTTGATTTTACATAGAAGCTCTGATTGCTATTGAGCTACCTTTACTTCCTAAAAGGATTATAATTACCCACTTAGTAGTCCACGTTCTCATAACCCTAACTAAAAATGCCTTTTTTTTCTTTTTAAAAACAGTTACCATTGTGTGGTTTGATTCAGGAATGAAATCTTCTGAAAGCTAAGAGCAGAAGCCTTTATGGCCAACATGGAGGACAAAAGACAGCGAGCCCGAGTGCAGGGAGCCTGGGCTGGCCCTGCTAAGAGCCAGGCTGTTGCTCAGCCAGGCAAGAACCTGGGTGGGTGGGAGGGGGTGGGTCTTGGGTGTACTAGCATGTGTGTACAACCATCATCCTCTTTTATTTATATCCTTTTGGTTCATAATAGACTTGTATTTCAATTGATGTTAAGGACTTATTTTAAAATGTAGCTGGTATTTTGTCTGATTTTGTTGACAGTAAGCTAAGGGTTGATCTTTAGTGTTTCTCATAGAAACTGCTCTCAAACCTTTCCATGTGTGTGGAGGTCTTCAATAGACCTTACTAGTTAATTTCTCAGTGTCAAATAGGTTATCTCTTAAGTACATTTTATTGGTCCTCGCTCACTAGAAGGTGTTGAGAGCAGACTTTCCCTGGTTTGAGTCTCTTTTCTCTCTTGCTGCAGCTACCACTGCTAAGAACCTTCTCCATCAAAGGCCTGGTCAGACCTGGATGAACAAGGAGCATCTGTCGGACAGACAGTTTGTGTTCAAAGAACCCCAGCAGGTAAATTTTTGTTTCTCCTACAACAGTAAAAGATTTGCTATAAAAGTTATATTCACATAGTAGACACTTAAGTAAATAGTGACTGAATAAATTCACCAATAAAAGGAGAGTGAAAGGCCTGTAATAATCAGTTAATTAGTATGTCTGAGGATTCTTTGAGGTTTGCCTCCAATTTATGGGCATATGTAATTACCACATTTTTGACAAGGAGGTTGGTTATACCTTGCCTAGAACTTGCATTGGTTATCTGAGTTCTGACCATCCTAAAACCATGCTGTCTTCAGAGCTAGTGTAGCAGATGTCTCTGCAATTGGATTGAAATTTTTTCCCATAGGGAAAAAAATGTAAGAAACTGAAGGTTCACTGTTTCTCATAACATAGAAAAGAGCTAAAAAGTCAGACATCTTGCTGTAGTAATGATTGCATAAATAGTTATTAAAACCCCTTAGTTCATGGTATATGTTCTGTTTTTCTCCTGGCAGGAAGGTTTTCCCAGAACTGCTGGCTGCTAGGAAAATAGATTAATTCTAATTGTATCATTTTTTTTTTAACTGCCCCCTAGCAACTATAGTTCTAAGAACAGCAGAGACAAGGGTGTCTGGTGGGATATTAATAGCTTGGTATAAAAAAAGAATAGTTTTAAAACAGATAAATTTTTTTACCATAGGTGAAAAGACAGAATCCTGCAAATAAGCCTCCTTGAGAATTAGGAATCATTCCAGAAATAAAGTCTATTTCCTTGCAGGTAATACGCAGAGCGCCAGAGCCACGAGTGATTGAGTAAGTGATTTGCTACCTTCCTGCAGCTGTTGCCCACAGTGAAATTGAGAGCCTGGGATCTTTCTGGCACCCTGGTTTTCCCATCTGGAAGAGATAATGGCCCAATTAGGTTTTTAATTTTAGGCTGGGATATACCTATCTCAGATGTCTTTAAACTTGGTTTTTTGAAAAGCCTTTTTGAATTTGCTCTTGGTATATAAAATGCAACAAGATATCTGTACATTAAACTCTGACTCTAGTAGAGATTTCTTGACCCTATTTCATTAATATATCTGTAAACAATAAGCTAAAATACCTCCTAGGTAAAGACAGAGGGAGATTTTTCCTGAGTCATTGACATATAGCTCTCTGAGAAGCCTTTAGTTATCATTTTACTAGCAGTACTCATAAAAGCTGTTAGAAGTCTAGATTACCTTAAATGTCCATTTATTAAAATCTCAGAACTGTTCCAAAGCAATTTAAATGATAGGAAGCATTCTTCCTATGTTGATCTTTATCTAAAATGTTCTTTTCCAAAATGGTAAGATACCTTGGCTCTTCCTGCTTCTCAGTTTCTATCTGATACAGATAAATTGTCAGTAGAAAGCATCCCTTTTTTTGGGAAGTAAGCATTATGTGTATGTTACTGCTTATGAGCAGACTGTTAAACTGTTTGACTATTTGCAGGTTGACTTGTATATCTTAGAATAATTTGAAACGAACATCAGGGTCATCATATTTACAAAGAGGGTATATAGTCATGCCCTTGCCACTAGTTAGCTATGTAACTAGTCCTTAGGTAAGTTATTTCCATTTCTCTGGACTTTATAGTTTCCTTGTCTGTAATATTAAGTGTTTGGGTTACATAGTCATGTAAAACCCAGTCTAGTAGCTCTTACTGTCTTTGATTGTTTTACAAATAACAGTATGATGTTATTTCTATTGGTGATAAAGACAAACTTGAAACCTGTTACAAGGTATAGATGGGACAGTCAGGTGAAAAAATGGGCACTTGTGACAGGGCAGAATGACAGAACTCATTCGTACTTGACCCTAGGAATTGTTAATTCTGGTTATCTAAAGTGAGCTATGCTGAAGTTTCTTTTAATAGTGAGAATGTTACCCACATTTGAATTGAGCCAGTTTCTAAATGTAGCCCAAAATATATCACACTGAAAATTGTATTTACACTCTGGGAAACTGTATAGGCAACTCATTTAAACATGTAGTAAATATATATGACAATAGCTCTGCCTACATTTGGCTCAGAGGGGCTCACACATCTACCTAGCAGCCCAGCTCAGAGATCATGAAGTGCTAACTCATGGCAGAGGGTGATGTGAAACTGCCCCTTTACACTGTTGTCTGTAACATACCTCTGTCTGAGAAGGATCTCACATAGTTATCTTGACAAGAGGCATCTATCCAATCTGGGTCACTTGGCTCACCATGGACCTCACCACCCCACATCTGCCACAGTTTTGTACTTTGGCACATTTGATTAAATTCATTAAGTTTTTATTGCCCATCTGTTATATGCCAGACACTGGGCAAGAGAATAACCACCTATGCTTTGCCCCTCAGTAGCCCACAGTTTAGTAAATGAAGTAGACATGTTATCAGTTAAGTTGTAATCCTGAATATCATGAAACAGTAGACTTGTAGTAAGTTCTAGTGGTAGCACAGAGGATGAAATGTCTAACATCATTTGGGTGTATTAAAGGTATGGAAAGGTTCACAGGATGCTAAGCTGAGATTTTGAAGGATTAATTAGAATTTTCCACTGGACAAAAGCTGGGGGTGGGTTGGACTGGGGCTGCTGGATGGTGAGGAGGAAAAGCAGGATTAGAAACATGGTGGTGTATTCAGGAGATCCCAAGAAATAATTGTGGCTGGAGGAGGAAGACTTGGTGGGAGCTGTCAGGAGATGGAGCTAGGTCATAGGGACCTTGAATGCAATGCTGCAAAGTTGCTGGGGAGCCGTTCAAGGATATTTTAATCAGAGGAGGAACCTCATTTAGACATGTATCTTTGAAAGCAACAGAAGCTCAGAGCCCTGAGATGTGCTTGCTACTTGTTAAATGCATCCCTATTCCAGAGTCTCCAAAGGGGTGCTCTGTTTGGCACCCCTTTGTGTGGACCATATCAGCCTAAATTACAGGTAAAATGTATAGGGTAGAATCAGAATTCATTTTATCCCAGTCTTTGTCTCTGTGGCCTGATACTGTCAAGATTCTATTCCCAATGCCATGCATGGTGTACCACCATCTTGCCTTTTATCTCAGTGGTGGAAGGTGGGGCCACACCTCCCTCATAATGCACCCTCAGAGTGGACTTTAGAAACTCCAAAGGACAGCCCTTATACTGAGTGGAGTGTGTTATTTTGCCACATACCAACAAATCTGTTTTCTTTGCTTCTTTAGCAAAGAGGGTGTGTATGAAATCAGCCTGTCACCCACAGGTGTATCTAGGTAAGTGAATCCTCACTAGAAAGTGACTATGATTATTACCAAGTTATAATCTCTTAAAATATTCTACTGCCTTACTTGAAATAACTAACTTCTATCCCTTAAATTCCTGAGGAGTAAGAATTTGGTAATATCTCTCTTTACATAGCACTTCTAACTTCAAAACATTTTCACAGCTTCTCTGTCAGGTATAGCAACTATTATTTCTCTGGTTTTTCAGGTGAGGAAAAGAGGCCCAGGGAGATTGAGTACTTTTCCCTTGTACCACATAATAACTTAAAATAAGAGTTGGTCTAGCCTCAACTTCTGTGTTGTGAATGCTACATTGTATTATTATAATATTGCTATATCTGTTTTCCTACACACATTATTTAACCATATATTATTATATATAACATATGAAGTTATGTTAATCCTTAATTACATTAATAGATTAATATTTTAATCTAAATTAAAGTTTATTTCAGGAAAGTTAAAGCATTTGCAACTTAGGGCATATTAAATGTTAGTCATTGTTTTGAAAACATTTGAAAGCATCACGTTAATGTATGAGTGTGTTGATTGTCACTCTAAAATAATGTGGCATTTAAAATAAATATGTCAGAACTTATGTATCTAAATGAATTGCTTAGAGAGAGCTTCTATTGGACTGGGAAGTCTCTAAAATTAGTCCAGTGGCACTGCCACTGTTAGAACCCTTTTTGGAACCTCCCTTTTAAAGCAGGCTAAACAGTCACTCAAGAAAACCAGTTGCATCACTTTGATCATGTGTCAGTGTTAATCAGGTGTGGCTTCAGGCGAGCTTTGGCTCTTTTAAAAAGTCAAATGCTCCTTCCAAAGAGTGGACTTTAGGAAAATGTTCCAAGGGCTTTCAGAACGTTTCTTAAGAAGGATATCCAAAATGATTTTGAGCTGACCTTGCCTTTTTACAAGAAGGTATATCTAGTGAAAGAAAGACCCCTCATTTGGAAGTGTTTATTTTGATGCTGTCATAATGATCACTTTCCCTGCAATTTGGCATAGTCTAGGAAGACTGTCAATTGTTAAGATATCATAGGGCCAGGCATTTTATTAGCTATCTACTTTTCACAATGACCCTGTGACATAGATATCATCTTTGTGTTACAGATAAGAAAAACAAAGTTTCAAAGAGGTTAAGTAATTTGCCCAAGGTTTCACAGCCAAGCAATGCTGGAGCAACTTTGGAACTAAGTCTTCAAAGGCCCTCATGCATCCCTTTTCCCTTCCTTGCCTCTCCATTTGTCTTACTATGAAAGGAGGTTGTTTTATATCCAGAGCATCATGATAGGAGTGATACTGCGCTCTGCTTGCCATGGGAGGTATGGTGAGATGATTTCATCTACCCCAAACAGAAAGTATCCAGAGTAACTAGGCAGCTACTGGCTGGAGACGAGTCCATCCTCTCTGTGTTCTTTAGTTAATCATGGTTCCTTCTGTATTAAGGGTGAGTTTGTATCCTGGTTTCATTGACTTAAAAGAAGCCAACTGGGTATTGGAACAGCTCTGTCAAGATATTCCCTGGAAACAGAGGACTGGCATCAGAGAGAGTAAGTAGGTCTCTGAGACCACAGCTGTTGCCGACTGGTCTCCCTTTCCAGAAGGTTTTCTAACATACTGCCTCTTTCACCACCACCAGACTTAAACAGATTCAAAACCGAATGGAGAGCCTAAGGATTAGTAGGAATTAATTAGTCAAAGCGAACGGGAAAGAGTATTCCAGGCAAAGAAACTGCAAGTGGAAGGCCTAGAGATCAAAGAGAACAGGGCAGGGCTGTGAAAGTGGAAGTGCAGGGAACTGAAGGGAGTTTGGTTTGGCAGAACTGTGACTGCGTGCTTACCTCCCTTTGTTTTGTGTTTGTCTGCTGCCTTTATGACTTCAGACGGTGCCATCTTTCCTCTTTCTTCATAGAAACTTCCAGAGCTAGCTTTTTTTCTGATTCTCTTTGGCATACGTTCTTTTGTGATCCTTCTTACCATCTTTCTGGTCTCATTTAACTTCACTAGAAGAGTCCGGTTTCCTTTAGCTTCAGCACCGGTGCGCTCCTGTGCTTGTGAAGATGACCTGACTTGGAAACTGCCCTCCTGTGGGCATCCACGGGCAGCAGCGCCTGTTCTACCAGAGGTGGTCACTGGGGGGCATCAGTGTTCTAGTAGAAAATTTCCTTTCTGGCACAGTGAATGATTTTAAATTTTCTGTGAAGAAAGAGGCAAAGTATACTGGCTTCGTTTTTGTGACTTAGACTAGGAATCAGAATAGGAATTAGCTTTTTCTCCTGACTCCCATCAGTTTTTACAGTGGGACTTTTGGTGGCAGACTTGACTTTGATAGCTTCCTGTCATTTAAAGTAATTGTTATTTTTAAGCAAATAACAGTTAAATAATTTTCCAGTCCTTGGTTTCTGATCTGAAAAATGGACCTAATAATAATAGCTCCTTTATAAGGTTGTTGTGATGATAAAATGAGATAATATTTAATAGAATGGCTGGTGGTACATAGTAAGCCTTTAGTGAATATTAGCTGCTTTTATTATTATTGTTCTTATTGTTATAGTGGTTGATATCAATTTGGGAAAAATAGCAGATCTGTGGTTAACTCCCTCTCTAAATAAATTGGACAGCCAGACTTCTGACTAAAATCAGCTACATGCTTTGGCTGATCAGAGTCCTTTTTTTCTTCATGTGGAATCAAAAGTGCTTGTATAGCAGTGGCACATGGGTGAACAGTTTGTCTTTTCTTGTATGGATGTTTGTGCCATAAATCCTTCAATTTCCATATCCTGCTTTTTAGACACTCCTTAATATGACTCCACTGTCCCACAGTGCCCTTCACTGTTGTTTGTGTCATCCCTGACACAAAGTAAGTTAATATATTCCCACCTCAGAGCCTTTGCCAATACTGATTCTGCCCACATACCTTCTCTTGTCTTCTTTTTAGCTCTTCTCCATTCTCTTCCTGAAATCCCATGTCCTGTATGACATAGGTGGAACCTCAGGTCAGAGTCCATTCCCCCTCCTCCTTTGTATTTCTCATAGCTTCTTGCACACTGTAAGGCATGGTGTTGGCACTCAGTAGATACACCTTGAATAGCATTAAGCCATTTCAAAAGCCCTGTATTTTTTTTCTTAGATGTAACTTACCAGCAACCAAGACTTACAGCATGGTATGGAGAACTTCCTTACACTTACTCAGGAGTCACTGTGGAAGCCAATCCTCACGTATGTTGGAATATTGTTACTGGTATGCTTTTATAAACTACATACTATAGAGTACTATAAAATAATAATAAGTTACCTTTCAGAGCTGGATGATGGTCCCTAGCTCAAAAAGTCCTCTGGCTTCAGATACTGAGTCTGTATGCTTATTACTTTTGATAAGCTTTTTGATCCATAGATGAGCTTGGAGGATGAGAAAAAACTGGAAACAGATTGGAGGATTTCAGGAAAATGAACCACTTTGTTTTCTAATCTCCAACCCCTACCCCCGTGCAAATTTTTCTGGGTATAGTATTTCTGTGTATACCTTGGTACACATTTGTTATGGGGCCAAGTCTTTATGACTGGCCAACGAGATCAGAATTTCTCTCTCTTTTTCTCAGGCTTTTTTGCCATTTGTGAAAAAATCTCTTGTTTTTCTTGTTGACTTTGTATTCATTGTATGATGCAGTTCAGAGGCTTCCATCTTACCAGTACTTTGGCTTATTTCTAATGCTGCTCTTGCTTTTAAAAATTTCTGTGACAGTAAACAAAGAAATTCTAGTATATAAATTACGCTTGTCCAGAGGATAAAGGTCCAAGAAGTAGCTCCCTGTTTAGTCCCTGGAATCTTGCCTTTGACAAATGTTATGCTTTATTGAAAGAGACTTTGAAGAAGTCAATGCTTATGGCATTGGGATAAACAGAAATGTGATACATCTTAGAGCTTCTAGTAATTTGTAATCATTAACTACCACTTTATTAAAATGTTCAGGGATAAACTATTGACTGGGGAGGGGCCATGCTTTTCCACATGAGGAGATAGCTGTATGCCTTGGTCTCTAGGGCTCCATTTAGAGTGTGACCCTGGAAAGTGTTGAGGGGTATATCTGAGGTTGATTTGGAAACATGAAGAATTGAACTAGGCTGGTCCAACCTAGACTGCTAGGCATCTTTCTGTCAGAATTAATTTATCTTCTTGTCAACAGTCCTAGCAGAGAAGTTGCGGATTAAACAGCTTCTGGGGAATAAGTGTTTTCACATCCACTCTAGTTAATGTCTTAAAACAGGATTTCTCACCATTGGTGTCACAGACACTTTGGGGGCGATACTTCTTGTTGTTGGGGTTGTCTGTGCAGTACAGGGTGCTGAGCAATACCCATGGCTTCTGCCCACGAGATGCCAGAGGCACCTCTCACCCAGTTGTGACAGCCAAAAATGACTCCAGACACTGCCAAACATCTGCTGGGGCTGCATAATTGCCCTTGGTTGAGAACCACTGCCTAGACTAAGCATTAGGCCCATAAAATCCTCTGAGTGGGAGGCCACGTAGGCTTTGAGGGCATTTTAACACTTCTTCAAAAGAATTATTTTAATGACAATCCTTTTCTTATAATGTAATTAGTATGTTTACTATTAAAAATTTAGAAACTACAGATAAGCATAAAGAAAATTAAAATTTTGAATAATGCTTTTACCCACATTTCATGGATAATGTTTTGGTTCTGGCCTTTTTTTTTATTTTACACAAATATACATAGATAATTTTTCTGTAAAAAATTATACTGTATTTCATTTAGCTGTATCATTAACATGTTTTGCTATCATTAAATATTGTCTTACGGCATCATATTTTGTAGCTATTTAGTATTCTGTGATCATCTGTGTATGTGTGCCCTAATTTATTTCAGCAAGCCTCTTTTGTTGTCAAATTAGAATTCCTCAATTGAATTTGGCTGACTCATAACTTTGTATTTATTGCTAATAGATATAGTTAATTTTTTTACCATCTTGAACAAAATCAAAAGAGATGCTTCTTTCTCAGATATTTTAAGGATGGACTCGCTAATGTGCATATATGTTGTATTGGGGCACTTGTTTAACTTAAAAATTGTTATTATCTCAGGCTTCAAATCCCATAGCATAGGAGCAGATTCAGTCATAGGTTATTAAACTTCCTTTAGTCTTTGTCCAAACTAAGTGTTATATGAACCCAATATATGAAAATAAAAGTATGCCTTGAGTAGCAGGGAGTTCCTCAGCTTGACCTCTCCTTTCTCCTGCTGTAATCCCAAAGGCACCACTGTGGTATCTAGGACTCTACAAGACATGGTTTAAAATCCACTGAATAGGTCCTTTTACTTCTGTGATTCATATTTTCTCATACTGTTTTCTTCAAATGTCTTTTAAGGATAGCATGTCTTCACTGAACAGTGAGATGATGCTGAATTTTAATTTAGACATTCAGTTCTGAGGGATCTGTATATAGAGTATTGGTTGGAGAGTCTAAATTAATCCTCTGGTTCATTATCCCCCTTTTTTTTTACTTCACCACCAAAAATATCCAAGAAAAAATACACTTACTTAGAAACATAATGCAAACTCGGTGTTATCACAGTGTTCAGTCCCTAAGCAAGTCAGGGAGGTGCTAATTAGTTTCTGTGTCACATTGCAGAAAAGTTATCTTCTTTCTTTACACTCTTGTTTTTCTTGCTAGGTGTATAATTCTAGCATCTGACTTTTACCTCCATGAAGATAAACTTAAACCATAAAATAAATAGGAAATACAGCTTGTTAACATTACTGTGGAATTTATTCTCTGGAACATAGGTTAGTTTAATAACATTTCTGTTTTATTGATCTAAGTTTTGTTTGTGGTTGTGTTTATTCCTAAACTCCCCTGCTTAGGATGTAATGCTGATATCCATAACAAGGAATCTAGATTTTATCATGACTTCTTCATCACAGCAAAACTGAGTGATTCCCACGTATGCTTCCCTGACAGTCATACCTGACAATAGTCATGGGATATACTTAATTAATGCTTTCCTTTGCTGAACATCCAGTCGTTTGCTACTATAGAACATGGACATTGAAGGGGTTCTCGAAAGTGGTTAATTCTTAATGTAGAATCTGTGAATCCCTGGGGGTGGGGGTGGGAAGTCAATGAAATCCTTTATGGGAATTCACAAGGTCAAAACTACTTTTACAGTAATACTAAGACTAGATGATATTTTCATTGTGTTGAATTTCATTGATGACATGAAAGTAATGGTGGATAAAACTGCTGGTGCTTTAGCACAAATCAAGTCACTGTCACCAAACCGCACTGGTAATCACTGTATTATTGAGCACCATGCACTTCCAGTGTAAAAAATAAATGCTGGTTTCATTTAAGAATGACCCTCAATGAAGCAGCAAACATTATTAGTTTTATTAAATCTCAGTTTGAGTACATCTCTTTAATAGTGTGATGAAATGGGAAGTATACATTAAGCACTCCTGTTACATTCAAGTATGATGGTTGTTGAGGACAAACGCTTGTGTGATTGTTTAAGCTCTAAGTTGAAATAGCTACTTTTATAACATGGACCATTTTTACTAGGAAAAACAATTAAGAGACAAACTGTAGTTATTCAGACAAGTATTTGACAGATATTTTCTCATAGTAAATGACTTGAGTGTCACTTCAAGAAAAACAATGGACAGGATTTGTTACTAATGATGAAAGATGAGTTTTCAAGCCAAAGGTAGAATTTTGGAAAAACTCCTCTATCTGCCACTTTGAGCCTGACTACTTCCCATTACTTAGCCTTTCTGTTGAGTGGTACGTGATTGTTTTAATATTGTGTAATGAAATATGTCAACAGAAGATCTGCATAACTCAGTGAACCAGTAATTTCCAAATGATCAATGCTCGATGTTCCAGAATCATGCAAGATTAAAAGATCCTTCAAAGTGCAAGCTGGACCTGTGGGTTTAAATGTATCATTCTGAAAAGTTTGTCGATAGGTTTTCAGATTCCACATTGCAGCTGGCCTTTAAGAAATCAGTACTTGTTGACTTTTGGTGTAATATTAAAAAACCCTATAATTATTTGAAAGGGCCATAGAAGACTTCCATTTTTTCTAACTGTATATCTGTGTGGCCCATTTTCTTCATATACATCAACAGAAAACAGCATAGTGCTACAGATCTAATAGATACGAGAATCAATTCTCTTCCATTAAGCCAGACATTAAAGAGATTTGCAAAACAGTGCCATTCTTGCCAGTTTTTTGTATTGGAAAATAGTTATTTTTCATAAAATAATATTTATGTTAATATGTAATGGGTTTGTTATTTTTCTAAGTGAATTAACCAAGAGTTTAAATCTTCTTCAGTTTTAATTTTTAATATGGTAGATATCATAGTTGTAATGCATTTGAACAGAAGGTCACTGAGGTCTCAATTATTCTGATAGTTGTGTGAGAACCACTGTCCTAAAGAAACCTCTGTAAAGCACTTGAGATTTCTTGGAGGGAAAAAATGTAAAATGCTAACAACCAGTGCAAGCTATGCTGATTGTAGCTCCCAAATACAACTTAAGGTCAAGGGTGACAGCTTCCTATAATCTACATGGCAAGACAGTGAGTTCCAAATATAAACTATGTAAGTGAACTTGGTGCTCAGGAAGAGCTGTGGAATCTGTCTATGGTTGACAGCTTGTATGCTTATCAAGGCCATGCATGTCATGTTTCCATTCTGTAAAATGTTTTTCCCCTTCAGGTTCTGTTCTTAAAAGTTAGTCACTCTGCAAACATTAAATATCTTTTTTTAAAAGCAGCTCTACTATTTATGATAAAACAGGGATAGAATGAACAGACAGGCACCCAACAGGAAGTCGTTCACTCCTCGGACTTCAGTCTGTGTCTGCTAACTACCTGGTAACCCATCAGCTGTGGTTGCAGACTGGCCTTGCTGCTCCATTTACCACCCTCATGCCACCAGGGTGACTGCCCTGGATGTACTGACAGTTGCTTCTTTGCAGGGGTCACATATGTAACCTGGAAAAGATGAGATGGCTGATAGGCCTGGTCCTCATGACACTGCTATTTCAACTTTAATACCTTAATCAAATTGCAGAGGTTAACTTGCTTCAAAATGGAAATAATGGGAGAGAATGAAACTACTCTTCTTGCCTTCTGTTTATTACATCCAAGTGGTTTGCTTTTTCCATAACCCTGTTTATAACTTGCCTGATGTTGCAGTCTTTCTGTTTTTCCATGTGGCTGCTACCTTGTGTCTTACGTGAACTGTCTCTGTCCCTTTTCTTGGCCTGTTTGCTGCAGTGGCTTCCTGTGCTGCACACACTAAAGAACCAAATTGAAGAGAACACTGGCCATACCTTCAACTCCTTGCTCTGCAATCTTTACCGAAATGAGAAGGACAGTGTGGACTGGCACAGTGATGATGAACCCTCCCTAGGAAGGTGCCCTGTCATTGCTTCACTCAGTTTTGGTGCCACACGCACTTTTGAAATGAGGAAGAAACCCCCACCTGTGAGTACTCTCTCTCTTTCTCTCCTTTTTAAAAATATTCTTCCTGCCTCCTAATTTGTGAAAAGAGTAGGTTCCTTAAAAGCTCCTGTTTTCAGATTTAGAGGCTAGGAGTTTGTGTTTTCCTGATGAAACATTTTCAGCTGATTGCTTGCCCCATGTTTAACTTTTGACTTCCAAAGTGGCCACTCTTTCATTTGCAACAGAAACTTTCTGTTTCTGCCTCCCATGTGTCAGGTGCTGGTTGCTCATTGTCACTGATGGAAAGGATAAGCTCAGTCCCTGTCCTCCTGGAGACAGGGAGTAGGTAGATAATACTAATTACTGAAGTAATTGGAATTATGATCAATGCTGTGACAGAGAGCTTATACAGGGAAGGCTCAAGCCAGTGGAGATAAGCAGGGAGAGAAAGGAGGCTCAAGAAAGATGCCCCTGGAGCATCCTTTATTTTAAGTAAGTTGTCTTCATGGCAGTGTTGCCACTTTTCTATGACAGAGCAGCACATGCATCCTCACTGCCTTCGTAGTCATTTCCTGAAATACAGATGAATCTTGTAATTCTTTCAGAGAGAGAAAATTCAAGCCAAATTATCAGAGGTGGCAAGATATTCACATTCAAGTAGAGAAGCAGGGACTGTACTATATAACAACTTCAGCTTTCCATCCCAGCTCTTACCTATATTATGTGACATCTGAGGGATACTAGGGCTGTTAATTTTTTTTTAAAAAAAGGTGGAACCTTGGGGCTAAGATAGATAAAAAGAAGCAACTGTAAGGAAAGAGCAAATCTCTACCAAATTTTCTTATTTCCATGGTCTTTTTCTAACCAAGGTGCCTGATCATTCAGCTTACAACATTAAACCAGACCCCGCCAGTGTGGAAGGCCTACAAGGCTGTGTGTTTTGAATATGACCCAATCCAGACACATAATTAGTAGTTAGTGCTCATGTCTGTTCTTCATCAGTTATGCTTCTCTGAAAATACAGATAATGGACTGGCCTGTGTTCCTGATGTGCATTTGGGTTGCCAAGCGTTTTGAAGCATATTGTGTTGTTTTGTATTTAGCCCTGAAGTACTTTTGTTGGTATAATTTCCATTGATTAAGGTTTTCTTGCTTTGGTTTGCACAGAAACTTTGGTCTGTATTAGAAGGGAATTGTCAGTCACCAGTGACTTACAGAGTGGACTTAGAGCACTTGGAATAGCTTTCACAGTTTCATTGGCACCAGGGAGCTCCACTTGAGAAGCAGACTATCCAGCCTTTGCCATATTCTCTTTAGGTGGGGTTATG
The DNA here is from genome assembly GCF_030020395.1 of Manis pentadactyla. NCBI lineage: Eukaryota > Metazoa > Chordata > Mammalia > Pholidota > Manidae > Manis > Manis pentadactyla. The sequence goes on from NC_080027.1 coordinate 83,855,217, forward strand.
CTTTTATACCCAGATTCCATTTAGTTAAATCCCAAGTTTACACATGGGAAGAACTTAGCCTGCCCTTAGTAAGACTCTTATTACATAAATAGCAGAGAAATATCGCATGTCTCATTTTTAAGTTCAGATTCTGTTCTCAAGCCAGACATATGGAACACTGCCAGGTGTGTCCTGGAGTTGGGGCTGCAGCAGTGAATGAGTAAGACAAAATCATTTTTCCCCTCCTGGAGCTCATGATCTTGGACATGCTAGTGTTGTGCCTTCCTCTCAGAGTTATCTTCCATCTATCTGATTGGCAAATATGCTATAGTATATCTAGTATAATCTTTGGTGTAATACTAGTCTCTGGTTCTTTGCAGTTATTTTCTTTGTTGCCAGGTATTTAAATATTCAGTTACTGTGTCTTTATACACATACATTCACCACCACCCCCTTTTTAAAAACATTTGGGGCCGATTTATAGATTTGAAGATTAAGAATTCCCAAAGCGGTAATTGTACTGTATAAGCAATTTCCAGCTACTAAGCATTAACAATGTGCTGGTGCCCAGATACCCCTGTTCCTCTTCCCCTCCAGACAACTGAAAGTCTTCATTTTCTCATCATCTCTTTCTTGATAATACACTTAAGTTATGTCATAGGTTAATGCATGGATGGAGAATCCACCACATAACATTGTTACTGAGGGCAACCAATTGGAACAAAATCTGTTTAAGAGGGAGACTGCCCACACTGAAGGCTTCTTAAAAGTCTGTTTTGATGAACATGAGTGAAAGCACAAACAATGAAATACTAAAAATGTGGTAAAGTCCCCTTAATTGTCTGCTGGCAGCACAGGAATCTGCACTATAACTGTGGTAGCCGATTTGATAAAAATACATATCTAATAAGTAAGAAAATTGAGATCTTGAAACAGTTTGCTGAGGGAAAAGGATTTGGGAAGAATGTAAAGGTGTCTGTACCTCAGGTTACTGACTAATAATTTTTGGCTTCCTGCACAGAATTGCTTGTGATTGAATTTGATGCAGTTATATATCCCTTCAGTTATGGCTTTTGTTTAAGGTGGGAAATTGAAGATTAATATATTTGAAATTATAATTACATATTGGTGAGTACAGTTTAAAAATGACCTTTTTCCCAAGAACCTGTAAGTTCTATTCTTGGGTTAACAAGATCCAAGTTTAAACTTTTGGAAAGACTCCCTCAAATTTCTTTAACAGATATCAAAAATTGAGGGAGAGCTCCACAAATCTAGTTAAACTAGAGGTGTGAAGACTTTTTTTGAGTTGACAGCCTTGGAAATGTATCTTAAGAGTACATAGTCTATATCTTATTATAATGATCTCTTTTCTGAAGGGTTGAAAGGAGATGGTCATAGCAAATCTGTGTCTACTTTTCTTTCTAAACTGTGGTGATAGCTCTGAAACATGACTCACGATTCATACAACTCAAGAAAAAAACATAAATTTAAAAGTATAAATTAGGTTAGTCTTCTGTGTGGAGTTGGTAGGAGTCTGATTTTCTGTAACTCTTAGAAGCCTACCTTGGTATGCCACTACAGATTATAATTTTCATGTCTGTCAGCATGGCATTTGGAGCATGCTACAGGTTGGGGAGGGAATCTCTTTCAAAATCCAGTTAGTTTTAACCTGTCAGAAGAAAAGCTGGTATCTGTTTGACTCCTGTCAAAGTTTCTCTTCTGAAACTGATACAGAAGAATCATAAGATTCCTGCACTTTATTCAAATATCCAGTTTGGAGACAGACAATCTTCTGTTTTGGGTCATTTTCAGAAAAAAAATTATCCTTTTTTTAAAAACAAACTCCTTCACCCCTGTAGCAGCTGTTTGTTTTGCAGTCTGGCACCTTAGGCAGCTCTCTGGAGCTGCTGATCTTCTGACAGCTGCCCCAGTTCTACACACTGCATTGCTAACAATATCTCCCTGTGCTGGGATAGTAAGGAGATCTTTGTTTCCTAAGCATCAGTCCCCCCTCTGATTCATGCAGTTGGCTCAGTCAGCTTTGTGCATGCATCATCTCCAGGATTAAACATTTCTCTCTTCCAAGATGCCCATCCTTTGTTCACTGTCCTCCAGTCCAAGTCTGGCAATTCCTGTTCATTCATTTTGATTTTAGAGTAAATTACCATTTCCTTTAATAATAAGGTACTTCGGGGGCATAGTAGACTTGCCTGATCTTGCTCTTCCATTCACCTCATCCCTTCTGTTGTTAAGTCAATTAAAGACTGAGTGAATAGCACTGTATCTGTCTTTTGGCCATGTCAGGATATACTGTCTTAAGGCAAAAGTAAAACTTCCCAAATATATACTTCAGTAGGCATTTTTAGAAACGAAGAACCTTTTTTACTCTACCAAGATGAACTCATTTAAGCTTTTTTCTACATTCCTTGTCCCAAACCCAGTTGTTCTTTTCAAACCGCATGTGTGTCCCTGCTGTAGTCTGGTTCTTTTCCCAGCTAGCTTTAATTCTATACTGAAAAACAAGCTGCAAAAGGAACTACAAAAGCCGTTTGGCAGGCTGCTATTTCTCTGTCGGTGACCATGGAAACAGTGATGGCTGAGGGCGGGGCGGGGAGAGGGAGTGCTGTTATTAGATAATAGCAGGAAGTTTGTGATGCACTGGAGGTTTAAATGCCAAAAGCCTTGTTTTTCTAGCAAATTACCCATGGATAGGCTCTGTCTTTCATCAGCTGAATCCTGAAAATGTGAGGTGCTTCGATCCACCTCAAGGTGATTTAGTTAAAGCAAGTTGGACATTTCTCTAACCACTCCTCTCTCTAGCACCTTCTGAAAGATGTAAATTTGTTCATATCACCAGAAGAGATGGTTGTAAAACCACTTCTAATGGCAGAGGCTCTGAGAACTCCCAGTGAATTGGAGTTCTTAGTGCCTCCCTTGCTAATTGTTTTTTATACACTGTTGGAAGAGTGGAGTGTGAAAAGGTCAGTTTGATCATAAATACTAATATTTTTCCAGGACTTCAGAAGAAATGAGGATATTAGAATCCAAAATAATATAATACTGACTTAAATTGGAAAAATGGTATAAACTAGACTGTGTATGAATTCATATAGTAGTGACTGAACCTCCACTTCAGTCAACCCCCTACTGCTATTTTCCAGTCATCCATACTTATTAGTCCAATTTCTGATTACAGCTGAATCTGCTCTGAGAAATTACAACAAATGCTTGAAAGAAATTGTTGGTAACCATTGTCTTTTTAATACGCACCCTAATGAAATTTAGAAAATCAGGTTTTGTTTCCTCTTTCGTGACTGATGTTGATAAAAAACACTTATCTGCCTCTTTTATACTTAGTTTTTTTGTAAATGAGAATGATAATTGGTAGCTACTTTATGGGAATAGAAAAATTTTCCCATGAAAGGCACCCTGAGAGATATGGCAGCAGTCAGTGCATTTTTTAAGCTGGTATGAATGGTAGATGCCATGGCGACTTTTCACATGTAAAAATTGAAAAAGGCAGGGAGTAGCAGTAAAGCTAACTCCCAGATTCCCTTGGCCTGTGAAACGGCATTCATTGAGGAAGTGGAAGGGGGGGTGGAGTGGCCTTTGGAATAGGAACGGTGACTGAGTTTTTACGCTCTTATCTCTAGGACCGTTTAGTGGTTTGGAGAAAGTGAGTGAGTGTGTGGGTTATGAATGTGGGCCTGCTTAAGTGGATAAAGATAAGTAGTCCTGGTAGGACTTGAATTATCTTCAGACTTGAGGTCCTTTGGGAGTTGGAATCATCATTTGCTTCTTTGGGGCTTTGTCTCAGGCTAGAATCCATGCCCTGACCGCCACTTGGAATAATTAATTTTTACAGAGGGCCTCCCAGTTTTGTATTACCACTGATGGTACTTTTAGTCTTGGGAGAACAACCTTTTCCAAAATGATGCATCAAGTTTGTGTGTGCCCTGATTAGGGATGCAGGTCTGCTTGCAAACTTGACTTCTTTTAAACCTTTTCCAACTGTAGAGTTTCTTCTTCCCTTTGTCATACTCTTAAAAACTATTCCTAAGCATTCTGATGACTTTCTCATCTTTCACAAGTCCCATTTTTCAAGAATAACTGTTAAGATGGGTGAGGCAGAAAAGAGCTTAGTGAATTTGAGGAAGGAAAAGGGAGCCCTGCACTGGAGCAGAGTGAGCAAGCAAGGGCAGTAGCAGGTGATGGGGTGGGGAGAGTGGGCATGAGACTCGTGAGCCTCAGGAAGGAGTAGATTTTAAGTACATTAAGAAGCCATTGAAGTGTGTTAAACAGAGTGAAACGATGTGATTGATAATTGAACAAGGTCAGTTGCTACCTCTGTGGAGCCTGGACTAGAAAAGAGCAAGAGTAGAATCCAGGACACCAATTAGGAGGTTGTTATACCTTGCATATAACTGGCACCAAGACAGAGAAGGAGAGAGGTGGACAGATGCAAGGACAGGCTCTCAAAGGGGTAGGGATTTATCTTTTATTTTTTATTAAGGTATCATTGATATACACTCTTATGAAGGTTTCACAAGAAAAACAATGTGGTTACTACATTTACCCTTATTATCAAGCCCCCCCCCCATACCCCATAGCAGTCACTGTCCATCAGTGTAGTGAGATGCCACAGAATTCTTACTTGCCTTCTCTGTGCTACACGGTCTTCCCCGTGACCCCACACACACAATGTGCACTAATCATGATACCTCACAATCCTCTTCTCCCTCCCTTCCCTCCTGCCCTCCCACACCCCTCCCCTTTGGTAACTGCTAGTCCCTTGGAGTCTGTGAGTCTGCTGCTATTTTGTTCCTTCAGTTTTACTTCGTTGTTATAAGGAGTAGGGATTTTTAAGAGAGGCTTAGGAATAATGGTCTGAAAATGGTAAAGAGGAGAATTGCCTGGCTCTCCAGATGCAAAAGATGTGATCACCCTCCACATGAGAGGGTTTCAGGGAATTTAGAATCTTCTGGACAAGGAAGTAGAAGGAACCTTTAGAGCACATGAGGTTGCAAATCTAGAGGTGCTCATCACTGACTGGGAATTCCAAAGGTGCAGTGTAAGATGCAGGAGGGAAGAGTGGGAGTCAGGGGTCGATGGTGTCTGATCAGGTTATGTCCCAGAATGGTTTGGGAATGAGTGTTCAAGTTTTAATGGATGACTGGAGAATTCTGCACTTCTTCTGGTGACTGGGGCCAGGCTGGATGTCAGGCATGGTGGAATTTGTTCTCATATGCTTTTAGAGAAAGGAGAATATTTGTTTCTGGTGCTACAATCTTGAGTGGAAGTTCTTTCAAGATAGCAGTTCCTTTAAGTTGCATTTCTTGGCAATGTGTTACCAAGAATGGAATCTTCATTACATTAAATCTTCTGGTTTCAAATGCATAATTCAGTGCAGCTAGAATGACTGTGAGTATAAAACTAGTTTGATTTCACTTTAAATCAGTAACTTCTCACCCCAACCCTGCCTGCAGCAATGGAAACATTATAACCATAATCCTAAGTGGGGAGATAGGACAGGTAAGGGGGCAGCTGGCCCTCAGCAGGCTAGTTAGCTGGAGCACAGGGTAGCAACAAATCTGAACCAAAAACACTGTCAGCAGGTATTTCACTTTAAACTTCATTTGCCTTCAATGTGTCCAGTCCAGAAGGAAAGGCAGGAGTCTTCAAGCTGGTCTGATCTGCAGTGCTAAGTTTTAGAGAAAGCCTGCAGAGAGAGAGCCTCTGCTGCAGTGAACAATTGTGCAGACCTCCCAAGTCCTCTCCTGTGCCTGAATGAGGCATTGGTAAGGTCATGCCTTAGGGAGCTATTAAGAGCACTGGGTGTGCCTGGTATAGAATGATTGATTGCACATGCTAGTCCTTTCTGCTTAGTATTCTCACTCACCTCACCAGAACCCTCCATGCCAAATCAGTGCCAAAAATTAGGAAGGAATCTGATAAAAACCCAAAGATGTGTATGTAGCAAGTGAGCTTAAAACTGTTTTTGAAGAGATAACCTCAGTGATTTCACATCTGGCTAATTGTAGGTAGCCTCTTATGTTAGCACATCTTATTTCAGAAACAGTTGTTTCTCTTTCCGAAATAATGTATTTCAGATCAATGTTGAGAATGCCATCATTTACAGTGTGGTTTGAGTCAGCAAAGAAACTCTGTAAAGATGACTTTGTAGGGTACTAATTTTATTCTCTTGCCATGATTTCTATAAGTAATATGTTTTGTTTATGTCAGGTTTAAGAAGTATATTACCACTATGCACAAACAGTCCACTCTGTTCTTGTAGATGCCATAGAAACACCCTTGCAGTCCAAATATGCTGCAAGCTTAGGCAATCCCTGAGGCCATCTAGAAGCCAGCCAGGTTCTCAAGAGCAAGGCAACACCATAGTTTGGGGAAAAAAGCTGAAAAGAAATTATTTAAAACAAAAACCAGAAACAGGAAGGGAAACATTATTACCGTAATCCTAAGTGGTGAGATAGGACAGGTAAGGGGGCAGCTGGCCCTCAGCAGGCTAGTTAGCTGGAGCACAGGGTAGCATTTAGCATTCAGATATCATTTCATTCTGCAAAAAAGCCTTGACCTTACTTGTTAAGCAGCTCCACTGTGTTATCTGATTTTTGGACCAGAGACTAGGGAAATCCCTATTACATCTGTTACTATCTTGAGTAAACCCTTTGCTTGATTCTGCAGACATTCTAACTAACATCTTGGGCTTTTTCTTCTGGAATAAGTTATACACATCTGTGGTTTCCCTTTACTCACAACGTAACTCACTCTTGAAACATCTGCTCCAGATCCATCCCCACCACTCTGCTAATACAGTTTTTGGGTTTTGTTGTAAATCATACAATTGTCCTAAAGAGCAAATACACTGGCCTTTTCTCAGTTGTCACCAGTATCCATCACCTTTCTGCCTGAAACTCAACCATCTACTCGCTGCCTTTTCTTTCCTCTGCTGGCTTCTGAAAGACTGTATTATCTTAGCTATTCTCAGACATTTCTCATTGCTACCTCTCTGCTTCCCTTGAGGTTTTTTTTCCCTTTACATTCAATCCCTTAAATGTGGATATTCACAATTATCTTGGATTCTGTTATCTTTGTCTATACTATTTTTTAGATTATAAACTGGCAATTGGTTGTAAATGCCATATGAGCAAGGTTCATTTCTGTCTTATCATTGTGTCCCCAGCATGTGTGTGTGTATTTTGATTAAGTAAATAAAAAAGATTTCTTTTGTTCTTATGACTTCAACCATTCTTCTTTGGTGGAGTGACTTCTCAGTCTCTTATCTCCAGCTTTGACTTTTACATCAAGTTCTAGTTACCACTTTGTATGTGTTCATGAGATGTTTTTAGTTGCAACAGCACATGTAACTTATAACCTGAAATTGTAAAATTACGTTTATTATTGTTCTCTCAGAAGATTCCACAATTCCACTTCCTAATAAGTCCATTATTTTCACAATTATCACTGTTCTCTCGATCAGGTTCACCCTGTTCTTTTATTGTCAGTTCTTCCCTGTTCTCTTAAGTTAATTGTTTCAATTTCCAAATCTTAATTCTTTCATGAGATATCTGAAGAACTCATCCCTCTCACAGTGGCCATTTTCATCCAGGCCCTTTTTGCACATGTCTAAAATACTAAAATGACCATTTTCCACCCTGATGTCCTTAATTCCATTCTTTTCTTTTTTCAGTTCTGTCTGATACCCTGATGCTAGATATTGTCAGGAATATTTCATATTCTCTCTCTCTAGAGCCTCTTGCTCCAACAGATATTAATTGAGCACACCTACTGTGTATCAGGTACTACACTCAACTTGGGGATGTAGCAGTGAACATGACAAATATGGGCCCTAATGGCAGTCATAGGAGTTAGACAATAATCAAAGAAACAGAGAGAAATAATTACAACTTGTGGTTAGAGCTCTGATTTGGATTTATTCTGAATGCAATGGGAATAAATGAGGTTGTAACATGATCTGGTATATAATTTTAGAAGATCACTCTGACTGCTATGTAAAGAATAGTTTGGGGAGCAGCAAGAGTAGAAGACTAAATAAAGGTGGGAGGCTCCGTGGGAGACTGCTGGCTTGGACTCAGTTGGTGGCAGTGGGATGAAGAGAAGTGAATCAATTTGAGATATGTTTGTGAGGGTAAACCAAGAGAACTTGCCAATTATATTTTAGATGTGACTCCCGGGTTTCTGCTTGAGCAATTGGTGGGTGGAGGTGTTCTTTACTCAGATAGAGAAGGAGCACGGCATTTTATTTTGGCCTTTTTTAAGGTGGATTTGTAGAGGGAATCAAGAGTTCCTTCATTTACATGACAGGTTTGGGATGCTTGAGACTTCCAGAAGTAGACTAGGCCATTGCTATATAAGTTTGGGGTTCAGATGACAGGCCTGTGCTAGAGATATCACTTGGGAATTATCAGAATAACAACAATGGCAAAGTGGTAATAAATAACAGTGTATAGTGCTGACAGTGTGCCTGGCTCTGTTCTAAGTGCTTCACATTCAGTCCTCCAAGCTTATGAAGTCTGTACTGCTATTAGCCCCATTGTACAGATGAGGTGGCTGAGACACAGTGTTAAATCACGTGCCCAACATGGCTCAAACTATTTGTTAAACTGAATTGAAACTAATAACGTGATAATATGTAAAGTTAGGGAACCGTACATTATCATTCAGAGCAAGAGAACAGAGGTGGAGGAGCAGAGAGCCAAGACTGAGCTCACTGCTTTCATCACTTTGTTTCCTAACTCTAACGTCTTTATTTGCACCTACTGGAACAAAAAATAAAATGTAAATTCCTTAGCCAGACTGTCAAACCTTTACATAATCTATACTCAGCCTACTTTAGTCTCTCACTGTTCCCTGTATGATTGCACCATTCTACTGAATTATCTCTTTGTCTCCTTTGGCATGCTCTCCACCTTCTCATGAATTTAAGCCCTCTCCAGGTGTCAGGGGCCCACCGTAGCCTTGAAGCCTTCCCTGAGGCCTCCAGTGCAGAAACTAATCATAGTTATTGCATGTCAGGTGCTTCCTATGAGCTTAGGAAAAGGTGGAAAATTTTATAGTTAAGTAGCTCAACTGAGGGATCAGAGATGACTTGGAAAATCAAATGTCTTGCTCAACTGAGGGATCAGAGATAACTTGGAAAATCAAATGTCTCACTATTTACTGAGGTAATTAGTTTGGGGAGCATATTTTGCTTTGAATGGCCTTTTCAGATTAAGTTGGGGGTCACTGAGACTAAGGATATGATACTTGAAGATGAAGTAGCATATTTGTTCCGAGCTTGCTAGTAGGCACTGCCATGTAGACTGGCAAAGGGAAATGGAAGAAGCCCAACAGATGCTTGATAATATGGGTGAATGTAGTAACTACAGTGTTGCTCATGTGAAGCCTTCATAAGATTGTATATTAATGTTAGTAGTTTAAAACCTATACATGCTGAAGTTACTCTACAAGAAGATATGTCAAAGAAATAATCAATCTTCCCATGTCTTCTTCCGCCTGCTACTTCTATAGCTTTTCTTCTTCCTTCCTAATTACAACCCTTAAATAGAATTCGTGCCTCATATCAAATTTACCGAGTATCATAACTCCTCCAAGTGGTAAAGATACCTCAAGACAAATGCTGGGCATAGAAGCCACAGGGCATAAATATGCAAAGAAGTAAAAAGCTAACCTTTTCAAACAATAAGGCTTCCCTCTCACTTACCAACTTCACATTTCCCTGTATGGCCCCGGAAGATGACTGGTTAGCCAGAGACGGGTAAGATTCCTCAAGGGAGGAAGAACCTAAGACAGGCACAGTCGCAGGGGGGCCATCAGGTGAGAAATTGGGGATCAACAGAGGTGAGGCTTAGAACCTCACCCCCCTGTTCTGAGAGAAATCTTCTGCATATGTGGGTGTTTTATTGCCCTTGTCTAGCTTGGATTAACACATAGTCTACAGGCACACACCTGATCATCTACATTTGCTCTCTTACAACACTAAACTATGTTTTCTACCTTTATCTTGTATCTACCTACCACTTCAGCATTTTATTAAAAATAATAATAATAAAGAGAGAAATGTGGTATCCACATATAAATCAAGTATAAAAATCAAATGAGTATTCATATTTGAACTGACTGTTTATAGTTCATAATGCATGAGCAAAACCGAAGGTTTCTGTGATGACTGCCCTTGTACTGTTCACCATGTAACTTATTCACTATGTAAGAATTGTTCTCCATATAAGAACTTGTTTGTTATGCCTCAGAAGATTGGAGACTGACGAAAATTAGGCTTGGGGTGGATTAATGATTGTGCATTGAGCATTGACTCCCCTATACAGAATTTTATTGTTGTTAACAACCATTTGATCAATAAATATGAGAGGTGCCCTCACAAAAAAAAAAAAAAAAGTATACACTTCCAATGGTAAAATAATAAGTAACCGGGATGTAATGAATATAGTCAAGATATTGTAACAGCTTGGTATGGTGATAGCTGGTACCTAGAATTGTCATGTATATAAATGTTGAATCACTATGTTGTACACCTGAAACTAATGTAATGTAATACTGTGAGTCAACTACCCTTCAATAAAAAATAATTATCTACAAAAAAAAAAAAAAAAAGATGGTATATTAATGATATCTTAATAAAAAAAGAAGAAGAAGAAGCCCAGCAGATGACAGTTGGTCTTGCTTGGAAGTTTACAGGCCAGATAGAATGACAAGACATGGGAATAAAAGGAGGAGGAGTCATGTGGTGGTTCCATCAGCAGCTCTTGAGCTAAATCTGGTCTTCACTCTTGTTTTGTTTATACTGCCCCGTGTTTTTAAAGAACCTGAATTGGTTGCCAGAGTTTATAACTGAGAAGATGTCACTTAAAAATCCCATTTATCAGCTTCCTTGGAAAACCCAGAAGATCAGGCAACATGGGGGGAACAGTGTGCTGGAGCTGCAGAACAGCTGCCACTTGTATGCAGGCCCTGTGCTGGAGGGTCTCCACTCCCTGCTGTTTTGCACCTGACCCATGCCCCTCATTTATGCTACTTGCTGTTGTTTATGACCCTTACGGTATAGCCAGGGTGTCCATATAATTAGGACAGGAAATACAGAATTTCAGAAGGAGTAGAGATCATGTAGGGGAGCACAATATAGTGGAAAAAATACAGAACAGGCTTTAGAGGTAGGCAGATCTAAAATCAAACACTAGCCCCGCCTGGCTTCTGCCAGCCCTTTGCCTTACAATATACTTTTCCTTCAGCTTCCTTTGCTTATGAAAAAATGGAAAAATATCACCTGCCTTGCAGGGTTGTAGTAAGAATTAGCAATACTGTATATTTAATTTCTAATATACTTGGCACCCAAGCAGCATATATACCACGGATGAGCTCTCCAAAGAATCTAGCAGGATATCTTGGTTTAAGTACCTGAAATTGTTATAAAAAGAGGCCTGGAAAAAAAGGTGGGGGCAGCTCCAGGTGATTAAAGAGTTAAATCTAAAAATGTAAATATTTATTTATTTGTTTGTTTGTTTATTTATTTTGCTATCATTAATCTACAATTACATGAGGAACATTATGTTTACTAGACTCCCCCCATCACCAAGTCCCCCCCACATACCCCATTACAGTCACTGTCCATCAGCTTAGTAAGATGCTAGAGAATCACTTCTTGTCTTCTCTGTGTTGCACAGCCCTCCCCCTGCCCCCCACACCCACATTATATATGCTAATCATAATGCTCTCTTTCTTTTCTGCCCCCTTATCCCTCCCTTCCCACCCATTCTCCCCAGTCCCTTTCCCTTTGGTAACTGTTAGTCCATTCTTGGGTTCTGTGTTTCTGCTGCTGTTTGGTTCATTCAGTTTTTTTTTTTTTTTATTTTAAATAATTATTTTTTATTGAAGGGTAGTTGACGCACAGTATTACATTACATTAGTTTCAAGTGTACAACACAGTGGTAGAACATTTATATACATAATTCTAGGTTCCAGCTATCACCCTACCAAGCTGTTACAATATCTTGACTATATTCCTTATGCTATACATTACATCCCGGTTACTTATTTATTTTACCATTGGAAGTCTGTCCTTTTTTTTTTTTTGTGAGGGCATCTCTCATATTTATTGATCAAATGGTTGTTAACAACAATAAAATTCTGTATAGGGGAGTCAATGCTCAATGCACAATCATTAATCCACCCCAAGCCTAATTTTCGTCAGTCTCCAATCTTCTGAGGCATAACGAACAAGTTCTTACATGTAGAACAAATTCTTACATAATGAATAAGTTACATAGTGAACAGTACAAGGGCAGTCATCACAGAAACTTTCGGTTTTGCTCATGCATTATGAACTCTAAACAGTCAGTTCAAATATGAATACTCATTTGGTTTTTATACTTGATTTATATGTGGATACCACATTTCTCTCTTTATTATTATTATTTTTAATAAAATGCTGAAGTGGTAGGTAGATACAAGATAAAGGTAGAAAACATAGTTTAGTGTTGTAAGAGAGCAAATGTAGATGATCAGGTGTGTGCCTGTAGACTATGTGTTAATCCAAGCTAGACAAGGGCAATAAAATATCCACGTATGCAGAAGATTTCTCTCAGAACAGGGGGGGTGAGGTTCTAACCCTCACCTCTGTTGATCCCCAATTTCTCACCTGATGGCCCCCCTGCGACTGTGCCTGTCTTAGGTTGTTCCTCCCTTGAGGAATCTTACCCGTCTCTGGCTAACCAGTCATCTTCCGGGGCCATACAGGGAAATGTGAAGTTGGTAAGTGAGAGGGAAGCCTTATTGTTTGAAAAGGTTAGCTTTTTACTTCTTTGCATATTTATGCCCTGTGGCTTCTATGCCCAGCATTTGTCTTGAGGTATCTTTACCACTTGGAAGAATTACGATACTCGGTAAATTTGATATGAGGCACAAATTCTATTTAAGGGTTGTAATTACGAAGGAAGAAGAAAAGCTATAGAAGTAGCAGGCGGAAGAAAACATGGGAAGATTGATTATTTCTTTGACATATCTTCTTGTAGAGTAACTTCAGCATATATAGGTTTTAAGCTACTACTTAAACTGCGCACACACATTAACATAATAGGAGTATAGTTACATAACCAAAGCATATCTGTAATTACCAGCCATCTCCAGTGAAACCAAGAAAACCAGTTAGGCACCTTAGGCATTTGTGAAAACTTATCTATGATATGGTGTATATTGTCCAACTGAACTTGAACAGTCTGAGAGAAATCAGACAAATTAAAACAACCCATTCCTGGGGACTGTTCACATGCCATATGTTCTTTTAACAGTAAATAGTCTGTAGTTGTAAGACTTTGGAGCGCTACAATTTGCACTTCTCCAAATTCTTGGTTGAGTTCCAACACTATAGATCCATTCAAATTTGTTGTTTTAATGTATGCACAGGCCAGCTTAGATATCTCCTTCCTCATTCCCATGGCAAGTCCAGGAACTGGTGGGATGAGTGCATCTACAGCTGTAGCAGTGCGTGGATCTTTGTTGGGGTTTTTTGATGATCATCTTCTGGCATGAGTCTTCCAGAGAGTGCAGATGTTGGAAGTTCTTTTTCATATCGTATCTTAGTTCATTTTCGGGGTAGCCCAATTAGGCTTTGATCCTCTGTATAAACACAAACAGACCCTTTGCCTACACTTTTATATGCCCTTTATACCCTTGTGTAGAACTCGTTGGAGGTTACCACACAGGAACTGCCCTTTTTTTTTTTTTTTGCTTTGTTTTTGGTATCACTAATCTACACTTACATGACGAATATTATGTTTACTAGGCTCTCCCCTATACCAGGTCTCCCCTATAAACCCCTTTACAGTCACTGTCCATCAGCATAGCAAAATGTTGTAGAATCACTACTTGCCTTCTCTGTGTTGTACAGCCCTCCTTTTCTCCTACCCCCCCATGCATGTTAATCTTAATATCCCCCTTCTTCTCCCTCCCTACCCACCCATCCTCCCCAGTCCCTTTCCCTTTGGTACCTGTTAGTCCATTCTTGAGTTCTGTGATTCTGCTGCTGTTTTGTTCCTTCAGTTTTTCCTTTGTTCTTATATTCCACAGATAAGTGAAATCATTTGGTATTTCTCTTTCTCCGCTTGGCTTGTTTCACTGAGCATAATACCCTCCAGCTCTATCCATGTTGCTGCAAATGATTGGATTTGCCCTTTTCTTATGGCTGAGTAGTATTCCATTGTGTATATGTACCACATCTTCTTTATCCATTCATCTATCGATGGACATTTAGGTTGCTTCCAATTCTTGGCTATTGTAAATAGTGCTGCAATAAACATAGGGGTGCATCTGTCTTTCTCAAACTTGATTGCTGCGTTCTTAGGGTAAATTCCTAGGAGTGGAATTCCTGGGTCAATTGGTAAGTCTGTTTTGAGCATTTTGATGTACCTCCATACTGCTTTCCACAATGGTTGAACTAACTTACATTCCCACCAGCAGTGTAGGAGGGTTCCCCTTTCTCCACAGCCTCGCCAACATTTGTTGTTGTTTGTCTTTTGGATGGCAGCCATCCTTACTGGTGTGAGGTGATACCTCATTGTAGTTTTAATTTGCATTTCTCTGATAATTAGCGATGTGGAGCATCTTTTCATGTGTCTGTTGGCCATCTGTATTTCTTTTTTGGAGAACTGTCTGTTCAGTTCCTCTGCCCATTTTTTAATTGGGTTATTTGTTTTTTGTTTGTTGAGGCATGTGAGCTCCTTATATATTCTGGACGTCAAGCCTTTATCGGATGTGTCATTTTCAAATATATTCTCCCATACTGTGGGGATCCTTCTTCTTCTATTGATGGTGTCTTTTGCTGTACAGAAGCTTTTCAGCCTAATATAGTCCCACTTACTCATTTTTGCTGTTGTTTTCCTTGCCCGGGGAGATATGTTCAAGAAGAGGTCACTCATGTTTATGTCTAAGAGGTTTTTGCCTATGTTTTCTTCCAAGAGTTTAATGGTTTCATGGCTTACATTCAGGTCTTTGATCCATTTTGAGTTTACTTTTGTATATGGGGTTAGACAATGGTCCAGTTTCATTCTCCTACATGTAGCTGTCCAGTTTTGCCAGCACCACCTGTTGAAGAGACTGTCATTTCGCCATTGTATGTCCATGGCTCCTTTATCAAATATTAATTGACCATATATGTCTGGGTTAATGTCTGGATTGTCTAGTCTGTTCCATTGGTCTGTGGCTCTGCTCTTGTGCCAGTACCAAATTGTCTTGATTACTATGGCTTTATAGTAGAGCTTGAAGTTGGGGAGTGAGATCCCCCCTACTTTATTCTTCTTTCTCAGGATTGCTTTGGCTATTCGGGGTCTTTGGTGTTTCCATATGAATTTTTGAATTATTTGTTCCAGTTCATTGAAGAATGTTGCTGGTAGTTTCATAGGGATTGCATCAAATCTGTATATTGCTTTGGGCAGGATGGCCATTTTGACGATATTAATTCTTCCTAGCCACAAGCATGGGATGAGTTTCCATCTGTTAGTGTCCCCTTTAATTTCTCTTAAGAGTGACTTGTAGTTTTCAGAGTATAAGTCTTTCACTTCTTTGGTTAGGTTTATTCCTAGGTATTTTATTTTTTTTGATGCAATTGTGAATGGAGTTGTTTTCCTGATTTCTCTCTCTGTTGGTTCATTGTTAGTATATAGGAAAGCCACATATTTCTGTGTGTTGATTTTGTATCCTGCAACTTTGCTGTATTCCGATATCAGTTCTAGTAGTTTTGGGGTGGAGTCTTTAGGGTTTTTTATGTACAGTATCATGTCATCTGCAAATAGTGACAGTTTAACTTCTTCTTTACCAATCTGGATTCCTTGTATTTCTTTATTTTGTCTGATTGCCGTGGCTAGGACCTCCAGTACTATGTTAAATAACAGTGGAGAGAGTGGGCATCCCTGTCTAGTTCCCGATCTCAGAGGAAATGCTTTCAGCTTCTCGCTGTTCAATATAATGTTGGCTGTGGGTTTATCATAGATGGCCTTTATTATGTTGAGGTACTTGCCCTCTATTCCCATTTTGCTGAGAGTTTTTAACATGAATGGATGTTGAACTTTGTCAAATGCTTTTTCAGCATCTATGGAGATGATCATGTGGTTTTTGTCTTTCTTTTTGTTGATGTGGTGGATGATGTTGATGGACTTTTGAATGTTGTACCATCCTTGCATCCCTGGGATGAATCCCACTTGGTCATGGTGTATGATCCTTTTGATGTATTTTTGAATTCGGTTTGCTAATATTTTGTTGAGTATTTTTGCATCTACGTTCATCAGGGATATTGGTCTGTAGTTTTCTTTTTTGGTGGTGTCTTTGCCTGGTTTTGGTATTAGGGTGATGTTAGCTTCATAGAATGAGTTTGGGAGTATCCCCTCCTCCTCTATTTTTTGGAAAACTTTAAGGAGAATGGGTATTATGTCTTCCCTGTATGTCTGATAAAATTCCGAGGTAAATCCATCTGGCCCGGGGGTTTTGTTCTTTGGTAGTTTTTTGATTACCGCTTCAATTTCGTTGCTGGTAATTGGTCTGTTTAGATTTTCTGTTTCTTCCTGGGTCAATCTTGGAAGGTTATATTTTTCTAGGAAGTTGTCCATTTCTCCTAGGTTTCCCAGCTTGTTAGCATATAGGTTTTCATAGTATTCTCCAATAATTCTTTGCATTTCCGTGGGGTCCGTCGTGATTTTTCCTTTCTCGTTTCTGATACTGTTGATTTGTGTTGACTCTCTTTTCTTCTTAATAAGTCTGGCTAGAGGCTTATCTATTTTGTTTATTTTCTCGAAGAACCAGCTCTTGGTTTCATTGATTTTTGCTATTGTTTTATTCTTCTCAATTTTATTTATTTCTTCTCTGATCTTTATTATGTCCCTCCTTCTGCTGACCTTAGGCCTCATCTGTTCTTCTTTTTCCAATTTCGATAATTGTGACATTAGACCATTCATTTGGGATTGCTCTTCCTTTTTTAAATATGCTTGGATTGCTATATACTTTCCTCTTAAGACTGCTTTTGCTGTGTCCCACAGAAGTTGGTGCTTAGTGTTGTTGTTGTCATTTGTTTCCATATATTGCTGGATCTCCATTTTGATTTGGTCATTGATCCATTGATTATTTAGGAGCGTGTTGTTAAGCCTCCATGTGTTTGTGAGCCTCTTTGCTTTCTTTGTACAGTTTATTTCTAGTTTTATGCCTTTGTGGTCTGAAAAGTTGGTTGGTAGGATTTCAAGCTTTTGGAATTTTCTGAGGCTCTTTTTATGGCCTAGTATGTGGTCTATTCTGGAGAATGTTCCATGTGCACTTGAGAAGAATGTATATGCTGTTGCTTTTGGATGTAGAGTTCTATAGATGTCTATTAGGTCCATCTGCTCTACTGTGTTGTTCAGTGCTTCCGTGTCCTTACTTATTTTCTGCCCAGTGGATCTATCCTTTGGGGTGAGTGGTGTGTTGAAGTCTCCTAGAATGAATGCATTGCAGTCTATATCCCCCTTTAGTTCTGTTAGTATTTGTTTCACATATGCTGGTGCTCCTGTGTTGGGTGCATATATATTTAGAATGGTTATATCCTCTTGTTTGACTGAGCCCTTTATCATTATGTAGTGTCCTTCTTTATCTCTTGTTACTTTCTTTGTTTTGAAGTCTATTTTGTCTGATATTAGCACTGCAACCCCTGCTTTCTTCTCACTGTTGTTTGCTTGAAATATGTTTTTCCATCCCTTGACTTTTAGTCTGTACATGTCTTTGGGTTTGAGGTGAGTTTCTTGTAAGCAGCATATAGATGGGTCTTGCTTTTTTATCCATTCTGTTACTCTGTGTCTTTTGATTGGTGCATTCAACCCATTAACATTTAGGGTGACTATTGAAATATATGTACTTATTGCCATTGCAGGCTTTAAATTCGTGGTTACCAAAGGTTCAAGGTTAGCCTCTTTAGTATCTTACTGCCTAACTTAGCTCGCTTATTGAGCTGTTATATACACTGTCTGGAGATTCTTTTCTTCTCTCCCTTCTTTGTTCCTCCTCCTCGATTCTTCATATGTTGGGTGTTTTGTGCTGTGCTCTTTCTAGGAGTGCTCCCATCTAGAGCAGTCCCTGTAAGATGTTCTGTAGAGGTGGTTTGTGGAAAGCAAATTCCCTCAGCTTTTGTTTGTCTGGGAATTGTTTAATACCACTGTCATATTTGAATGATAGTCGTGCTGGATACAGTATCCTTGGTTCAAGGCCCTTCTGTTTCATTGTATTAAATATATCATGCCATTCTCTTCTGGCCTGTAGGGTTTCTGTTGAGAAATCTGACGTTAGCCTGATGGGTTTCCCTTTATAGGTGACCTTTTTCTCTCTAGCTGCCTTTAACACTCTTTCCTTGTCCTTGATCTTTACCATTTTAATTATTATGTGTTTTGGTGTTGCCCTTCTTGGATCCTTTCTGTTGGGGGTTCTGTGTATTTCCGTGGTCTGTTCGATTACTTCCTCCCCCAGTGTGGGGAAGTTTTCAGCAATTATTTCTTCTAAGATACTTTCCATCCCTTTTCCTCTCTCTTCTTCTTCTGGGACCCCTATAATACGGATATTGTTCCTTTTGGATTGGTCACACAGTTCTCTTAATATTGTTTCATTCCTGGAGATCCTTTTGTCTCTCTCTATGTCAGCTTCTATGCGTTCCTGTTCTCTGGTTTCAATTCCATCAATGGCCTCTTGCATTCTATCCATTCTGCTTATAAACCCTTCCAGAGTTTGTTTCATTTCTGCGATCTCCTTTCTGGCATCTGTGATCTCCTTCCGGACTTCATCCCATTTCTCTTGCGTATTTCTCTGCATCTCTGTCAGCATGTTTATGATTCTTATTTTGAATTCTTTTTCAGGGAGACTGGTTAGGTCTGTCTCCTTCTCTGGTGTTGTCTCTGTGATCTTTGTCTGCCTGTAGCTTTGCCTTTTCATGGTGATAGGAATAGTCTGCAGAACTGGGACGAGTGACGGCTGGAAGGACTTCCTTTCTTGTTGGTTTGTGGCCCTCCTCTCCTGGGAGAACAGCGACCTCTGGTGGCTTGTGCTGCGCAGCTGCGCGCATACAGGGTTTCTGCTTCCTGCCCAGCTGCTATGGAGTTAATCTCCGCTGTTGCTGTGGGCGTGGCCTGGCTCGGGCAGCTACTCCAAAGTGGTGGAGTCGCGTTGGAGCAGGAGCGGCTGGGAGGCTATTTATCTCCGTAAGGGGCCTCCCTGCTCCCTGCAGCCCAGGGGTTAGGGTGCCCAGAGATCCCGGATTCCCTACCTCTGGATTAAGTGACCCGCCCTGCCCCTTTAAGACTTCCAAAAAGCACCCGCCAAAACAAAACAACGCCCACCAAAATAAAAAAAAAAAGAAAAGAAAAAAAAATTTTTTTAATTAAAAAAAGTTTTTAATTTAAAAAAAAAAAAAAAAGGTGTTCGTTCGTTTTTCTTTATTCTCCGGTGCCAGCCTCAGGCCTCTGCTCACCAGTCTTTTTGCCCTGTTTCCCTAGTATTGGGGTCCCTATCCCTTTAAGACTTCCAAAAAGCGCTCGCCAAAACAAAACAGCAAAAAAAGCAAAAAAAAAAAAAAAATGGTCGCGCGCTTTTCTTATGTCCTCTGTCGCCCAGCCTCCAGTGCCTGCTCACTGTTCTTGCTGCCCTGTTTTCCTAGTATCGAGCGCCCTGCACTCTGGCCCGGATGGCTGGGGCTGGGTGTTCGGCAGTCCTGGGCTCTGTCTCCCTCCCGCTCTGCCTGCTCTTCTCCCGCTGGGAGCTGGGGGGAGGGGCGCTCGGCTCCCGCGGGGCCGGGGCTTGTATCTTACCCCCTTCGCGAGGCACTGGGTTCTCTCAGGTGTGGATGTAGTCTGGATATTGTCCTGTGTCCTCTGGTCTTTATTCTAGGAAGGGTTGTCTTTGTTATATTTTCATAGATATATGTTGTTTTTGGGAGGAGATTTCCGCTGCTCTACTCACGCCGCCATCTTCTGCCCCCAGGTTTTTCTTTGTTCTTATACTCCACGTATGAGTGAAATCATTTGATACTTGCCTTTATCCACCTGGCTTAATTCACTGAGCATAATACCCTCTAGCTCCATCCATGTTGTTGCAAATGGTAGGATTTGTTTTCTTCTTATGGCCGAATAATATTCCATTGTGTATATGTACCACATCTTCTTTATCCATTCATCTACTGATGGACACTTAGGTTGCTTCCATTTCTTGGCTATTGTAAATAGTGCTGCAATAAACATAGGGGTGCATCTGTCTTTTTCAAACTGGGCTGCTGCATTCTTAGGGTAAATTCCTAGAAGTAGAATTCCTGGGTCAAATGGTATTTCTATTTTGAACATTTTGAGGAACCTCTGTACTGCTTTCCACAATGGTTGAACTAACTTACATTCCCAGCAGCAGTGTAGGAGGGTTCCCTTTCTCAACAACCTCGCCAATATTTGTTGTTGTTTGTCTTGGATGATAGCGATCCTTACTGATGTGAAGTGATATCTCATTGTGGTTTTAATTTGCATTTCTCTGATGACTAGTAATGTGGAGCATCTTTCATGGACCTTTAGGCCATCTGAATTTCTTCTTTGGAGAAGTGTCTGTTCAGCTCCTCAGCCCATTTTTTAATTGGATTATTTGCTTTTTATTTCTTGAGGTGCATGAGCTCTTTATGTATTTTGGATGTCAACCTTTTATTGGATATGTCATTTATGAATATATTCTTCCAAACTGTAGGATGCCTTTTTGTTCTATTGGTGGTGTCCTTTGCTGTACAGAAGCTTTTCAGCTTGATATAGTCCCACTTGTTCATTTTTGCTTTTGTTTCCCTTGCCCGGGGAGATATGTTTATGAAGAAGTCGCTCATGTTTTTGTCCAAGAGATTTTTGCCTATGTTTTTTTCTAAGAGTTTTATGGTTTCAGGACTTACATTCAAGTCTTTGATCCATTTTGAATTTACTTTTGTGTATGGGGTTAGACAGTGATCCAGTTTCATTCTCTTACATGTAGCTGTCAAGTTTTGCCAACACCATCTGTTGAAGAGGCTGTCATTTCCCCATTGTATGTCCATGGCCCCTTTATCGTATATTAATTGGCCATATATATTGGGTTAATGTCTGGAGTCTCTGTTCAGTTCCATTGGTCTGTGGCTCTGTTCTTGTGCTAGTACCAAATTGTCTTGATTACTGTGGCTTTGTCGGAGAGCTTGAAGTTGGGGAGTGAGATCCCCCCCACTTTATTCTTCCTTCTCAGGATTGCTTTGGCTATTCTGGGTCTTTGATGGTTCCATATGAATTTTAGAACTGTTTGTTCCAGTTCGTTGAAGAATGCTGTTGGTATTTTGATAGGGATTGCATTGAATCTGTAGATTTTTTTAGGCAGGATGGCCATTTTGACAATATTAATTCTTCCTACCCAAGAGCATGGGATGAGTTTCTATTTGTTAGTGTCCTCTTTAATTTCTCTTAAGAGTGTCTTGTAGTTTTCAGGGTATAGGTCTTTCACTTCCTTAGTTAGGTTTATTCCCAGGTATTTTATTCTTTTTGCTGCAATTGTGAATGGAATTGTTTTCCTGATTTCTCTTTCTGCTAATTCACCATTAAGTGTATAGGAAAGCACCAGATTTCTGTGTATTAATTTTGTATCCTGCAACTTTGCTGTGTTCTGATATTACTTCTAGTAGTTTTGGAGTGGAGTCTTTAGGGTTTTTTATGTACAATATCATGTCATCTGCAAATAGTGACAGTTTGACTTCTTTACCAATCTGTATGCCTTGTATTTCTTTGTTTTGTCTGATTGCCGTGGCTAGGACTTCCAGTACTATGTTAAATAACCATGGGGAGACTGCGCATCCTTGTCTTGTTCCCGGTCTCAGAGGAAAAGCTTTCAGCTTTTCACTGTTCAGTATGATGTTGGCTCTGGGTTTGTCATATATGGCCTTCATTATATTGAGGTACTTGCCCTCTATACCCATTTTGTTGAGAGTTTTTATCATGAATGGATGTTGAATTTTGTCTAATGCTTTCTCAGCATCTATGGATATGATCATTTGGTTTTTGTCCTTTTTGTTGATGTGGTGGATGATGTTGATGGATTCTCGAATGTTGTACCATCCTTGCATCCCTGAGATGAATCCCACTTAGCCATGGTGTATGATCCTCTTGATGTATTTTTTAATTTGGTTTGCTAATATTTTGTTGAGTATTTTTGCATCTATGTTCACCAGGGATATTGGTCTGTAATTTTCTTTTTTGGTGGGGCCTTCACCTGTTTGGTATTAGAGTGATGCTGGCTACATAGAATGAGTTTGGAAGTAATCCCTCCTGTTCTATTTTTTGTAAAACTTTAAGGAGAATGGGTATTGTGTCTTCTCTAAATGTCTGATAAAATTCCGTGGTGAATCCCCTGGTCCAGGGATTTTTGCTCTTGGGTAGTTTTTGATTACCGATTCAATTTCGTTGCTGGTAATTGGTCTGTTTAGATTTTCTGTTTCTTTCTTGGTCAGTCTTGGAAGGTTGTATTAGGACGTTGTCCATTTCTTCTATTTTCTCCAGCTTCTTAGCATATAGATTCTCATAGTGTTCTCTAACAATTCTGTATTTCTGTGGGGCCCGTCATGATTTTTCCTTTCTCATTTCTGATTCTGTTGATGTGTGTAGATTCTCTGTTTCTCTTAATAAATCTGCCTAGGGGCTTACCTATTTTGTTTATTTTATCAAAGAACCAGCTCTTGGTTTCATTGATTTTTGTTTTGTTTTATTCTTCTCAATTTTATTTATTTCTTCTCTGATCTTTATTATGTCCCTCTTTCTGCTGACTTCAGGCCTCATTTGTTATTCTTTTTCCAATCTCAGTAATTGTGACTTTAGACTATTCATTTGGAATTGTTCTTCCTTCTTTAAATAGGCCTGGATTGCTGTATACTTTCCTCTTAGAACTGCCTTTGCTGCATCCCACAGAATTTGGGGATTTGTGCTGTTGTTGTCATTTGTCTCCATATATTGCTTGACCTCTATTTTAATTTGGTCATTGATCCATTGATATTTAGGAGCATGTTGTTAAGCCTGCATGTGTTTGTGAGCCTTTTTGTTTTCTTTGTACAATTTATTTCTAGTTTTATACCTCTGTGATCTGAGAAGTTGGTTGGTAGAATTTCAATCCTTTTGAATTTACTGAGGCTCTTTCTGTGGCCTAGTATGTGGTCTCTTCTGAAGAATGTTCCATGTACACTTGAGAAGAATGTGTATCCTGCTGCTTTAGGGTGTAGAGTTCTGTAAGTGTCTATTAGATCCATCTGTTCTAGTGTGTTGTTCAGTGCCTCTGTGTCATTACTTATTTTCTGTCTGGTGGATCTGTCCTTTGGAGTGAGTGGTGTGTTGAAGTCTCCTAAAATGAATGCATTGCATTCTGTTTCCTCCTTTAATTCTGTTAGTATTTGTTTCACATATGTTGGTGCTCCTGTATTGGGTGCATATATATTTATAATGGTTATGTCCCCTTGTTGGACTGATCCCTTTATCATTATGTAATGTCCTTCTTTATTTCTTGTTACTTTCTTTGTTTTGAAGTCTATTTTGTCTGAAACAAGTACTGCAACTCCTGCTTTTTTCTCTCTGTTAGTTCCATGAAATATCTTTTTCCATCCCTTGACTTTTAGTCTGTGCATATCTTTGGGTTTGAGGTGGGTCTCTTGTAGGCTGCATATTGATGGGTCTTGCTTTTTTATCCATTCTATTACTCTGTGTCTTTTGATTGGTGCATTCAGTCCATTTACATTTTGGGTGATTATTGAAAGATATGTACTTATTGCCATTGCAGGCTTTAGATTCGTGGTTACCAAAGGTTCAGGGGTAGCTTCTTTACTACCAGTCTAACTTAACTCGCTTATTAAGCTATTATAAATATAGTCTGATGATTCTTTATTTCTCTCCCTTCTTATTCCTCCTCCTCCATTCTTTATATGTTAGGTGTTTTATTCTGTACTCTTTTGTGTTTCCTTTGAGTGCTTTTGTAAGTAGTTGATTTTGTTTTTTGCCTTTACTTAGTACTTGGTTGGTCTGCTTTCTTTGCTGTGATTTTATTTTCTCTGGTGACATCTATTTAGCCTTTGGAGTGCTTCCGTCTAGAGCAGTCCCTTTAAAATATTCTGTAGAGGTGGTTTGTGGGAGGCAAATTCCCTCATCTTTTGCTTGTCTGGGAATTGTTTAATCCCTCCTTCATATTTAAATGATAGTTGTGCTGGATACAGTATTCTTGGTCCAAGGCCCTTCTTTTTCATTGCATTAAATATATCATGCCATTCTCTTCTGGCCTGTAAGGTTTCTGTTGAGAAGTCTGATGGTAGCCTGACAGGTTTCCTTTGTAGGTGACCTTTTTTCTCTCTCTGGCTGCCTTTAATACTCTGTCCTTGTCCTTGATCTTTGCCATTTTAATTATTATATTTCTTGGTGTTGTCCTCCTTGGGTCGCTTGTGTTCAGAGATCTGTGGACTTCCATGGTCTGAGAGACGATTTCATCCCCCAGTTTGGGGAAGTTTTCAGCAATTATTTCTTCAAAGACACTTTCTATCCCTTTTTCTCTCTCTTCTTCTTCTCGTGTCCCTATAATGCAAATACAGTTCCTTTTGGCTTTGTCACACAGTTCTCTTAATATTCTTTCATTCCTGGAGAACCTTTTATCTCTCTCTGCCTCAGCTTCTCTGTGTTCCTGTTCTCTAATTTCTATTCCATTAATAGCCCCTTGCACCTCATCCAGTCTCCTCTTGAGTCCCTCCAGAGATTTTTATTTCTGTATTCTCCCCCCTAACTTGATCCTTTAGCTCTTGCATATTTCTCTGCAGGTCCATCAGCATGGTTATGACCTTTATTTTAAATTCTTTTTCAGGAAGGTTGGTTGAATCTATCTCCCCAGGCTCCCTCTCGGGGGTTGTCTGGGTAATTCTGGACTGAATCATATTCTTCTCCGTTTTCATGGCAATAGAGGTAGTCATAGGTAGTTGGCGCATGTGTCAGCTGGCAGATCAACATCCCTTCCTGCTTGCTGGTTGCCTTGCCCTTCTCTGCTGCCTGTGCCGGTTACCCACATGCGGGGAGCAGCTTCTGGTTTTATTTCCTGAGCTGTTGCGGGCAAGGCAGCCATTGGGGTAGCCCAGAGCCCCACAGGGAGAGGCATGTGCACCAGGTGTGCTCTCCTTTGAGAACGGCGACCCTTTGTTCCCTGTCCCAGCTTCCTATGTCTGTCCTGGGCTTCCCTGTGCTGGCGGAGCCTCTGAGTCTGGCCTGGGCGGCTGTGAAGGAGGCTCTGGGCGGCTGCTGTGGGTGCGGCTGCTCTGAGGCTGCTCCCTGCTGTGGCGCAGCTGCATGGGAGGGGGAACGAATGGCAGGCTGTTTATCTCTGTGAGGGGCTTTAGAGCTGCGCTGCCACACAGGGGATTAGGGTGCCTGAAGTTCCCTGGGATTCCAAGCCTGCTGGGCCAAGTGTGCTGGGTCAGTTCCATCCAGCGATGGAGCCTCTGTCCCTTTAAGACTTTCAAAAAGCACTTGCTTTTCTTTTGTCCCAGGGGCACTGGCTGCGGGGACCCATTCGCAGGTTTTACTATTCCATTTCCCTGATACCCAGCACACCACCCACTGTGTGTCTGCGCTCCCAGTGTGGATTACTAGGGCTGGGTATTTAGCAGTCCTGGGCTTCCACTCCCTCCCCGCTCTGACTCCTTTCCTCCCGCCGTGTGAGCTGGGGTTGGGGAGCGCTTGGGTCCCGCTGGGCTGCGGCTTGTATCTTACCCCCTTTGATAGGTGCTGAGTTCTCGCAGATGTAGATGTAGCCTGACTGTTGTACTGTTTCTTCTGGCCTCTCTTTTAGGTATAGTTGTATTTGCTGTATTTTCAAAAATATGTATGGTTTTGGGCGGAGATTTCCACTGCCCTACTCATGCCGTCATCTTCTTCTGTTCCTATAAACTTTATTTTTTACCAAAAGGCAAAATGCAATTGTATTTATTTAACTTTCCTCAGGTTAAGAAAAGACTTTCTAAGGTTAAAAACCATGAGGGAAAGCCAAAGAAAGGTCAGAATTGACTCTCAAAATTTTTGAGCTACTCTATGTTAAGTATTATAAACAAAGTCAAAAGACAAATACCAAAGACAAAAATATTTACAGAAAGTATGATGAAGGGTCATAGGTTTTACCACCTGTGATTGCAGATCAATAAAAAAATATTAGCACTCTGTAGAACAATGGACAAAGAATGTGAATAAAGTTCATAACAGAAGAAATGCAAACAGCAAATGGGCATGTGAAAAAAATATTGAACTGGGTTATTAATTAAAGAATTCTGTTTGAATAATAAGTTGTCATTTCTCCCCCAAATTTTTTTATCACTGACAATTGATAATATTCAGTATCGATGATGTGGCCAGATGATCAATACTGTTATATTTTTCTGATGGAATTATAAATTGACACAGCCTTCGTAAGCAAACAGTTTAGTAGTATAAATCAAAGTACCTTTAAGGTCATACCCTTGGATCTAGTAACTCCATTTAAAAATATATATCATAGAAATATGTTTTGTCCAAGATCTGCTTGCATTACCTTTTTTTCTTTATTGTTTTCTTTTTTTTTTAAGAATTACTGATATATTAAAATCTCAGTCTCCAACCATGTTTACGTATTCCACTGCTATATCCTTAGCATTAGCACAGTGCCTGACATACACAGGTGGGCAAAAACAATTTGTGAGTTTAAAGAAGGAAGGATATGTTCACACAAAGGAATATTATATAACATTTTTGAAATATTGTTTATTTGAGATTAGAAAAATGCTCACAAGGGGGAATTCTCAAGATGATGGTGTGAGTAGGGTTGGGAAAATCTCCTCCCAAAACTATATATACTTTGAAAATAGAGCGAATAAAACTATTCCTAAAAGACTGACCAGAAGATACAGTACACAAACCAGACTACATCTACATATGCAAGAACTCAACATCTCACAAAAATGGTAAAATACAAAGCCGTGACGCGGTGGGCCCTGAGCACAACCCCCACCCCATCTCACCAGCAGGAGGAAAAAAATCAGAGCGAGGGTGGAGTGGAAGCACAGGACTGCTAAATAACCAGCCCTAGTAATTTGCACCAGGAGCACAGACACACATTGCATGGTGTACGAGATATTAGAGGAACAGAAAAGCAAAATCTGAGACTAAGACTGCGAACAGGTTCCCACAGCCGGCTGCCCTGGGACAAAAGAAAAGCAGGCACTTTAAAAGCCTTAAAGGGACAAGGGTTTAACAGGGGTACAAAACTGTCCTGGCACACTCAGCCCAGCAGGCTGGGAACTTTAAGGAACTTCAGGTGCCCCAACCTCCTGGTGGCAATGCAGCACTGAAGCCCCTCACGGCGATAAGCAGCCTGCTGTTCATTACCCCCTGCCAGCCCTGCAAGTGAACCAGCTGATCCACCATTCCTGCGGAGCAACCAGGGAGCAGTCCCGGCCACAGCAACCACACAGAGGCTTCTCCCAGCATATGGCCAACTGGGCCAGACCCAGAGGCTGCTGCCTGCCCGCAGTCTACCAACACAGACAGCAGAGACTGGTGCAGAGTCCAGAAGGCACAAAGGGGCTTTATTCTCATGGCGAACATGCACTGCTCACCTGCAACCCTCACCAGTGCCCTAGACCATCCCGAGGGCCGCCCCACCCATGGCAGCTCGGGATTAACCCAGAGGCTGCCCCCTGTGCGTGGCTGACTTGCACAGGCAGAAGAAGCTGGCACAGAATACAGAAAGCATGTGGGAGCTCTGTTCTCGTGGCGAACATGTGCTGATCACCTGCAAACACTGCCAGAGCCCTAGGCCATCCCGAGGGCCGACCCGCCCATGGCAGCTCAGGGGATCAACCCAGAGGCTGCTCCCTGTGTGTCACTGTCCAGCACTGGCAGCAGAGACTGGTGTGTGGAGTCCCAAAAGCACAAAGTGGTGCCGTTCTTGCTGGAGAACACACACCACTCACCTGCAACCCCTGCCAGTGCCATAGGCCATCCAAGGGACATCCTGTACACAGCACCTCAGGGGATCAGCCCAGAGGCCGCTACCTGTGTGCAGTTGTCCAGCACAAGCAGCGGAGACTGGCGCAGTGTCCCACAAGCACAAAGGAGCGCCGTTCCCATGGGAGAACAAAACGCTACTCGCCTGCAACCCCCGTCAGTGCCCTAGGCTATCCTGAGGGCCGCTTCCCCCACGGCAGCTCGGGATTAACCCAGAGGCTGCTTCCTGTGTGCAGTTGACCAGCACAGGCAGCAGAGACAGGCAAGGCGACCAGCAAACAGGAAGGGACTTTGATATCCCAGCTGACAAATGCACCACTTGCCAGCGATCACTTCCATTGCCATGAAAAGGCAGAAGAACCTTGTTCGATCCAAAATTCCTCAAACACCAGAGAGAGGGCCTGGAGACTGAAATCACCAATCTTCCTGAAAATGAATTCAAAATAAGTCATAAGCACACTGGTGGAGCTACAGAGAAATATGCAAGAGCTAAGGGGTGAATTCCAGAGGGAGATAACAAATGAAACAAACAATGGAAGGATTTAAGAACAGACTGGATGAGGTAGAAGAGACTGTTAATGGAATAGAAATCAGCAGGAAACAGAGAAGCTGAGGCAAAGAGAGATAAAAGGATCTCTAGGAATGAAAGACTATTAAGAGAACTGTGTGACTAAGCCAAACAGAACAACATTCACATTATAGGGGTACCAGAAGAAGAAGAGAGAGAGAAAAAGGGATAGAAAATGTCTTTGAAGAAATAATTGCTCATGTTCATGAAGGAAATAGTCTCTCAGTTCATGGAAGTCCACAGATCTCCCAACACAAGGGACACAAGGAGGGCAACACCAAGACATATAATAATTAAAATGGCAAAGTGAGTTAAAGTTAGTTAGATAGTAAAGAAGCTACTCTTGAACCTTTTGTAACCACGAATCCAAAGCCTGCAATGGCAATAAGTACATATCTGTTGATAATCACCCGAAATGTAAATGGACTGAATGCACCAATCAAAAGACATGGAGTAACAGAATGGATAAAAAAGCAAGACCCATCTATATGCTGCCTACAAGACTCATTTTCAACCCAAAGACATGCACAGGCCAAAAGTGAAGGGATGGAAAAAGATATTTCATGCAAACAATAGGGAGGAAAAAAGTTGTTGCAGTACTTGTTTCAGACAAAATAGACTTCAAACCAAAGAAAGTAATAAGAGATGAAGAAGGACATTACATGATAAAGGGGTCAGTCCAACAAGAGGATATAACCATTGTAAATATCTATGCACCCAATACAGGAGCACCAAGATATGTGAAACAAATACTAACAGAATTAAAGGAGGAAACAAAATGCAATGCATTCATTTTAGGAGACTTCAACACACCACTCACTCCAAAGGACAGATCCACCAGACAGAAAATAAGGATGGACACAGAGGTACTAAAAAATACACTGAAACAGATGGACCTAACAGACATCTACAGAAGTCTACACCCAAAAGCAGCAGGATACACATTCTTCTCAAGTGCACATGGAAGATTTTCCAGAATAGACCACATAGAAGGCCACAAAAAGAGCCTCAGTAAATTCAAAAAGATTGAAATTCTACCAACCAACTTCTCAGATCACAGAGGTATAAAACTAGAAATAAATTGTACAAAGAAAACAAAAAGGCTCACAAACACATGGAGGCTTAACAACATGCTCCTAAATAATCAATGGATCAATGATCAAATTAAAACAGAGATCAAGCAATATATGGAGACAAATGAAAACAAAAGCACAATGCCCCAACTTCTGTGGGATGCAGCAAAGGCAGTGCTAAGAGGAAAGTACATAGCAATCGTGGCCTATTTAAAGAAGAAAGAAAAATTCCAAATGAATAGTCTAAATTCATAACTATTGAAACTGGAAAAAGAAGAACAAATGAGGCCCAAAATCAGCAGAAAGAGGGACATAATAAAGATCAGAGAAGAAATAAGTAAAATTGAGAAGAATAAAACAATAGAAAAAATCAATAAAACCAGGAGCTGGTTCTTTGAGAAAATAAACGAAATAGATAAACCCCTAGCCAGACTTATTAAGAGAAAAAGAGAATCTACATACATTAACAGAATCAGAAATGAGAAAGGAAAAATAACTATGGACACCACAGAAATACAAAGAATTATTAGAATAAAGAATGCTAACAAACTGGATAACCTAGCAGAAATGGACAACTTTCTAGAAAAATACAACCTTCCAAGACTGACCAAGGAAGAAACAGAAAATCTAAACAGACCAATTACCAACAACGAAATTGAATCGGTAATCAAAAACTACCCAAGAACAAAACCCCCAGACCAGATGGATTCACCGCTGAATTTTATCAGACATTTAGTGAAGACATAATACCCATTCTCCTTAAAGTTTTCCAAAAAATAGAAGAGGAGGGAATACTTCCAAACTCATTCTATGAAGCCCGCATCACCCTAATACCAAAACCAGGCAAAAACACCACAAAAAAAAAGAAAACTACAGACCAATATCCCTGATGAACATAGATGCAAAAATACTCAACAAAATATTAGCAAACCAAATTCAAAAATACATCAAGAGGATTATACACCATGATCAATTGGGATTCATCTCAGGAATGCAAGGATGGTACAACATTCGAAAGTCCATCAACATCATACACCACATCAACCAAAAGAAGGACAAAAACCACATGATCATCTCCATAGATGCTGAAAAAGCATTTGACAAAATTCAACATCCATTCATGATAAAAACTCTCAATAAAATGGGTATAGAGGGCATTTTGGTATAAAACTAGAAATAAATTGTACAAAGAATACAAAAAGGCTCACAAACACATACAAGCTTAACGTAATAAAGGCCATATATGACAAACCCACAGCCAGCATTATACTTAACAGTGAGAAGCTGAAAGCTTTTTCCCTAAGATCAGGAACAAGACAAGGATGCCCAGTCTCCCTGCCTTTATTCAACATAGTACTTGAGGTCCTAGCCACAGCAATCAGACAACACAAAAAAGTAAAAGGCATCCAGATTGGTAAGAAAGAAGTCAAAGTGTCACTGTTTGCAGATGACATAATATTATGCATAATAAGCCCTAAAATCTCCACTCCAAAACTACTAGAACTAATACCTGAATTCAGCAAAGTTGCAGGATACAAAATTAATACACAGAAATCTGGTGCTTTCCTATACACTTAATGGTGAATTAGCAGAAAGAGAAATCAGGAAAACAATTCCATTCACAATTGCATCAAAAAGAATAAAATACCTGGGAATAAACCTAACTAAGGAAGTGAAAGACCTATACCCTGAAAACTACAAGACACTCTTAAGAGAAATTAAAGAGAACAGTAACAAATAGAAACTCATCCCATGCTATTGGGTAGAAAGTATTAATATTGTAAAAATGGCCATCCTGCCTAAAGAAATCTACAGATTCAATGCAATCCCTATCAAAATACCAACAGCATTCTTCAATGAACTGGAACAAATAGTTCTAAAATTCATATGGAACCACAAAAGACTCCAAATAGCCAAAGCAGTCTTGAGAAGGAAGAATAAAGTGGGGGGGAATCTCACTCCCCAACTTCAAGCTCTCCTACAAAGCCACAGTAATCAAGACAATTTAGTACTGGCACAAGAACAGAGCCACAGACCAGTGGAACAGAATAGAGTGTCCAGATATTAACCCAACCATGAATGGTTAATTAATATATGATAAATGAGCCATGAATATACAATGGGGAAATGACAGCCTCTTCAACAGCTGGTGTTGGCAAAACTGAACAGCTACATGTAAGAGAATGAAACTGGATTACTATCTAACCCCACACACAAAAGTAAACTCAAAGTGGATCAAAGACCTGAATGTAAATCATGAAACCATAAAACTTTTAGAAAAAAAATAGGCAAAAATCTCTTGGACATGAGTGACTTCTTCATGAACATACCTCCCTGGGCAAGGGAAATAAAAGCAAAAAATGAACAAGTGGGACTGTATCAGACTAAAAAGGGGTTCTGTTCAGCAAAGGACATCATCAGTAGAACAAAAAGGCATCCTACAGTTTGGAAGAATATATTCATAAATGACATATCCGATAAGGGGTTGACATCCAAAATATATAAAGAGCTCACGCACGTCAACAAACAAAAAGAAAATAATCCAATCAAAAAATGGGCAGAGGATCTGAACAGACACTTCTCGAAAGAAGTAATTCAGATGGCCAACAGACACATGAAAAGATGCTCCACATCGCTAATCATCAGAGAAATGCAAATAAAACCACAATGAGATATCACCGCACACCAGTTACAATGGCCACCATGCAAAAGACAAACAACAACAAATGTTGGTGAGGACATGGAGAAAGGGGAACCCTCCTGCACTGCCGGTGGGAATGTAAATTAGTTCAACCATTGTGGAAAGCAGTATGGAGGTTCCTCAAAAAACTAAAAATTGAAATACCATTTGACCCAGGAATTCCACTCCTAGGAATTTGCCCTAAGAATACAGGATCCCAGTTTCAAAAAGACATATGCACCCCTATGTTTATTGCACCACTATTTACAGTTGCCAAGAAATGGAAGCAACCTAAGTGTCCATCAGTAGATGAATGGATAAAGAAGATGTGGTACATATACACAATGGAATATTAT
The DNA here is from genome assembly GCF_030020395.1 of Manis pentadactyla. Lineage (NCBI taxonomy): Eukaryota > Metazoa > Chordata > Mammalia > Pholidota > Manidae > Manis > Manis pentadactyla. The sequence continues at coordinate 83,887,952 of NC_080027.1, forward strand.
TCGGCCATAAGAAGAAAACAAATCCTACCATTTGCAACAACATCGATGGAGCTAGAGGGTATTATGCTCAGTGAAATAAGCCAAGCGGAGAACGACAAGTACCAAATAATTTCACTCATCTGTTGGGTATAAGCACAAAGCAAAAACTGAAGGAACAAAACAGCAGCAGACTCACAGAACCCAAGAATGGACTAACAGTTACCAAAGGGAAAGGGACTGGGGAGGATGGGTGGGAAGGGAGGGATAAGGGGGAAAAAAGGCCATTACGATTAGCACACTTAATAATGTGGGGGGTGGGCACGGGTAAGGCAGTATGACACAGAGAAGACAAGTAATGATTCTATAGCATCTTACTACACTGATGGACAGTGACTGTAATGGGGTATGTTGAGGGGACTTGATAATGGGTGGAGTCTAGTAACCCTGAAGTTGCTCATGTAATTGTACATGAATGATATCAAAATTAAAAAAAAGAAAAACGCTCACAATATAATGTAAAAAATATACATGATTGTCTATATAGAATGTTCCCTGTGTGTGTGTTGTATGAATTCTGGGTGATGAGATTAAAGGTAATTTTTATGTTGGTACTTTTCCTTACTCATTCAGTATGTATTTATTGATTTGTGTGATAGGCACTGAGCATGCTATGAAAGGGCAAGACAACCAAGTCCTCCCTCATTGAGTTTACTGCAGACACAGAAAAAGTAATTACAAGTGCATCATTTACTTTAGTGAATTTATGTTACTTTTACAGTTGAAAGCGAAAATGTGCCAATGATGACTTTCAAGTGCCAGTGGTTGTTCGTCATTTTAAGACACCTTTTTGGGACAAGAAAGGAATAATTACATGTAAATCTGTATAGATCTCATAAAATGTGAAATTCTTTTCCAGTGAGAAGAAGAATGCTTAGGTTTCCTTCTGTTGGATGGTTAATAATGACATTATAAATACATCAAGACTTTTTTCCTAAGTAGGATTTTTCTAAAGGAAACAGAATAGGCTCTTATCTGGGAGATGGATGTGAGAGTTGTGGAGCTTTGCAAGGCACTATCACTCCTTGGACATCATAATCAAACATTCAGATGTGCTTTGGGGAATGAGTGAAGCTATTGGTCAGAGTAAATATACAAGTGTTTGTTTTTGTTTTTTCTATCCAGCTTGCACAGTTTCAAGTGTGTGGAAAATAAGAAAGTAAACAACAAAACCTACCCTGTAGACTGATTGTGACCCTAAAAGCCTATTTTAACTGGGATTGGGGATGGAAAGTTTTATCCTAAGCCATGATTTTTTAGGGGGGGGTGTTTTGTTTTGAAGAAAGACCTGAATAAATCAAAAGGGTTACAAACATGTGTTTTGGTAACTTAACAATGTTTAATGGCTGTGAATGCACTCCTCTAAATAGTATGACCCATGCCTCCACTGCTGCTTATCCATTTATCAACGTGAGCCTTTATCCACAGCCACATGAACTCCTCTGGTCTTGTATCTGCTTCTTAAGTAGAAAAAGGCTTTATGCATCTTGGTTAAGTTAAAGGGTGGCACTGTGGGGTGTTGGCACTCTGGCCTCAAAAGATGGAAGCATTTGTGAGCTCTTTGTTGCCTTGCTAGAATCCCTTGCTTGCTTTTCCACCTCCTTGTGCAGATTAGGAATGCACTTTCTGAGCCTAGTGTGTCAGAAGGAATAAATAACAAGCAGCAAAGCACTGACATGACCAATCACAGTGGGTGAGTGCACTGGGTAGTGCTGACTTCTTTGGGGACTGATTAAGAGTAGCTCCCTCCCAAGTGAACGGTCACCCTCTTTTCCTTTTGGCACAACTCATGGTTATGTTGGATATAATATGTTTAAAACCAACCTGAGGCTGTCTCTTGTTTGAAAAATTCAGATCTTAGCGACATTAGGTGAACTGTGGCTCTGTTGAACATCCCTCTCCATCAGGACTGATATTTTCCTCTTGCATTTGAAGTTCTCTTTTACTTGTGCATTTGGAATTCTTTTTCATTTGTTAGGTCTATTCCTGCTTCATTTTCCAGTTAGAATTACAGTGCTCACCTCTTCTCTTTCATTGGCGTTAGCACCCCCTTAGCCCCAGTGAAGTTTTTAATGTTCTTAGAAATCTTCATCTCAGGAGTGTCTTTAAGTTGTGGTTAAGCATCTTTCTCTCTACTTGATTTCACTGTCCTGTCCTAGTGTCTGTACCTGATTAGTAGATTCAGGCCCTGTTGCACTCCCTGGTACAGAGAGGGCAGCAGCAGTTCTGTTCCTAGCTGTGTTGAACTTTGATCTGGTAAGTGACTTCACAGCCTAAATCAAGGAGCCTTAGGCCCTCTAAAATCTCATAAATGAGCCACTACCTTCTTTTTTTTTTTATGTTGATTTCTTTTTTTAACTAAGGTATCATTGATGTACAGTCTTAAGAAGGTTTCACATGAGCAACATTGTGGTTACTACATTCATCCATATTATCAAGTCCCTCCCACATACCCATTACAGTTGCTGTCCGTCAGCATAGTAAGATGCAGTAGAGTTACTACTTATCTTCTCTGTGTTATACTGGAGCCACTCCCTTCTGATGTCTTTCTCCCAGCAGGACATACCTCTCCTCTGTATGAAATACTTTTTTTCAGAGAGCATCCTCTTGCTTTTCTGAGATGGAGCTGGACCACCTGAGGACAGGGTTACCGTCTACTGCTCTGGTTGCCTGAGGGGTCAGAGGTTAATGCTTTGGTTTTATGTACTACTGGAAGAGAAAAGTGGCAGAAACAATTAAAATGAATCACTAAAACCAAAAGTTATTTCTAACATTGCTTCTATCTTCTGCCTATAAAAGTTATGAATATGCTTGACAAACTCACTGCCAAAGGTTGGGGCCTGGAACTTAGACTGTTTATGTGAGTTCATTATTGTTTTGATTTTGATTTTCCTGGTGGAGATCATTATAAACTGTTATGTTCTCAGAAGCACCCCTATAACAAAAAGCGTAAACATAGTATTGCAGTGAAAGCAATCCTACAGTAACCCAGATATAATCCCTTGTATTGGAAGTGAAGTAGATGAATGGGTGGATCTGCCCAGAAAGGAGGTGAAGAAATCTGGAAGCTAGGGTCTGTCCTGGTCTCAAGTTTCAACATGCTCTGTGCTGCTGTGAGCAAGGAATTTTCCAGTGCACCCCTTTGTCAGCTATGAAGGAGTCACACCACCTGTTGGCAGCTTCATAGGCTATGCTGTGAATCTGCTTTACTATATTGGACATAAATTGACTTTGAGTTCTCTGAATAAATGAGCAATAGAATAAATAAGAGACATTTGTGTCCCAAGTGTTGGGGAGTTGTGATATATTTGTTAAGACTTAAATAACCAGTCTCAGTTTGTAACACTGTTCGGATCAAGCCAGAGCTCTTGGAGAAAATCTTGCTGTTGATTATTCTGAAAAGAAAGAATATATCTGCAAAACACCAAGTGAGCTATAGGAAGAGTTGTGACTAGTTCTAACATAGGTTAGTGAATTAGCATAAGTTGTGAAAAGGCAATCTGAATTCGTCACACCATGTCTTATTTAAAAGCCCATTTTCTCACAGTATGTCAAAACACAGAGCACAGCATAAAGGCAGATGCAGAGTTCTTGTATAAATAACTTTTAATTTCTTCATAGGCCAGAATGGCTTTTCTACAATTTGGATGTTGATAATATTAATAATAATAGCTAGCACTTACACCATTCTTAATATGTGCCAGTGTCTAAGTGACTTACACATATTGTATCAACTGAGGCTCACAGCAGCCCCATATGGCAGGTACTGTCATCAGTCCCATTTTACAAATGATGTTATAGGGAGGTGAAACAACTTGCCTATGGCTAAACAGTTGCCAAGAATTAGAGCCAGTAAATGAACCCCTACAGTCTGAGTAGAAGTTTGCATTTCTTTGACCACTGTCATGGTCTGATGCATCTTGATCGCACATTCAGTGCAATGAATGCTGTTTTCTAGGAAGAGAATGGAAACTACACATATGTGGACAGAGTGAAGATACCCTTGGATCATGGGACCTTGTTGATCATGGAAGGAGCTACACAAGATGATTGGCAGGTGAGAACATGCAAGTGATACAGATTTATTCTCCTATGGAGGCAGTTTCCAAACTGACCTGTGATTATTTCTGTAGTAAATGTGGTGAAAAGCAAGTTTCTTTTATAACGAGCAAGTCAGTAAAGTGGCATATCCAAGGAGCTTTGATACTACTAACAAATCAGAATGACCTCTACAGCAGCAGTGTCCAACAGAACTTTCTGCAATGATGGAAACATTCTGTATCTGTGAGCCTGATGTAGTAGCCGCTAGGCATGTAATTGATGATCTCTTGAAATATGGCTAATGTGCTGAAGGATTGAATTTTAAATTTAATTTTAATAATTTAAGTAGCTTCAGGTGGCCAATTGTTAGCATATTGGGCCTTACAGCTCCACAGCTTAACCAGGCCATTTTAAAGCCAGGTCATTTTTAAGCTCTGCAAATTAATGTGATACCATGTAGCACGAGAGTCAAATCTCATGCCTCTTTGGTCTCAGCCATTTATGTGTTTTTGTATGAGGTTTGGAAAAATGGCAGGAGGCTGAGAGGAAGAGCAATAATTAGAAGCAACAAACATACCTTACTGGAAGAGTTCTGGCACATTGCAGCATCGGGATGCAGATTTATTTCAGAGGAGTCCTTTCTCCACAAGACTTAAGGAACTTATTGCTCACTTAAGGGGGGTAAAATTGAAATATTTCTGTGTTCCCACAAATAAGTCTCAAATTGTTTTAAAGTAAAAATTTATGTGTGTGTTTATGTCAGAGTTATTTATATTTCCATTTAGCATCGAGTGCCCAAAGAGTACCACTCTAGAAAACCAAGAATAAACCTGACCTTCCGGACAGTTTATCCAGACCCCAGAGGGGCACACTGGTGATCTGAGTTCTTTGAGACAGAAGCTGTGCTGGGACTGGGCGAACCTTCCACCAGGAGGAAACTTGGAGTGGCCGGTCCAACTGAGCTCACTGTGTGGCTTTTTGGAAGATGAGGGTGGAATTTGCTTCTCAGTTCAGCATCCTATTAAATGACAGCCAGCAGTTTGTGTTCATAATGTGTTTACTGTAGAAACAGTGATCCCTAATTGTATCTTGAAACCACATATTTTCTTTAGGCAAATTAAAAACTGCTGTGGTTGTGCTCAGAATGATTTTGGCTGTAAGCAATTTTTCTCCTGTCCTCCCCTGCTTCATTTGTAGAAATATAAAAGGATTTTGCTTCCCGGGTAAATCTGCACATGCTTATTCCTTGTGACTTTAGCAAAGTGGTGATATAAATATGCGTCAGTGACTCTGGAGCCTTCCGTAGGCAGACAGCTGCTGAAACCCAAACAGAGGTGGTTTCACAGAGATTTGTTGAAGTGTGCCTTGGCTCTTTAACATCTCGGCTTGCATGCTGTTGTAATGGAAAGCTGCATATTCTGGGAGTGCTTTAGTGGACTCAAGTCTTCCTGGGACTCTCAAGACAGGTTACAGGCCTCTGAATAGAGTGAAGGTAATATTCTCTAGTGCAGCCATCTTCAAGCCATCACCTGGACTACTGAGAAAACTGTCCCCGCAAAGGGGGGATGAACTGAGTGATGTCATGAGAACTTGAGGCTGAATAGCAGCAAAAGCCTTGCTAGTGACAGCTGTTCCACATAGATTGGTTTCCCCTCGAGAATCCTTGAGTCATTTAAACCCAAGTCAGATAGAAGCTGGAGGAGTCCCACAGGGAATAGACTCAGTTAACTAAGAGTTCTCTTCCCTTTGATTTCAGTAGCCCTGTGACTCAGACTTTCTTCTGACTCAGTGTCCTCTCATACTCAGGTTCCCAAGATTCAGGGATTAGTCCATGATGTCACCAAAGTTCCCAAAACAGAACAGAATGACTGCCCCTTCATTGCATCATTAAAGCACGTGTCTTCTTGCCCTCTTGACTTAGGAGCAGTGTGCCAGATTAATTCCAAAGCAAGATATGGAAAACCTGAGAGAAAGAAAATAGATTCAAATGGATGAGAGTCAGAGTTAGAGTTTCTCTAGCTGTCTGTGGGGAATATTTACAGAGTCTTCTTGCTTTTGATCTTGTTTCCATTCCATGCTGAAAGACTGATGATCCCATGATCATGGGCAGTTTCCCTAGAATGCAAATATAATACCATGCATGGCCAGGCTCCGTTTTCTGACAAGCGCTCAAGCTTCTTGCTTTGGACTCCCTTTCTTTCTTTTTTAAATGTTGCATGTGTATAGCTCCTTTCCCTAAGAAATACAAAATGCTTTATATAGTCTGAGCATCATTCTAAGCCTTTCTGTGAGGGAGGTCCAAGTCACCATAAAAATAAAATAAAGCCTCTTTAATTCCTGGCTTTTCTCCTATTAAACAAAACAGCCAGCTTTGGTTATGAGTTTGATGCATGACATTGGGAAATTCTTCTTCCATTCCCACAAATGAAATAACTGGCAGATGGTTCCAAGTCTTATAGCAGCCTCCTAATGTAGGGTCATGATCTCCCCTTGCGTCAGCTGCAGATTCGATCTCTTCACTCATCACTGCCATGTTGGGGAAGCACATTCCTACCCTGGAGCACACAACTTGGGCCAGTACCTGAGTTTCTTCATCTGAGAGCAGCTGTCTAAGCTTGTTGTTTCTTGCTGTCAAATGCCAAAATTGCCATTTTTTCCCACCACTGAGATAATGTCCCTTCTAAAATGTCAAGTAGGTACTTGCCATAGAGTAGAAGTACAGGACTTAGGACTGGACAGGAGTTCCAGATCCTGGCAAAGGACAGCCATGCTCAGTACTGCACCAACTTGTTGCTATGTTTTACTGGTGGCAGATCTTAATTAGGAATTAGAGGTGAAGCTATTTTTGCTAACATTACTTGTAAAGAGAGGGAGCAAATATATTGGTTGTAGTTTGAGGAAAAACAGGTTTCATTTTTTAGCTGCTCTTTTTTTTGAGCTTTGATAACTGGCCAGGCACTGTCCTAGGAGCCTTTTATACATAATCCCTAATCCTCCCTATAGCCTACAAGAAAGAGATGAACTATTTCCATTGCAGAAACTAGGCAACTGAGTATCAAGAGGCTAAGTAGTTTAACAGGACTTAACTATAAGTGACAGAACCAGAATTCAGACCACAAGCTAAGCCCTAAACAGTGTGCTTTCTCTTTTGGTAGATTTAGGCAGAAGAGTCTATCAGGCAGCCTGGGACCCTGAGCCTCAGGGCTTGCTTCTCTAGAGCTGGCCACCCACTGGAAGAGCTCACCGCCAGGCCACCTTGTTTGTCCTCTGACTTTCCTGTGCATCAGGCAGACATCTACATCTCTCTCTTTAATCAACATTAGCAACATCTCGTCAGAACCCATGTTACCAACTGGACTAGGAATTGGCTACTTAACTGGGGAAGCTCATTTTGGGGGACAGAATCCAATTTCTTGCAATTTAGACAAATTCTCATCTTCCTGGCATATGACTCAGAACAGTGTTTCCTGACTATATCCAAGCAAACTTTCAGAGGTAGTTGAGTGGTCCCTTCCCCCCTTCATTCTTATCTGAGTGAATTTGGGGACTCTGAATGACACTCTAACTCAGCATCAGGCTTCTTCACGATACTTGACGCACCACAGCTCCAATCAGCAGATAGCCCAAAAGAACAGGTCAGGTCACACAGTCAAAGCCTCTTGACAACAGGCAACTGTCCTCAGAGCACAGGCTGGGATAGAGTGCACTGAGCATCAGATTGTACCCCAGTATTGAAATCCAGATCCACATTGTTGTCCTTGTGTAAACTGCTAATTCAGGTGGCATTGATGATTCCTAATACATTTGGGTCACAGCTCATAAACCTGCCGTTTCCTTGTGGTACTCAATCCCTGCCACCTCTGTGGTGGATATGACCCTGTCCTAGTGCATGGCAGGTCTGTCTGGACCTGGTGCATTGGTGCCACTATCTCCTGAGTTGTGTCATGGTGACCCCCCCAAGTACTGAGTGGGCACCGTGGTGAGCAGACTGCTCCAGTTGGAGAGCTTCAGAGAAAGCTCTGACACGTGATGGGTCCCTGCCCTGCTGGAAATATTTCTTGCTTGAGTTCTGGCAGCTTTTACTTGGCTGCAGAATGTCTAAGACCCACTTTGCCTTTTCTGGTCATAAATACTTGTAGTGTTGAATATGAGGTCTTGATTGCTTTATTTTTCTTAACAATGCCTTTGAAAAAGCCAAATGTTTCCATAGTGATGCTTTCTGTTTAAATCTTTACTTATACATGGTTCCACCCACATGCTGTCCTCAGAGGGACCTAGTCTACAGCTGTCCCTTCCGCCTTCCCCATGTTCTCTGTGGAAGGCAGGGGCCCCTGTCTGAGACCCCTGTCAGCTTTGTGTTGCTGGAATCTGCTCTTACATGGGATCCCTCCATCTGGGGGGTCAGCAGTTTCTTGGTAAAGTAGGACAGCACCTGATGGTGCCCTTCCCGGCTGGCTTAGAGTACTGGGGCACCGGCTTGTAAGAGGCGTCCCTGGCCTGTGAACAAAGCCCCGCGTGGCCTGGGCTGTTCCTCTGTGTTAAAGCTGGGTTTGGGGCCTGGCACTGAGTTGAGGAAAACAGGATGTTAGGCAGTACCTTTGTAGCCAGCATTACCCCAAAGATTGTTTTCTCAAGTGAGCCAACTTGGGGTGACCAAAGTATGTGTGACATTATTAATCACTTCTGTGCTGTCACTCCCCATCATCATGGTGAGGTCACACTCCCTGGAAACCAGGGACAGTCCCTATTATGTGACCTCCAGGATTGTGGACATGTTCAGACAGGACCTTGGCCTTTGACCCCATTAGCTTTTAACTCTGGACACAAATTCTAGGTTTCTGAAAAGGAAGGAAAGGTGAGAGCCAGGAGGGAGTGTACCAGGTCTACTTGGTTGGGCCTATTATACCCCTAACCTGATTCATTCCTAAAAGCAACCCTATGAGATGGTTGTTTTTTTAAACAGATGAGGAAATGGAGGCACAGAGAGGATTGATCCAATTCTGAGGTCTGGTGTCCTGGGTGGGCTGGGAGAGCCCGGCTTGGGCACTTGTCAGCAGGCAGTCTGGTTCCCTTTGGGCCGCCCAGGCCTGGCCCCTGGCTGTGGGGACTCTGCAGCCAGAGACTCCTGTCCTTGCCTGAGAGCTGCGCCCCATGGGGTGGGAGGCAGGGCAAGCGGTGGGCCGTTACAGGGCTCTGGAGGGCCCCATGGCCGGGTTGCAGTTAGCTGCTCGCTGCAGAAAGGGTGTGGGCAAGCATCCTGTGACAGTGACAAGCGGCTGCCACACAGCAGCTGTGATGATCCAGATGTCCCCAAGAAGGTGGACGTGAGCGCCCCAGCCTTGTGCCTGGATCTGGCTGAACCTTCCTGCTGCAGTTTGTTGGAGAAAGGGGAGGGTTACCTCAGCCTTCTAAGGGGCTGCAGCAAGAGGGCGCTGCCAGACCCCTCCTCAGGTGCTCACAGCCTCTGCCGCTGGCTTCCCCTTCTTCCTGATCTGTACATGGAGGATGGGCACATAGATGGGACCATCTAGGAAGGGACGGCACCCCTCCAAAGGTGATACTGGATTGAGGGCTCTATTCTCCCTGCCTTAAGATGAAAGAATGTTGTGGGATTGGGAGATGAAGGATGCCATGGCAGGGCTTCTCAAACTCTGTCTCGGGGGTGTTTAGGCTGCTGACCACCCAGACAGAACTCAGGAAAGTCAGGGAGAGGAGGGGAGCCCCTCAGAAGTGTCACCTTCATGTCCCTGTTGTTTAGGGAAAACTTCTGGAACACTTCCTCTGAAAATGTATCAAGATTATTAGCCACTAATTTCTCCCTGGCCCCTCTCTCTGATGTTAGCCTTTAGCCTTTCTGCACACTTGGTGTGAGGGGGAAAGGAAGACAGCTAGTCTGGAGGTACAGATTAAGAGGGGAGTCTAAATGCTTGGCTTCCCTCCCCCACTCCCCCACCCCACCACAGCCTCCTCCTGGGAGGAGATGGGCCAGAGAGGAGAACTAGTGAGCTCCTGTGCATACTTTACTTTGGAATCTGAAAGTACTGTGAGGGCAAAGGTTAGAAACTACTCTCCCCATTGGACAGATGACAAAACAGCCCTGGAGGAGTTAAGTGCTCACCAAGGGCCACCCAGGGAGAGGCAGAACCAGCACTAATACCTAGGCCAGCGCTCTTTCTGTTTAAATCTTTACTTATACGTGATTCCACCCACATGCTCTCCTCAGAGGGACCTCATCTACAGCTGTCCCTTCTGCCCTCCCCATGTTCTCTGTGGAAGGCAGGAACCCCTGTCTGAGATTCCTAACCTGATTCATTCCTAAAAGCAACTCTATGAGATGGTTGTTTTTTTAAACAGATGAGGAAATGGAGGCATGAAGAGAGAGGATTGATCCGATTCTGAGGTCTGGTGTCCTGGGTGGGCCGGGAGAGCCCACCATACCTAGGCCAGCGCTCTTTCCATATCCAGGTTCTGTGCCCTGCTCTAAGTTCCCCCACTAAAAGCAACACCTAGGGACAAAAGGGAACACAGACACAACCCCAGGGCATCATAGAAGTGCCTCCAATGGAGGCAGACCCCCAGGGGTGGTATTGATGGTCTCTGGGCCACATCAGCAGGGAGGCTCAGTCCATGGCAAGGATTTTACCTGCAACTTAAGGTAGCTTCCTCCTGCCAAAAACTGTGCAGGCCAGGCTTCATACCAGCTGACAAAAAAGTTAGCTGGACAACTTCAGCCAAGACTGGCCCAGCTTCATCTTTGCAAGGGGACCATGACCCCTCTCACAGTCCCAGTGCTGCCTGCAAGGGTGGAGTTAGGAAAGAACTCTGACACCCCCACTCCTGGCCCAGTCTCCGATCTGTCAGAATTACTGCCAGAGCCCTGAAAGAACCTCAGCTTAAATTTGCAGACCTTGGCTTGAATCCCACTACGTCCTTCCTAGCCGGACTGGTCAGTCAGGCCTCAAGCCTCAGTTTCCTCAGCTGTGAAATGGACACAGAAGCAGCCACTTCTCCAGGTCTTGCAAGGGTTGAGATCATAAATGTAACATGCTTAGTGATGTAATTGTTTTAAGTGAAACATTCCCTATGCCCTGCTAACCCCAACCCCAACCCTCATGCTAGGTGGGTAATTCCTCTGTGACTGAAGGATGGCCCTGTGACCCTGCCCTTCCCTTTGGCAGACTCCCCAGGTGCCTGCATCTCTGTTGCAGTCAGCAAGGGGAGATTCAGAGGCTTTGGGAAAGACAGGCAAAATGCAAACTGTATGGGAGTGAGGTTGATCTTAATATGATCCAGCTGCACTTAAATGTCTCCTGGGAAGTTCTTTAGACCAAGCTGAAGAGAGCTCCCAGATGCTAAAGTGGTCTTGCTGTGAGGCCCAGCTTGCTCTCAGCAGTCCCACCACATGCTCCCCAGGTAGCTGGTCCCCCAATGAATGCACCGTCCTGGGGCCTGGCTCCACTGCCCCTTCCCCCTCAGGTCAGTTCCTGCTGTTTCCCAGCCTTGCGAGCAGTCACCCAGGAGGCTCAGATGCACCCTCCCAGCCCCCCACCAGTCACATTGTTTTCTCGTCCTTGCAGGCCACTTCTCAATTCTGTAGGGAATGCCTTGGCCTGGAAGATTAAACAAGATTGCCAGGCCGGAATTCTGTTCAGAAACAAGGCTTGCTTTTATGTCCAAGATTGTGTATTAGATTCAGTGGGGAATATATAAAAGGAAAACATGGTTCCTTCTATTATGGATAAGAGTAAGCCAGTGTGGCTTTTTATTTTCTTTCTCAAAATTATTTTTTATTCCTACCTGCAAAAGGAGTTTGTATTCTTTGCCAGAAATTAAAAAGAGAAGGGAAAAGCATTTGTAACTTTATAAACAGAGGTGACAACTCCTTACATTTTACAGTGTAATTTTTTCTACACATTTGTGTACTTTAAAAAAAAAGTGACTTCATACTGAAGTCATCATCTTGTAGCCTTTTCCTACTTACTGTGTACATTGGTGCCTGACATTAATTATGTTCCATAACATGGTTTTGAATGGCTGCATAGAATTATGTACTGTTGTGTTCTTGGGTAACCAGTCCCCAGTATTAGATAGTTAGGTCATTGTTGATATTGGGGTTGTTTTTGCTATTAATAACCTTTCTGTTGATTTTGGAATTCATGAGAGTAGATGGTGGGAGGCAGGGTTGTGGTGTAGCTAAGAGCCCAGGATTTGGTCTCATTCACACTTCTATTCAAATAATAAAAAGAATGGCTAACATTTTTATAGAGCCTGAATTTGGTGCTAGGCATGGTGTTAAGTGCTTAACATATATTAACTCATGATTTATTAATCCTCACAACAGCCCATGGATTAGGCACTATTTTTAGCTCTGTTTTACAATTGAAGAGATGGTAGCACCACCCCTCCCCTTATGCAGTGTTGGAAACCTTTGTGCACATCTGTGATTATTTCTTAGAATACATTCCTAAAAGTGGTGTCCTGGCCCAGATTTGGAAGGCTGTGCATGTTTTTAAGACCTTGACTATGTAACATGAATGGCTTTCCAGAAAGGTTGCACCAGTTTGTCCTTCTACCAATGGTGTTTGAGCATATCTGAGAAACTCATGCTGTGCTTTGAACACCAATAATGTGCAAGACTGTGAGCTCAATATTCTCTAAAGCTTTTCTCCTTGAAGGAGAAGCTGTCTTGAACCCTCCATAGAGTTAGCAAGCATTCAGTACATCCAGCCAGTATTAGCACTTTTGGATTTTGTGTCATTTGTTGAGAAAACACGATACACACTTGAAGAACCTCAGTAACAAGGCGAACATGATATGAGGGGTCCTGACAATGAGTGCTGTGAGGTGGAGGAGGCACTTGGAGAATGGGGAGGAGGACCCTGCCAAGTGACAGCCCAAAGGCTCATGGGCAGTGGGGAGCCCTGGGTGGCTTGTGTCCAGGGCTTATGTTGGGAGCATTGAGCTGGAGGAGAGACAGTGAGAGAGAAAGGCCCAGATCAGGCTTGGGAACTGTCTCAGGCAGAGGGCTCTGGTGGTAGGGAGCCACTGAGGTTATTTTTAGGAAAATGCATTTATTAGTAGGGAGTGAGAGGTTAGGGCTGGAGGTGGGAAAACCATGACAGGAGCCCAAGCAGAGAGATGTGTACATGTGGCCTCATAGGGCACCTCTGGGAGTGGAGGGGAGAAAAGCTGTTGGGTTTCCAGGTTCCAGCAGTACATCTTTTCATCATGAACTGTGAGGTCAAAATATCAGTGGTATGACTGACAAAGCTGGATAGGAGACCTTTACTTACATCCCTGAGCACAGCCAGGCTTCTGGATACTCCTTTACTGAGTTCAGGAAACAGCATGGCATGTTCTGCCCCTGCCAGCTGCCAATCCACTGAGCATGGGAGTGGAGAGCAGAGGGTATGGGCCTCCAGGCCTGCTTCCAGCAGCTGGATGTAGCCCTTCCCGGGTGGCCCTCCCTCCAAGTTGGGGACATAGAACCTGAGCAGCACATATACTCTGTGGGCAGGCAGATCTGAAAGTAGGCAGGAAAGGGATTTCCCTCCTTCTAACCCAGTTCTTTCTCCCTAGCTCCCCTGTCAGAGAAGTTGGTCCTTCTCCTGGAGAACTAAGTAGGGTGGGTTGGGAAAAGGGTAGGTGCTGTCTTTCCAGTATACTTCCCTCCTAGGGATGGAACCTTCCATTACTCACTGCAACATGAGATAGAGATACTTGCCCCTCTCCTATGCTATCATCCTCTCCCCTCCCCCCAACCCCAATCTGGCATGCTTTGTCAGAAAGGCTGCCAGGAATCAGCCAGGCAAGGTAGTGTCTCAGGTCTAAATTTTGGTGCTGCATAGACCTGGTTCTAGAGCAGGTGGCAAATTGGTCTGTGGCAAATATCAAATATCTTAGCCTGAGTTTATCTACAAAACAGGGTTGTTGTAAGAATTAAGTGTGACAGGGTACATCTGTCTCCATGTAGGTAGCTGTTAGGTAGCTGTTATTATCAAGTAACATGTAAATGTGAAGGCAAATCCTCCCATCTGGGTGTGTGCAGCAGGGCGGGGCTCACACAGGGCTCTGGTCAGATCTCACTGCCATGGAGATGGACTGACTTCTGTGTAGGCAGGTCCAGGACAAGTCCTTTGGGAAGAGAGGGACAGCATAACCAAGTGAGACTGAGGAACTGAGGAGGCAGATGGCAGGGAGTGTGGAAAGGGACCTGATTCAGGGGTGTTCCCGCAGAGCTGGGGAGGAGGAAGGAAGAGAGGCAGAGAAGGAACAGCCAGAAGAAGGAGGGCCTGGGAATGTCCTGTCATAGCACCGCATTGCCTCCCCCATGAAGCAACGAGTTCTTCCCACTCTAGCCTGGAAACAAGGGATGAAGAGTTGGTAGGGTTAATGGCGTCTAAGGGTAAATGCTGAGCAAGAAATCAGGCCTTTGAAAGGCAGCCTCTGGGTGCTGAGGCAGGAACTGGCCCAGCATTGGGAGGCTGTTTGGGTTCCTGTCCTTGCCCTAGGCCCTGGGCCAAGCCTTTTCCTGCCTTTGCCCCAGTTTTTCCATCTGCAGATTACGGGGGTTAAACCAACTTAATATGTTTTGTAGCTTTTTTTTACCACAACACACGGTAAAAAGAGCCCTGCACATGTACACACACACAAACACACTCTCTCTTTCAGCTATAACTACACCTTCATAAAACTATGCTTCATTACATGTGTTTACTCTGATTCTATTGTGTATCATTAAAAAATGATCCCTAACTGATTGTATGCTCACTAAGGAGCCACACCCCTTAGTCCAAAAACACTGAGCCAGCTCATCAGGAAGGTCCCTTTGCCCTTTCAGCCTTCAGTTCTGCTCCGTTTCCTCTGGCCTCGTGCCCCCCATGAGCCAAGCCTTTGTGGTGTTCTTCTTGGTATCTGCGAACACTGGTGTCCAATCTCAGATGCTGGGGACTCTCGGCTGAAGGCATTGTCAGGAGGCTGTGCTGCTGCCATGCGCTGCTCCAAGTGCCCTCCTGCCCTGCTCACGGTGAGAGGTCCTGTCTGGCTGGGCACTACCTGCTCTGTCTCAAGGGCTGAGGCATCCATGAGTGGGAAGGGGTGCCCAGGCCTCCTCTTGCCATCACCACGGGAAAAGGAGTGGATTTGGGTGTTATCCACACTCCCAGCCCCATTCTGTTCCAGCTCTACCACTGGGCCAGAGGATAACAGTCTTCTCGCTGGAAAAGCCGTTGGGAAGTGGAGCCTGACTCTCAATTAGAATTCCAGACTCTTCCCAAGCACAGTCTACTTCATCCTGCCCTTCCTTCCATTGAACCCCAAACTGAGCAGGTCCAGGAGTCACTGTCATGGGAGCTGCTGGTGGATTAGAAGAGCTGTGGCAACTGACCTGGGATCAGATCCCAGCTTTGACTCTGTTTGGCTGTGTGGCCTTGGGAAGGTTCCCTAACATCTCTGGCCTCAGCTAGAGATTGGAGATAGGACCCATTTCAGAGGATAAACTTAAAGGTGTAATGATAGATACCAAATGCTTTATGTTGGTGACTGGCATGAGGTAGTGCTCAAGAAAAGCTCCTCCCTTCAAATCCCATCCCCTTGTGTGTTCCTGTGAGGAAACAGCTAGAGAGATGGCAGCTGTTGCTGCCTTGAAGAAAAACAGAGGAGATGCCTCCTGTGGCCAGTGACAGGCAGAGCAACGTCAGAGAAAGGCTGCCTAAAATTGGGTCTCTGGGGTAACCTCCACCTATGCCAGCATGTCCAGAATGCACAGAGAGACTGGGTGCAGCAGGCACCCTTTGTCCATGCCTGAGATGGTGTCTAAAACAGGCAGGGATTGGGGAAAACAGATGCTCTGGGCCCTAGAATGGACCAGTAGCTATTTACAGGGCTGATGGTGATGGTGTGTCCTGTTTTGAGGCCAGGCTAGAACACATTACATGAGTTTTTCAAACCTAATTTCTTTGAATCCATGTAAAAATACATGGCAAGTTCTTCGTTGGTATGTTTGACTCTCATAACCACCACTGCAGGAGAAGGATGGGGCAGATACAAGGCTTCCACAATCTCAGGGAAGTGGGAAATATTTTCTAGCAAACAGCAGAACCAGGGTTTCCAAGCAGGCAGTCTTGAGATCTGTGTTTATTCTTATGCCGTTACACATTACCATTACCAAGGCTGCATGAAAGTCATCTCTCTGCAGGCTGTCTTCAGAGCCAACAATACTTTCCTTTTGGCCGTTCCCCCTCCCCCTTGATGGTGAATAATTGAAAGGTGGCTTTGAGGGAAGCTGGAGACAGGCATGAGGGTATCTCTGCTGTCAGGGACTGCTGTTCGGGGGCAGCTGCTTCCCAGAATCAAACCAGCAGTTCCTCTGGGGATTTTTGTGCCCATTGGCTCTCAGTAACTTCAGAAATTGGGGCTCTGACAAGCTGAAGTGACTTGCCCAAGGCCACACAGTTCCAGTAGCGGAGGCTGAGAGGCCCTTTGCAAGACTGCCTTATGTAGCTGGGACTTGGCACTGCCTGGGAAAACCTCTGACCTCCTCCCTCCGTGTTCCTGGCCAGCTCCAGCTGCCCTCTGCTCTGTTTTGCCAACAAAAGGAGAAGACACTCCCTTCTGAGGCAGAGGCTGGTACTTTAACCGTGGGACATAAATAAGTCCCTGGGGCGTCCTTTAGGGAACACCTGCGGCTGGCTTTTGATTCAGTAGAGACAGTGGAACTTCTCAGGATCTTAGGCTGCAAGCCATGGCTTTATGCTTACTAGCTCGAGAATGTCTCTGGGCCTCAGTTTCTCTGTCCATATATGAGGGGGTAGTGCCAAATGGACCCATTTTAGACAACCTGTCCACCCTGAGGGCAGTGAGGCTGGAATAAAATCTAGAACTGTCTTCCATCCTTACTCTGTCTGCCCTCCTCCTTACTGCATGCTGTGTAACCTTGGTCTAGTTCCCTCCCCTCTCTGGGCCTTTCTGACCTCATCTCAAAAGACAGCAGAGATACCGCTGCTTTGATGAGGTCATGGGGAAACTATCTTGCAAACCCAAGGGCCACAGGTTGATTTTATCCTTATCCATGTAGTGATTCTCAAACCAGTAGTCCCAAGAAGGACACCCAGGTCTGCAAGAAAGCATGAAGGATGAACTGAGCCACAGACTATGGGCTTCTGAAATACCTGGAAGCAGGCTCTTGGCAGGGAAATGTGCTCCCATTACTCACATCAGCATAGCCAGGCCTACAGGCTGGGCAAGGTTCTTGGCAGGTTTCCATGGGCTCTGGCACCCCCTGCCACCCTAAGAATCCCCCTGCCCCCACTCCAGCCTGGTGTTCCCTTGGGAATGGGGATGGCAGCGTGCCTCCTCAGTGGGACCAGCCCTGCCATATCAACTCTGGCAGCCTGCCTGCCAGCAGCTGATGTCCCACTGCACAGTGTACAGTGAGCCCCAGATTAGACAGTGACCTCATCGCTGCAGGAATGGGGCCACCAGGGTGGGGTGCTGGAGGCTAAAGGTCTGACTTGGGGATATCACTGGGGTCTCTCTAGATCCTCTCCCTTCCTCTCTCTGTCTCTCCCTCTCCCTCCCAACACCCCCTCTTGGAGCTTGCAGGGGATTGTCATGGCAACTCTCCAGCAAAATTATCAGAACACTTTCATGCTCACAATTGTACCAGACGAAGCACTAATTCTGAGTGAGGCAGAAGCATTTAGTAGGATGCTGAAGTCATAGGCTTTGTGTGGAAGGCTCGCTGAGGATAGGTTGGGCACCAGTGGAGGTGAGGGTGAGGTCAGGAGGCAGGAAAGGCCTTGTCACTTGCCTGCCACAGATGCTGTGTTTGTCAGACTCCTCCCCACCCCTTAGGCCATATTCATATTTGCATTCCACTCCCACATGCTTGGATGCACATGCACGCACACACACACGCATGCACCCATGTGGTGGCTGGGCCAAATACACCCAAAGTGCAGATGGACCCAAACAGCAACATCTGGAATAACCAACACTTCATTAAGCCCTTGGAGACCTGAGATCCACTCTGGGGAGATTGCTGGGTAAGTGTGGGGGACAGCCAGCTGACCAAGGCTTCTAGCTGGCAGTAGATCTGTACCAGGGTGGCAGAGCAGCCACAGGAAGGGGCATGACCTGCTTGTTCCTACCTGCCCACCCCCCCCCCACTCCCCATCCGGAAGCAGAGGAGCACCTGTGAACAGAACCTGGTTCCTCCTGCCTTACTGTATGGCCTCCGTGGCTCACTGCCTCTCTGCATCCCAGGGCAGACTTAGCCTCCCTGCTCCCATTGGACCTGGGCCAGGATACCAGCAGGCTCCCTTGGAAACAAAGCCCTTCTAATAGCTGAGGAACTGGTGGTTGCTTTTTTAAAATCCTGGCTCTGCCCAGAAGCCCAAGTGTGGGTGGGCATGGTGGAGGAGGTGCTGGCAGAAGCCCCTCCCAGTCTGCTGCCATCTTCCTGCCCCATCTGCTCCTCCTGCAGCCTCAGCCTGGGCTGTTCGCCCTTCTGTGGCCCAAGAGGAAGCATCTACTTCCTGAGACGGGATCCCTCATCCCCCCATCCTCCTAGAATGGTAGAGCTGGAGAGCCCCCTGGCAAATCAGTCTAGCCTCTTCACTTCACAAGTGGGGAAGGTGAGCTCAGAGATGGGAAGCAGCTGGCTCAAGGCCACAGGGTATGTGGGTGATGGAGATGCTGCTGCAACCAGGTGTCTGACTTCTAGTTCAGCTCTTGCTACATAAGAGGGACAGTGAGATGGGGTGGCGTGGTGAGAAGCACTGATAATCCGAGGCATGAAGAGCTGGCTTTGAGTACTGGCTTTAGCACTTAGCACTGAGGGTCACCCTGGTAAGCTACAAAGCACCCTGTGTCTTCATCTGTATAATGGGGGTGTAAGTCCGGGGAGAGGAAATCCCGGGGCAAAATACCTCTAAAACCGAAATCAGTCAAAGGGAGAAGTAAAGTTTAAAATCCGTTTATTGCTCACAAGCTGCAGTCCCGGGCCTGTCTTTCTCCTCTTTCCTGCTCCAGCAGAGGCCCAAACCGGCGCCCACCCCTCACCTCTCCTCCCCAGGTAAGCCCTCCTTTCCCAGGTAATTACCCATTGACATGGAGATGAACTTCTCTCCACCCCTGAGGAATGATGCAAATGCACTAAAACTTTCCACCTCTGAATGTCTATTGATATGCAGATGTACTAAAGCCAGGTGAGATATTCTAGAAATGTTACAATTTTACACACAGGGGGTGATAGAGATCCCCCTCAAAGACACCTAGACGAGGTTTTAGGTGAGGCATGTGCGAAGCCCCGCTGGCAGAGTGCCAGGCACATAGTAGGTGTTCAACAGATGACCTGTATATGACCTTTAGTCCTGTGGCTACAGGCCTGCTAAGAAGAGGGACCATCCTGCATCTCCTTTGTTGGCTACCCTCTGCCCTAGGGTGGCCAGGGGAGGCCACTGAGCCTGGCCTGAAAAAGCTGACACTGACCCTGCAAACTTGGCAAGGCGCAGAGGGCAACAGGAACCAGGCTTCCATGCCTGGGTGGGCCCCCCGGGGCCTGTCCCCCCAGATCTGTGTACCCTGCCCCAGCACATGCAGTTCGCGTTGGCTCCCTGGCCCCATGTACCCTACAGAGGGGAGGAAGGTAGGTACTGGGTTCTGTTGAAATAGGCTGATATCCCCTGATGCCCCCAGGACCACTTTCGGGCACGGGGACATTATTTAGAGTCGACATTGCTGTCTGGCTTCCTCATTTACAATTTGAGTCAGGCTGGGAGGATAAGTCACAAACCCTCAAATGCCCTCTGAAGCTCCTTTCCCTGACTTCTTCTCAGCCACACTGGGGGGCAGGGTAGGTTTGGGCATGAGATAATGAAAGCAAAAGGAACTGGTGTTTTGGACTTAAGACATGCTGGGCACTATGCTAGGTGCTTTCCGTACACTAATTGGTGCCCGCCAGGGGCAGAGGTACAAAAACAGAATCCCAGAGAGTATGACCTGCCCAACATCACAGAACAAGCCTGTGGCAGAACAGGGTTAGAATCTGGGTCTGTGCTCTCCTAATACCACAGGGTGCTTGGTGGACAACCTTTGGCTGGGGCTGATCTTAGAGACATCCTGATGGGAAGGGAGCTGTGGATGGGAATCCAGGCAGTGTGGGAGCTCAGATTCTGTCCTTGAGGGAAGTTGTCTGTCTTTCCACCCTCTTCCTCACAGCCTCCTGTGAGCTAGACTCAAGGCCAGACTTCCAGGTGGAGTGGCAGTGAGGGGGCTGAAGTTTGGGGAGGGAGCCTCCCATCCAGGGAACCTGAACAGAGTGACCTAGGGAACCCCAGTCCATAGCCTGGGAATTTGGGGTTTGCTGTGTGTGTTGAGAAGGAGCCCTTCCTTGGAGCCCCTCCTTGGCTGCCAGGAGTCCTGGGAACAGGGTCAGGGAGAAATGGGGAACAGGTGGCGATCCACTCAGCCATGAGCTCCTGCTGTGGGCCAGCTCTGGCCTGGCTGCTGGGGAAACAGAGACTGACGGTTCAGTGGGGAAGGCAGATAACAACAATGAGAACAAAGTACAGAAGAAGGCCTTTTAAACACTGGTATAGAGTGCCTGAGGGGCAATACGAAATAGGGTGGCCAGGCAAGGCTGGAAGTAGCATTTGAGCAGATACCTTTGCAGCACAGAGACAAGTGACTTGCCCCAGGGCCACACAGTAACTTCAGGCAGAGCCAGGCTCGGACCTGTCTCTGGACTCCCATTCTAATCTTCTCCATCCTCAAAACATCCTTTTCTTGGATTCTGTGGGTTCTCTGGGTTTCCTTCTTACATTGTTGGGCATTGCTTCTCTGAGTCCTTGACTGGCTCATCATCCTCCCAGTGGTGGCTCACAGCCCTTCTCTGTCTGGAAGGTGGGCTTTTACCCATTACCCTATCTATACCCTGATGACTCCCAAGCTGCTGCCCCTATCCCCCATCTCTCCCCTGAGTCCCAATGACTTCTTCACTTAGATGTTTGACAGATGTCTTGTTAGAACAGTGCTAAGTTAATACAACAGAGAACCTAATTTAGAGTAGTTAAAAAATATTCACTTGATCACTTTCTCATATAACAGTTTCCAGGTTAGTGTTTCAGACTAGTAGATAGCTCTGCTCACAGTGTCATTTAGGGACCCAGACTAATGACAGCACTGCTATTTTAGTAAGAACCTTCAAGGGTCCCTCTGGTCATGGTCCTTCCAGCCAATAAAAGGGAAAAACATGGAAGTCCAGGACAGGAATTTGCTCTTAAGCAAGTGAGGTAGAAGTTGAAACACTGACT
This sequence comes from Manis pentadactyla, assembly GCF_030020395.1. Taxonomy (NCBI): domain Eukaryota; kingdom Metazoa; phylum Chordata; class Mammalia; order Pholidota; family Manidae; genus Manis; species Manis pentadactyla. The sequence continues at coordinate 83,909,344 of NC_080027.1, forward strand.
TCTTGTTCACATTCCACGGATGAGAGTTTAGACACATAGCCCCCATATAGCTGCAAGGGAAGCTGGGAAATGACCTAGGTGGGTGGACAGCCAGCAGCCTCTTCCACAGTACCTGCTCTAGAACAGTGAGGACTTCCCTGCCCTGGTGGTGGGAGAGGCTCCTTAGGGGCATCCAGTTCATCTTGTGTCTCCCTGGCCCTTGGCTTTGCCCTTGGCAAATTCACAGGGTGAAAGTCTGTCCTCCTTGGGTGCTTCTTTGGAGTAAAACAATCATGGGCTTTTGAAGTCCAGCCTTGCTATTTTGTTGGTAATAATAATGCCTTCAAAAACTTAGTAGGCTTCAGATCCATCTGTTTCTAGTCGTTTCCATGTGGGAGTGACCACACCCAAAGTTCCTTTCTTCATGGAGTTAATAAGTGTCTCTGCCTTGCTCAACCCATCTCTTTCTCTGTCACTTTACATGAAAATTAGCCTCAGGATATCTGAAATAATAGACTTGGGTGATAGGGAACACCCCTAATATTTGCCATGGGGATGATCCCTTTGTTGGTCTTAATATTTGGCCTAATGGGCTTAGAGAAAGGCTCTGAGCCATGACAGTATGACCTGCTCTTTGTACAAAAGCAGTTGATTTTTTCAACTCTGAGGATAGTGGTTTTCTATTAATCTCCTTTTCTGTCCATCTCTTCTTGCAAACTAGCTTATCTCTTTCTTGTAATACCTTGCTAAAAGCAGAATTGAGCAGCCAATACATGCAAATGTTTTTGACTCTTTCCAGCCATTTTCCTGGAATCATAGGCTAAGTAAGTAGGCATGTGGTCTTACTAAATTATCACAGATAATGTTTTAAATAAATGTTTTGTCATAGCACAACAGGGTCACCAGCTTTCCATTCTCTAATATTTGTTTACATATTGCTTACCGTCTATTGGCTAAACCAATGCCACATATTTTAGGGTTTTCATATATGGCAGCTTCCCATTCTTGTGACCAATTCCTATATTAGAGTATTACTAGGCTGCTGATAAAAGGAACTCCAAAATATAGTGGCCTTAAGATTATAAAAATTAAGTTTTTCTCTCATGCAATATAGTTCTGATATATGCGCTTCAGGCCCCAGCCCTATGGGTGGAGGATTTTGATGGATAGGCACAGACTCCACAGTGGTTCTCCCCGTCCCCAGCCTTCTCTTTCCAACAACATTCCTCTGTCAGTCAATGGCACCACCATCTAACACTTGGTCAGGCCAAATACGTAAAAGTCAACCTTGTTCCCCCCTACCCAATCCACCTCTCAAGTCCTCTCAATTCTGTCTTGAGAGAAATCCCAAATCTGACCATTTCCCTAAATCTCTGTTGTCTTCACCCTAATCCAAGACTTTAGTGTCTTGTATCTGCGGGTCATATGACAGTCACCTTTCTAGGCAGGCTCCCTGCTTCTCCCCAAACCCCTCTTCAGTCTACTCTCCACATGGCAGCCAAAGTGAGTTTTTAAAAATGTAAATTGGAGCATGTAGCTTCCCTGCTCAAAACCCTTCAATATCTTACCATTGTCCTTAGAATAAAATGCTATCTCTTTAACATGGCCAAGGCCTTCCATGACTCTCCCTACCTCTCATCCCCCTCCCCCATTCTGCTTTAGCCACGTAGGTTTTCTTGTTCCTTGAATAAGCCAAGCTTGTTGCTGTCTTAGTGCCTTTGTACTGGGATTCCTTCTGCCCAAAACATTCTCCTTCACTTGGGCACACACTGGTTCCTTCTGTGTCCTCCACAGGGCAAATGACTTCAGTGTAGTGGATGAGAGTGATGGTTTAGGAGCTGAGTCACCTGGTTTGAATTCAGCTCTGCTGCTGACTAGCTGTGTGAACTTCGGCAAGTTGCTTAGCTTCTCTGTGCCTTGGTTTTCCTATCTATAAATGGTGGTGATGAAAGTATTTGTTACCCAGAGTTGTTGAGAGAATTAAATATGACAACACAGTGAGTTAATGCATGAAAGAACTCAGAGTGTGGCACATATTAAACTTCATAATGTTATTGTCCTTATTAAGGGTCCCCAGGGGTCACCTTAAGTATCACCTGCTAAGAGAAGCCTTTCCTGGCCACCCCCTCTGCACATCTCTCCATCTGCATCCCTGTCACACCACTGGAAGTACATGCTCTTCTTTAGGTGTTTATCTGTCCCTCCCACTAGAATGTAACTTTCATGGGGGCAGGGACTTTCTTTAGCTGGTACACAGTAGGTTCTCAATACATCTTTGTTGAATGGCTATATGAGGAACGGCGGCCAAATCCCTTTGGTTCCCTCCTTTCCCAGTGGCCCCATGAGCCTTGCTCAGTGGCTGGGAGGTGGGGGTGGGGGATACTGCTCTGTGTGTGCCCACACCTCGGACCTCAGATGTGGTCAAGGTAGGGTGCACAGTTTCCTTTTGGGAATCAGGAATCAGACTAAGGGACCTTCTCTTAGAAGTCTTAGGGGCACTGGTGGGTATCAGCACTTAGCAGGGGACTGTAACAGCATGGACTCCGGAGTCCCCCCTCTCTGGTCCCATCAGTTACTAGGGTACTAGTTACTCATCTTCTCTGTGTCTCCATTTTCTCAGATGTAAAATTGGGAGAACACCAAGGACTCAAAGGGCTGTTATGAAGATTAAATAGGGTAATGCATGTAGAACAAAGTTCACCTTGGAGTAAAGCTCTCCAGATGGTAATTATTATTTTTGCTAGTGCCATGTCCAAGTGTCATTCTTCTGAGTATGAATGGGGGGTGCCTGAGGGACTGGCAGGGTTAGGGAGTAAGACAGAAGAGAGCAAAAGGAAGAACTGGAATAGAATAAGCAGGGTGGTTTGTATTCCTGCATGTCTCCGAGTGTGTTTGCGTGTGTGTATGTACTGGGGGGAGAGGAGGGGAGAGAGGTGGCAAGGAGCCAGAAAAGAAACCCAGCCTTTCTAAGGAACTCGGTTCTGGGGAGCTGAGTGCTCAGTCTCTCCCGGCTGCAAGGAGAGCTGGGAGCAGACTCCACCAAGCGCGCCCAAAGGAGAGCCCGCGGCGGAATAAACAGTGTCTTGAGTGTGTTCGTTTGGGCTTAGGAGGCGGGGGCGGGGGACCTGTGGCCCAGCGGCCACCGCGGTTGCTATAAACTTGGGGAACCCAAGATGGGCAATGACATCCCAGTTAGCCGATCTGAGGACCCCTGCTCTCCGACGGGCCGCGTCTGGCGGTGTGTTTCCTGCGCCTCGGATGTCCCCGGAACCCGCGCGGGCGGGGCCTGCCTTCCGGAGTCGGGTTGGCTGGGGGGCGGGAGGCGCTGGAAAGGGCCGTTAATTTCCCAGAGTAGCGGGGCGACGTCAGGCGGAAGGGCGCGGGGCGCGCACGCTTTAAATGGCATTCGTTGTCATCCGAGCTCGCAGCCGTGTGGGCTGGAGCGAGCTATATAAGCGGCGAGCCGGGGCGCCGCGGGGCAGACGGTGACAGCAACGGCGGCGAGCGCCCGGAAGCGCAGCGCAGCAGAGCACCGGAGCCCCGCGCCCCGCGACGGGCCCTCCCTCCCGCCCTCCCGAGGAGCGCCGGCCCGGGCCCGCAAGGGCCGCCGCCACCCCGCAGCAGATTTGGATCCCCCGCCTGGCGAACCCCCGGCTGCTGCCTCCCGGGGGTCCCCGGCGCAGCGGCCGCCCCCCGAGAGCGCCGGCCTCCAGCAGCCCGGCCCCGAAGACGCCGGCAGCGCCATGGCGGCCGCCAAGCCCGGCGAGCTGATGGGCATCTGCTCCAGCTACCAGGCGGTGATGCCGCACTTCGTGTGCCTAGCCGACGAGTTCCCGCAGCCCGTGCGACCCGCCAAGTTGTCCAAGGGCAAGGGCCGGCTGCGGCGGCCGCGCCAGTCCCGCTTCAAGACGCAGCCGGTGACCTTCGACGAGATCCAGGAGGTAGAGGAGGAAGGGGTGTCCCCCATGGAGGAGGAGAAGGCCAAGAAGTCGTTCCTGCAGAGCCTGGAGTGCCTGCGCCGCAGCACGCAGAGCCTGTCGCTGCAGAGGGAGCAGCTTAGCAGCTGCAAACTGAGAAACAGCCTGGACTCCAGCGACTCCGACTCGGCCCTGTGAGGGGCGCCGCCCGCAGTGGGGACTCGCGCGCCGCCGCGGCCCGCCCGGAGACCAGCGTGCGAACCCCGGGGACCCCAGGGACCGGGAACCGCCACCCTTTGCGCTTGGGACTCCCGCCCGGCTATGAACTGGTCGGGCGCCCCGCGCCGCGTTCGTCCTGGACCGGAGCACACGCGGGGCACCGGGAGGGGGACTGCTTTCCTTGCCCTTGTAAATGTTTATTTTTTAACTCTTCCCAATACGAACTCTGCTGTGAGTGTGCGGAGGGGCGCGCCCGCGCTGAGTCGAACCCGGGTCGCCAGGGCTTCCTGGAGAGCCGCTCCACTCCCTCGTCCGATGGTTTGCAACTCCGATTTTGCACACCGCTCCACCGTGCTCCCCGGCGCACGCCCGTTCACACTCACGCCAACACACTCTCGCTGAACACTTTTATAATTGTTAGGCGCAGCTGATCGGACTTGGGGGACAGCGCAGCTGTTGCTGCGGCCGAAGGATTGATATTTATTTTTGCATTGCGATAGCTGACGGCGTTTATTTATCTTTTTACGTAAATATGTCTGTGGGGCTCCCGATCGGAGACAAATAAATTCAGTATATTTGCACAGTGCATTTCACCAGGCTCTTGACTTCTTGAACCTTTGGGGCTCAGGCTCCGGGTGGTAGGGCAAGGATGTGGCTGGAATGGGGGCCAGGAATCCCTGAGTGGAGGTAACTCCACAAGCTTCAGTCACCAGAACGAGGTCGTGCCCATGGTGCGTGGGTCTATCGCCCTCCTCCCCAGGTGGATCCACACCTAGCCCAGAGTACTCCAGTCTCCCCGATCTGTTCCGCACCGTCGGCGTCCGGGATGGATGAAGCCCCTGGAGAGGCGCTGTGAGAACCGAGAGTGCCTGCCTTGTTGCAGTTGACCTCTCAGGGAGGCCGGGGTTGGTATCATCGCCCCCAACTCCGGGCAGAAGACCCCATTCATTCTGCGCCCTTCCAGGCGGCGGGTGGGGAGACGCCTAAGCTAGCAGTGGGAGACCAAGACGAGGACATTAGAATGAAGGGACCCGAGGAAGGGCTGGGTGGATGCGCACTCACTGCTGCGTGCAGGTGACGACCCTGCGCTCTCTGCGCGGACTCAGCGCGGTGCAGGGTGGCCCTGCGCGGCGGGAGCAAACAGCTCTGTTTTGGTTCACCGGTCCCTTTGTCCAGCCTTCGTTACCCTTTTCAGGTTCCCGCAAGGAGGGTGGGGCATGTCATTGGTCAGAGACTGAAGGCCGGTTGGGTACCACCGAGTCTACTCCCCGGGCTTTGTTTGCGGATGAGAAAAATCTAGCAGAGAGAGAAAGGTCACATGGAGAGTACTGATGGCGCAGCCAGCTCTCCAGACTCTGCGTCAAGTGCTCCTTTCATCAAGTGCTGTCTTCCCAATGCTCTCCAGCTGTCCCGCATTCCTGTCTACAACCTAAAACCCCTTGGGTTAGCAGTTTAACAATGTCACCTGGCTGCAGGTGGCGGTAGGGTAATAAATAACATTCGGTTGAGGAGGGCAGGTCCCCACACGTGGGGCCCCAACCCAGCCTACCTCTCCAGGATTACTCCGGAGTTGACCCAACACGAACAGGCTTTCCGCAGAGTGGTTCAGAGAGAAGTGGAGACCTTGGGTGCTCTTCCTACTCCGCTCTCTCCCCGAGGTGTCTAAGTTTCTGCGCTCGGGTGCCCTCTGGTGGTGGGGGCTCAGCCCCGCAGTGGATAGGAAATAACTGACTTCCCGCCGCCTCTCTTGTAGCCCTGGGCTGAGCAGAAGAGAAAGGAGAGAAAAATGAAACAAAGAAACAAAAACAGAGCCCATAGGGCCTCAAAGAATGTACTCCCCCGTTGGCTTAGAGGGAGGAGGCTGGTCCCAGGGCCTTGCGGGTTGGAGTAAACTTTGGTGCTGCCCAGCTCTTGAGAACACACTGGCCATTGCAGTCCTCAGCCCCAGTTCCACGTGGTAGGGGCTCCTGACAGAAGGCTCTTACCTGCAAAGGCCTCGGCCTAGTGAGACAGACGTGTTTGAAGCTCTGATTCCGGTCTCTGCAGCTGCCATGGCCAGGCTGGTTTGGGATCCTTGGGGTGGAAGGATGGTTGGCTGAAGCTGGGAGTGCCCCCGCCTCCATTCTCTTCCCTCATCCTGGTCCCATTACCCCATCTTATCTTACATCTTTAGTAGTAGCTCCTGTTTCTACTCTTCCAGAGGTGGGTGCACTATGTTCTCATCATCCTTCAATCCTGAGATCCTGGCTGGGCAGCTTCCTGCTGGGCACCACTGCCCTGCCAGTACCCTTCTCCCTGCTGGAGAGCCCCCACCTATCTGTGTTCAGGCACTACCCTAGTGCAGGCCTACCTGAAGGGTCCCCTTGGGTCACCCTGGCCACTATCTGGGGTTGTTGCAGGGACCACATCCGATCATTCCAACTCCTGCTCAGACCTTGGCAGAGGACCCAGCACCAACTAGGTACTTCTGAAATGTTTGTGGGGTTAAAGTGAATAAGAGGGCAGTGGGAAATATTGCTGCCCCTGTTACCTACTTTCTTGTTTATTTTTAAATTATTCTAATGTTTTATTGCCTAAGAAATATTTGTTCATTATAACATAAAACAAGTCACTCATGCTTCCACCACCCCAAGATAAATATATTAACCATTTTAGAAGTTATGCCTATATATGAATATTTGTTTTCTTTTGCAGAATGGATTTATGCTTTAAATACTATTTTTAATCAGCTTTTTTTGTTTATCTGGATTTGTATTTAATATCAGTATGTGTAGTTCTACATCATGGTTTTTATACAATTCTATCGAATAGATACTCCACATTTAATTAAGCTAATTCCCCTCTCTTTGGTATAAAAGTGATATCCTGTTTGTCCCAGTTTCTTAGTTTTGCCCATAACTGGCAGTTAGTTCCAAGGGTTGAATATAAAAAGAGGTCTGGAAAGGGCAGTGACACAGAGACGGGCTGGGTGAGGGAGGGGCGGCTGGGATGAGCAGGATTAGAGGCAGCAGGCTGGTGGGGGTGCTGTGGCCCCCAGGCTATGCTGGGATACTCTCTGGGTTCTGAACAGCTCTGCCCTGACTGGAGGAAGGAGGGAGGCAGGAAGGGGCTCTCCGGAGGTCCCTATAGACCTTCTGGGGTTCAGCTCCTTCCTTTAACTTGAAGATATTCCAAAGAAGTGGGTGACTCCAAGGAGGCGGCTGGGCTGGGCCAGGAGGCCACAGGGTGGAAGAAGAGGAAAGAGACAGACATGGGTTGACGGAGCAAGAGAGATGAGCACCAGAAAATGGAGAAGAATGAGGCTTCTCACGGATATGGGGACTAAGAGACAGAGACGTGGGGAAACAGAGATACCGAGTCAGGAGCCAGAACATTTTAGAGACGGAGAAGAATAAGGGCCACTGTTGGAGGGTGGAGTGAGGGCATAGAGAGCAAGATGAGGGGAAGACAAGATGAAGAGTGCTCTGAGGAATGTGCATCGGGGGAGAGAGACGTCGGCGAGAGGGCCTCTCCAGCAGCCTGAGAGCTGGCATTGCCTGCGGTGGGTGAAAGCCGGCCCAGCAGGGCAGATTTACAGGCTTGTCTAGGGAGATGCCTCCATCCTTCTCTTCTCTGCCTGGGCCTCAGCCCACAGGCCTAGCTTGGGTGATGAGTTTTCAAACAAGTAGGAGCCCAGAGGAGTTAACAGTGGCCATCCCAGCCCTGGCCAGCAGCCTCTTCTAAATACTTCTCTTTGGCCCTGGGGGAGGTGCTTACCAGGATGTTTCTTGGACTGGTTTAAAAGCTAGCTTGGTCTCTGCAGCCCACTGTGTGCCAATTGTGAGCCCACTTGGTGTGGGGTTGAGAGGGAAGGGCTGTCTGTGATCCCAGGGAGTTGGGGTCAGCTGTGGACTTGGGAATCCTCCCTCAGGGAACACATCTGGGGTACTTCTAGGCCCACTGGGCTCTGGCAAAATGGGGCAGGAATAAAAGCCACCATGTAGTGAGTGCCTCTGTGGGTGATCTACTTTCATCTAGATAATGTTTCCCAGGCATTTCACAGATGCAAAAACTGAGGATCAGAGAGATTCAGTTTCTTACCTAACGCCACAGAGGTGAGCTGGGTCACAACCTGCTTTTTTTTTTTTTTTAATTCCAAAGCCTGTGCCCTTTGTAGAATATGAACCCCAACTTCTCACTGTAACCCTCTGTGGCAGTCACAAGAATGGGCCTTGCAGACCTCCTGTTACAGGGGGTGTCATTGTCCAGGGAAGAAAAGCTCTGGCTTTGAAAGCTATCTTATGCTCCCCACGAGCCACAAGCTGCTCCCCACCAATGGCTGTGGGCACGGCTGGGATACTGAGGCAGAGCTCTCCCTGGGAGGCTTGTGATGTCTCTGGTGGTGGACATTGGCTTAAGGATTTCCCAATGGCTCTGCTGGAGCTCTTAGACTGCAGGGCAGCCCATGGACACCTTTCCCTCTCCCCTTACCTCAGGGTCACTCTTGCATTCCAGCCTGCTGGCTGCCCTGGCCTTTGGTGGCTCCCTCTCTGTTTCACCTCACAGAACCATGTATCCTAATGAAGTCCTTGTGTACTGAATCCCATCTTGGCATCTGCTTCCTGGAGCACCAAGGCCAATACACCATTCCATCTGCCAGCAGCTTCCTGGTGCTGCCACACATCGCCTGCAGGTGCCCACTGGCACAGGGGAGGATGGTAGGCATGATTTTAGAAAGGATAGCAGGGACATGGAAGTTTATCAAACAAATGTGTGTTGTGATGGGCTGCTGACCCTGTGTTCTCGATGGGGAATAAGCATGTTGTGGCCTGTGTGTGGGGAAAGAGAGCAAGACGCTCCCACGTGGACAGTTGTCCTCTCAGCTTATGTTCAAGGCATATGACTCCTGATCACTGCCTGTCCATTCAGCTCCCAGGCCTGTGGTAGAGACTGCTAATTGGCCTCCAACATTGATTTTCCCTTTCCTCCAAGGCACGCAACCAGAAAGCTATGTCCCAGATGCTCTTGTACTTAGATCTATTGATGTGATCAAGTTTTAGCCAATGGCAAATATTGGTAAGAGAAGCATGTTTCTCCTAGGTCTTGGCCTTAGGGTGTACCCTCCTGCCACCCCCCACACTCTTTCCCCCTCTTGCAAGTGGAAACATGATTGTGCTGCAACCCGGCAGTGATTAAGCCAACAAGGCCAGTGGCCTAGGAGATTGCAGAGAACAAGCTGGAAGGACCCCAAGACTCCCGAATGACCTTGTGGAATACAGCCTGCCAATCTGGAATCATCACAATGGAGTATTACACATGACAGAAACACACTTCTTTCTTCTTTGAGCCACTAAATCATTATTGGATCTCTTTATTATAACAGCCTTCCCTTACCCTAAGTAAACAAAAATTATTACTGGCAATGGGGTCCTGTTTTAACAACCCCCCTACAATATGAAGCATTGACTAAGTGGTTTTGCTGCATAGGAGGGCACAGATATTATAAGCTAGAAAGCTGGAGACCCTTGTTATACCTTGGAAAATCATTTGATACCATTTTTATGACATGTTGGAAGGCTGATCATATACTGACCAGGCCAATGCTGGGACAGGTGGTTGGAAAGAGCCAGATTATTAGTGTACATTGGCCACTGCTCTTGTGGCTTTTAGCAAATTATTACAGAAAGACAAGAGAGATGGAAATGAATACAGAGTATCCTCACAGAGGGGAAAGCTGCCCCTGCTTTGTAACCCACAAAGAAAGAAATCAGCTGTTACGGCTCAGAGCCTGTCTTGAAGGCCACCCAGGAAGCCTAGGGTAGGATCCAGCCCTGGAGCAAGGTCAGATTAAGGTTTTTGTTTTCCCACTTAAGTTCCCCTGCCCTCTCCCTACCCCCACCATGTAGCCCAAATTAAAATAAGAGGTATGGATCAGAGCAGGAAATAAAGTAAGAGAAGAGTCTTCAGAGCTCTGCTGAGAAAACCTCTTTGGATATGGTTACTGGCACCTGGAACTAGCTAGAAGCACCTAGACCAGAAGACTTTTGAGGGAATTGTCAAAGAAAGTAGAAATTGGCCAGTAATTAGGATTGTTTGAGCCCCAAAGGAACCTCCCCAGCCCCCCTGCCTCCAAGAAGGCCAGGCCTTTTAACATCTTTAGTTGTGGCCACAGGATAACAGAGAAGGGAGAATCTTCCAGCACTGGGTTGGAACTCTTCCAGAATATTCCAGAACAGATTAGCCTCTGTCGCAGCAAATCCTTGCCATCTGCCAGCCTGATTTGCCTATTGCTGTGTACCAGTGACTTCTGAGTGTTCCCATTCTTCTCTTTTCCACACAGGAGTTTTTACTGTGGTTTTCCCATCCCTATCCACCACTGTATTTGGGTGGATGGGGGGCAGCTGGAGTGGTCGTGTTGGGAATAAATGAATTATCTTGCATTTTATATGTCACTGGACCACAAGGAATCATGTGTGGCTCTGGAGAGGACTTCTTTTTCCCAGATTTCCCACACTTTGATCTGGGAATATAGCTGGATGGAGTTTGAGATTGATCTCCCTGGAGAGGGGCTGAGTGTGTTCTGTTGTGGTAAGGAGGGTTGCATGGGCATCTGGTGGCCAGTTGGGCAGACCACAGTGGACCTGCTGGTGGCCCACTGAAATCCATTTTCCATGTCTTCCTCTGCACAGCTAGACCGAATCTCTCAGCCTTCTTTGTGCTGAGCTTGGCCCTGTGCCACTGTTCTCTGGAACAAGCAAGAGGCACGTGCCACACTGGGCCTGCGCCTTAAGCCTGTGGTCATGTTGCTCTTGTTCTTTGCAGAAGACAGAACGTAGCTAGTCTGCGGCCTGCCTACCAAGCCTGAGGGCAAGGCCAGGGGACCTCAGGACGCTGAGCTGCCTGTTCAGGGAGAATGTGGACTCAAGACGGGCCACTAGCCGAGAGAGAAATGAGATCCTGTCATCCTTAAACCACTGCATTCCTGCTGGTCTCTTGTGTTAGCCTAACCTACACAAAGTACTTTCCTTCAATCTGTGGCAGAGAGGAAAGGTGTTCTCACCAGTCTGGCCCAGAGCAGGTTTTCTCATGTCAGGAAAATGTCTCATTCTCCTGACTGGGGTGGGGACATTGGACTGCTACCCAGGATGTGCTCCATAGGCGGGGATGGGGGAAGGTGGGAGTGGCTCAGGACTGGGATTGGAAGCAAACATACTTAGATCCCAAATAAATCTTCCAGGGAATTGTTCTACCAAAGAAACCATAAGATTCTATAATTGTTTAGGCCTCTAAACAGCCCTCAAGGAAGACATATTTCCTGATACTCCCTTCAGATAAGGACAGTAGGTAAGGGAGAATCTTCCACAGGGCAATACCAGAGCAGCCTGAACATGCCAGGGCAAGGGTTCTCACAATCCCTGCCTTGAGACTACTGTGCCACTCATGCTTTCTATTCTGTAAGGGGTCTTTATTGTGGTGTTGCTTTGTTTCACCATTGTCTGTTGGTCAGATGGGTGAAACAAATGAGTTGTCTCACAGCTTATAGGTCATTGGACCACAAGAAATCACATCTGAACCTGGGAGGAGATCTGTGCATCACTCAGAGATCACAGATACAGTAACTTTGGAGCATCCCTCACAAAGAAGGGTGTCCTGCTCATGGGAAAATAAGCACACACAGGTGTTTCGGGGCCAGAGGGATGGGCTGTGGCACACATGTGTAGTGATCCACTGAGACCTATTCTATCCTTTTTCCTAGCCATGAAGCTAGGCTGCTCCTAGACTTCACACCTTGGATTTAGGCTTATCCAGTGACAAGATTTCTCCAATATAATGTTAATGCAATAATATTTGCCAGTTCTGAACCCAGGCCTGAGATTATGGGCATGCTCACTCCACAATCTCTCCTCCCACCTGCTAGGATCAAACTGAACATGTAGCAGTAACTTGGCTTCTGTCAAGGAGATGATGACACATAGGGGGTAATGGAGCCACAACTTGGAAGGAACTTGAGTCCCTAAACTACTGAGTGAGCAAAGCTGTCTACTTTCTTGCACTGGTTCAGGAGAGAAAAATTAAGTTGTGTCTTCTTCCAGGAACTGTGGGTAGGTCTCTAGTGTTGCAACAAAGCTGCCTTACTTCTCACACTGTCCTTGCTCCTCTGTCCATGTGAGCCACCATGAGAGAGATGAACTCCACTCTCCAAGTACTCAGGTGCTCTTATTTCCCTTGCACTGTTGTAGTTAATTCTGGTAAATGTCACCGCTTGGTTATATGCTGCACAGATATTCAGAGTGGTTATGTCTGTGTTTCAGTGGCACCTTGATTAATAGCATAGCTCCTTTTCATTTTGTTTAATGTTCTTTAGACTGAATTGCACATCGTTTGATTATTAAATCATGACCTCCACTAATTGCTATTATGTTTTTTTTTGCCTGGCATGCCTTTTGCTTATTTTTTAGTTTCGCCTCTTGAGTTTGTGTTAGGTATTTCTCTTGCATACAGTGAAGAGCTAGATTTTATTTTGAGATTTAATCTGAAAATATGTTTTTAAAAATTACTTAAATCAGATCTATAACAAGGAAAGGGATTGAGTCAGTAGTCAAAACTTTCCAATGAAGAAAAGTCTAGGGCCTGATGGCTTCAGTTGATGAAAACTACCAAACATTTAAAGAAGAGTTACCACCAATACTCCTCAAAATCTTCCAAAGATTAGAAGAGGAAGGAACACTTTCTAACTCCTCGGTGATGCCAGTATTACCCTAATACAGTATTACCTAGACACAGATACTGCAATACTAGAAATCTTCAGACCAATGTCCCTGGTGGATATACATGCAAAATCCTCAAAAAATGCTAGCAAACTCAATTCAACAGCATTTTAGAGCGATTATACATCATGACCAAATGAGACTTATACCAGGAATGCAAGGGCTCAACAAATCCAACAGCTTTTCAGGATAAAACACTCAGGAACTAGGAATGAAAGGGAACTTCCTCAACATGATAAAAGACATTTATTAAAACCCACAGCGAACATACTACTCCCCAGTGGAGGACCAAGAGCTTTCCCTAAGATCAGGGACAAAAGAAGGTGCTTGCCTTTGTCACTACCATTCAACATCACACTGGAAAGTCTAGACAAAGCAATCACAATTTTTATTTAATTAAAAAAATTTTTTTTCTAATGCTTACCTTCATAATCATAACATTATATAGAATCCTTAGTTCCCAACTTGATTAGGTGTTATCTGTTAGTGTCATAGAATGAAAATAGAAAAAATGAGCATGTTTCCCCACTCCTTATCCCTTTCCTCGATGCAGTACAAAATGATCTCTATATTAAATATGTTGAACATACTATATTAAACAATACTATATTAAATATGCTGAATATAGTTCTATATTCAACGTAGTATTGTATTTTACCAAATATGTTGAATATACTTCTATTATTTGATTTCTCAGCTTTTGATGATATTCTTTAACTCCTAGGTACTGCAGATAGGGCCATCAGGGAATGTACTCTATTCTCATCTTCTTTCCATTTTCCCCTCTCATTTTTTGATTAGGTATGTCATTTCTAACATTGTCATAGCATTAAAAAATTTACATTCAGATGTCCACAATTTCTTTTTAACTTTGCTCTACATTTAAATATATTTAATGCTTGCTCCCTTTCCTACTTTTGCTGTGGTTTCCCTAGTCACCTCTTGATGGTCTAAAGCTTGTGCTCTGGTGGTTTTCTCAAGAAGAGTTCATGGGAACAATACTCCCTGAGTTCTTGCATGTCTAAAAATGCAGCTTTTGTACTTGAGGGACATCTTAACAGCATATTTCCAAATCCTTGGCTTACACTTTTTTCCTTAAATATCCTGTGAATATTGTGCCACAGTTTGTGAATATTGCTGGGGCTAGCTTGATTTCATTCCTTTATGAGTGACTGATTTATTTCTTGTTGTTTTGTTTTTTTTGGGTGTGCTGCTCAGAGGATATTTTCTTTATCTTTAAAGTCTGATCATTTTATTAGGAGAGTCTTGGAACTGACTGTTCCAGGTCAACATTCTCTGGCACATGTAGTACCCTTTATGTAGATTCAAGACATTTAGTTCAAGTTTCTTTCTGTTCTATTTTTAAGCATTTATTGTATTTTATTGTTTGGTTTTTCTTGTTGAGAAACTCCAGTTACGTATATGTTGGTTCTCTTTTGTCTTTTTTCTGTGTCTATCATTTTCTAATTAAAAAAAAACCTTTTCATTTTATCTCATTTTATTCACCATCTTTATTTCTGTCCTCCATTTCTGTTGTGTTGTGTCTAAGTCCTCCTTCCTATTGCATCCTCATTTCTGAAATTATTGTCTTATCTTATCCCTGAATTATTCCAGTTCTCATTTCATCTTCTTCCATTGTCTTGCCATCTTTTCACTGAATTGTTATATTTCTGCTTTGTGGTCTTTCCTTACAGGGGCAATTGTTTTATTGATTTCTGTTAATTCACAGAACAATGTTTGGTTAGATTTTTATCTATTCCATGGTAACTTTTTTCTTGGCCATTGTTCTTTATCTGGTAGGCTTTACTACCCTTTCTCACCCTTTTCCTTTAGTGTGTTTGTTGATTCTGTGCTAACTCAGTTTAAAAACTTATATGCCATGGAATGAGTTGAATTTTCATGCCTCTGCTGTTTGTAGAAGGTTCTTTCTGGGAGTGTAATTTTTGTGGTCTTTTTCTGAGACTTGCTGCCACTGCACTACTGTGCTATTTTCTCTGCACATTAGTTGCCTAACCCCACCTCCCACCACCCACAATGAAGCTTCTCCCATCTATACTGTGTATTTCCCAGATCTGTAGCTTTTGCTGTATGCAAGGGATCTAGGTTTATTATTTTAGAGTGGTGGTTCTCTAACACAGAGGCAGTTTACCCCTCAGGGGATATTCAGCAATGTCTTGCAACAGTTCGGGTTGCCACAGTTTGGAGTGGAGGTTGATGCTACTGGCCACTAGTGGATGTTGCTAACCCCAGGGATGCTCGTACACCTTCTACGATAGAGAGTAGGTAGTGCATCAGTCCCTACAACAGAAAGTTACTTCCCTCAATTGTCAGTGGTGCTGAGGTCAAGAAATCCCCGTTAGAGTGAGCCCTCAGCTAAAGAGAAAATATTTTTGCTGGAGTTTTTTGCAATTGACCACTTCTGGGCTGGCTTCCTATCACAGCTCACCCCAGCCCTCACCAAGCAATTTTTGTTGCACTTCGCCGCCACAGCTTTGGCGTGAAATGTTTGGTTTTGCCAGTCTTTATGTATTTTGGAGTCTGTGGTTTATAAAATGGAGTCTGCATTTTTTCTTTTTACCTTTTTGCTTTTTGAACATCTAGGAAGGGAATTTGTAGAAGGTTCTTTCTGGGAGTGTAATTTTTTTGTGTGGTCTTTTTTACATTCACACCAAAATCTCTGGGAGGGTGGAATACTTTAATTTGAAACTTCAGTGTGAGATGTTTTACTTGAACCAGGGAGTATGAATTCAGGCTTCAATTTAGCCCTGGCAGCCCATTTAGGCATATGAATTATCAGGTAAAATGCCTTTCCTCTCAACTCAGTTTTAAGATTTCTTTGTAGGTTTTAGTGGGGATGGTGAGTGGTGGGCTTTTCTCTGAGGTTCTCCCTAATCTGATGGGGGAAGCCACTGGAGACCCAGCTTCTATTAGTCTCCCACCTTGGGTGGGCCCTGGGGTTTGACATTGTGTTTCTCATCTCTATCAGCCCATGAAAACCAAAGCCAAGGTTCACAGGATTTGGCAAATGCCATTAAGGTGAAAAGCAGCCTCCTGTCCTGCCTGCCTCTCTGGGTTCCTGATTTCACTTAATTTTTTGCTTCTGAGTATTCCATACTTTCTTACCAGATCATTGATTTTTTTAATTTATTTTTTTATTTGAGTATAGCTGGTATACAATACAATATATTGGTTTCAATACAACAACCAGATACCTGATTTTTTTTTAATTCTTATTTTAACCAGTGTTTTTAGTTGCTTTCAGCATAAAATTCAGTTTCCATTGTATTGTGCACAACAGAATCTCTGTTCTTACCTCTCTAAACCTCTATTTCCCCATGTCTGAAGTGGGAATAAAAGCAGAGGTTATCTCAAAACTCACTGTGAGCGTTAGTGAGGTAATATATGTAAGCCACTCAGAACAGGGCTGGGTGTGTAGGAGTTGCTTGGCCAATGTTAGTGTTTCCTCTTCCCTTCTGCAGTCCCCTCGACTCCCTCGTTTTCCTTTCCCTGGTGGGAGGGAGCTGCGGGGCAGTGAATGCCTAGGACCCAGCAGGCCCTGCTGACCCACAGATCCTGCCAGGACCCCACCTCCTGCCCATGCCTCCACTTTCTAGAGCCAGCTCCTTAGACTTACAGAGCTTTCACTGTTTCCTCTTGTTGTTTCCTCCTGCACTGGGAGAAGGCCAGAAATAACGTTTCTTACTGTCAGTACCCTTCCCCAGCCACTCGGAAACAACTCTGTCTGTGGACAAGCATAGCCACCAGGTCAGGCTTGCCAATTCTATAGATGCTGCATCAGATCTCTCTCCTCACCTCTGCCCCCTCCATCTCTCTCCAGAGTAGGCATGGGGGAGAGGGTGGGAGTTTTTCCTGATTTTTTGATAGTTTTAAAATTCTAAATAATTTGATTTAAGGTACAAAAATAGTACAAAGATCTTCTGTATATCCTAACCCAGATTCCCCAAATGTTTACATTTTACATCATGTGCTTTATCATTTTATCTACTGATTTATCTACCCATACATATATACACACACATATGTTATGATTATTATTATTATTTTCTGGACCACTTGAGAGATAGTTATAAATATGAAGCTCCTTTATCCCTAGTACCCCTTAGTGTGTATTCCACCCTGCAGTTATCAGTTTCAGAAAGTTAATATAAAAACATTTTATATTTGTCCCAATGCCCTTTGTAACAAAGAAAAAATTTTTTTGTCTGGCCCAAGATCCTATCCAGAATCACATGTGGCACTTGGTTATCAGGTATCTAAGCTGGAACAGTTCCTTTCTCTGCCTTTGTTTTTAATGATCTTAACATCTTTGAAGAGCACAAACCAGTTATTTTGTCGCATGTCCCTAAATTTGAGTCTGTCTGTTGTTTCTTCATAATTAGCTTCAGGTCATACGTATTAGGTAGGAGGGCCACAGGAGCACTCGGTGTTCTCCGAGCACCCCATCAGGAGGACACGATGTCCATTTGTTCCATCACCAGTGATGTTAGCTTTAACCACTTGGTTAAGGTGGTGTCTGCCAGGTTTTTCTCCTCTAAAGACATGATTTTTCCTCATTGTAATTCGTAAGTATTTCAAGATTATGTAAATATCCCATTCCTCATCAAACTTTCACCCTGCGGTTTTTGGCATCCATTGACAGTTCTTGCCTGAATCAGTTACTACTGTGATATTTGCCAATTGGTGGTTTTTTAAAAATCCCGTCATTTCCTCTACATTCATTAGTTGGCATTCTAACACAACAAAGAATTTTCCTCCCCCTCCCATTTATTTATTTGTGCATTCATTTACTTATATTAGTATGGACTCATGAATTTCTGTTTTATTCAACATTTTATAATTGTAACTATCATTATTTACAGTACTGACACCTACCCTGGCATTCAAGGCTGCTAACGTACCTTGTCTCCACTGCATCCTACCTGAACTCTGGGCTGTGAGGGACCACTGGCTCCCCAGAGGCCAGGTGTGGAGCCATGCCTTCTGCATCAGACACACCTGAGTTCCCAAGCCAAGACCACTGTCCGTTCACAGTGGGATCTTGGGAAAGCCACTTCAGGTCTCAGAGCCTCTGTGTGCTCATCTGTGAAGTAGGAATAAAGTAGAACTGAAATGTCTTGGTGAAGAATCCATGAAATAACATCAAGGGTATGGAAACAGCCCAGGTCTGGTGCATAGTTGCTGTTCAGTCACCACGAGGTCACCTGACCCACATCGCCTGCTATGAGCTCTTAACTTCTCTCAAAAACTGCATTTATTGCCCACTCTTGCTCTTTCCTTCTTTGTATTTTTCTCATTTTCTCTTGGACAATTTTCTTTCTTCTCTGTCATCTTTTATGCTATTGCCATTGGTGTTAGATTCAACCTGCTCTATTAGCCTTAAACAACTTATTTAATTGTGGTAAATTATACATAACATAAAAGTGACCATTTTAAGCCTTTTAAGTTTACCATTCAGTGGCAGTAAGAACATTCACATTGTGCATCCATCACCACCATCCATCTCCAGAACTTTCATCTTCTCAAATGGAAACTGCACCCACTGAACCATAATCTCCAGCACCCCTTGTCTCCCAGCCTCCAGCAACTACTGTTCTACTTTTTGTCTCTATGAGTTTGACCATTCTAAGAACCTCATACAAGAGGAACCATACAATCTTTGTCTTTTTGTGACTGGTTTATTTCACTCAGCATTATGTCTTCAAGGTTTATCAATGTTGTTCAGGTGTCAAAATTTCTTTCCCTTTTAAGGCTGAGCAATGTGCCATGGTATGGATAGTCCACATTCTGTTCATCCATTCATCTGCTGGTGGACACTTGTGTTTCTTCTGTTAGTTTTTGAGCACCCAGGGGATGTGGGTTGGGTCTCCTGGCAAAGCCTGCACACAGTTGGTAATTATCAGCCTTTCGGAGTTGTAGAGATGTTCTCCTGGAACTAGAGCACAGGAGGTGTGCGAGAGCGAGCTGCTCCTCCCAGAAAGAAGCCAGGGAAATCCAAGGCAAAGCGGTAGAGAGCAGCTTTCTAACTGGTCCTGGTGCCTCCGATTAGCCCACCAATTCCTCCTTCCAACTACAGCTAATGCACTAATGATCATGTCAAATCATTTCTAGAATCTTCAATGGTTCTGTAATGTCCTCAGAATAAAATTCAAGTTTTTTATGATCCACAGAACCCTTTATGCCAGCCCATCCTGTCTCCACTCTCATCTCGTAGCACGCCTGGTGGCAGCTGAATCCAGCTTCTTCTGAGTCATAAGTGTGTCCTCCACAGGCTTGTTGCATGCAGAGCCAACTGCCTGATGCTCCGCTTGGGCCTCAGTCCCTTTCCTTCAGGCTAACTGTACCCTGTGAATCCTTGCTTCACTGGGTGAGGGCTGAATGGCATGAAGCTTGTTTTCAGCTGCAAGGAACAGAAAACTCAATATACAGTGATTAAAAGGGATTGCTTATTGTCTCACATCACAAGTAGTCTAGTGTTGGTTAATCCAGTGGCAGCCAGGATCCAGAAAGCCTCCATCTTTCTTCTCATCCTCAGACAGTTGGCTTCTCCTCCTGGCCTACCTCCTCTCATGGTGCCAAGATGCTTGCAACAGCTCCAGGTACTCTTTTTAGGCACAAAACAAACCTTCTCGGAAGACCCTATCAGGTATTCTTGCCCATTTTATTGGGCTGAATGATGTCGTCTGCCCATACCCCAGCTTTCACATGGTCCAGGGAATGAGATCACAGCAGTATTCAATATATTGAATACTCAGACCAGTCAAAGGCCTGCCCCCTGGTAGGACGTGGAAGGACCCAGCACAGTGCTACTTGAAGGGTGAGTGAAGTCCTCATCTTTTAGCAATGAATAAGCAAGGGAATGACTACTACTTAGTGCTCTCTGTATCCCCAGCACAGAGCCAATGCTGGTACACAGTAGGCACTTAGGAAGTACTTGTTAAATGACGTCCCAATCCCCAAAGGGCAGATGTGGTGTTCCTCACCCTGCTCTCAGCAGCTGTGAACATGCTGCCCCTGTGTGGGCTGCGGGTGGGTCGGGCATAGTTCTGTAAGTATTTTGTGGTGTGGGGGTCTCTCAGGACTGCCCCCCCCACCACAATCCCTAAAATGTGATTCTACACTCACCAAACAACTTCATGAAGAAAGCAGAAATACAAACCAGCAATATACCTCATTAAAGAAAGGTATGTTAAGGCACATCAACAGAAGAAGCTGCTGTTTCTTATCACAAGTTGAAAGATTGGAAACAGCTTGATGACACATAGTATTGGCAAGGGTTTGGGAAAACAGGCACTTCTGCCACTATTCATTAGAGGTGACAGTGGTACAAACTAGGCTGACGGCAATTTCATGATGACCCTTCATAAGGGGTGTGTGAGTGAGCCTTTGGCCCCAGCAGCTGACTGGTGGGAATGTGGCCTCCAGAAATCCACATAAGGCTGGGAAAGATGTATGCACAGGAAAGCCATGGTGCATTATTCATGTTATCAAAAAACTTTGAAACATCCGTGAGGGGAGGATTGGCAAGGTAAATTACGGGCGACCTCACACCAGGGAATTTGATGCCATTGGAAAAACTAGATAAATAGTACACTTCATCTTAGCCCAAAGTCCAAGAAGCAATAGTGCTTTTAGTTAACAATACAGTACTGTGCACCTCAAAATTTAAGAGGGTAGCTCTCATGTCAAGTACATACACACCCAGACTCTGGGAGGGGGTTGGATATGTCTTTTATCTTGCTTGTTTCACAGGTGTTTGCTTATTTCCAAACTCACCAAATTGTGCAAATTAAATATGTGCAATGCTTTGTATGTAAATTACACATTAATAAAGGTGCTAAAAACAATTAAGTAAAAGGTAAATAAATAGCAGTCTTCAAAAAAAAAATAAAATAACTTAAAATTCTCCCCAAAAAACAAAAAAAGCGCTAATTAAGAAGATCTACATGTACTGAAAGATGCCCTTGATCTACTGCTAAGTGAAAACAAGTTTGCAAAATAGCATTTATATCAAGGTACAGTTTCTATATTTGTCTTACAGGTATATGCTTTATATTTGCCTAGCATAAATCATTCTGAAAGATTCAACAAAACTTAAATGTCAAAGTCTTTGTTAAAGTAATGATAGCTGTTCTAGCAAACTACCAAAGCTGCCTGTTGTACACAGTTTA
The DNA here is from genome assembly GCF_030020395.1 of Manis pentadactyla. NCBI lineage: Eukaryota > Metazoa > Chordata > Mammalia > Pholidota > Manidae > Manis > Manis pentadactyla. The sequence continues at coordinate 83,930,395 of NC_080027.1, forward strand.
AACTTTAAATCTGGCTCAAATCAAAACACAAGTGTCCCGACTAATATACCTCTCTCCTCCAATCAGTGAGCCCGTGTTCCAGCTGCATTCTGAGGCCTGCCATTTCCCATACAGGGTGTCCCAGGAGGCTGGCCTAATGAAGTAGTGTACTTCATTTTTGCTTGGTCCCCTTGGCCAGAACATGTCACAGGGCCACACAAGAATACAGGAAAGGCTGAGGCAAGAGGTCCCACTGTGTACCCAGTGACAGCAAAAACAGGTTCTGATGAACATGTTCTAGTGCCTCACAGTCATGCACATCTATAATGTTAGAATGTTTTGCATGAGCAGATGTTACTTTTGTAACAGTAACCATAAATAAGTTCAGGTAAACAGTTCTCATGCTGGGTCTTTCTGACCCCATCAGGGCCAGAAAGGGTATGCTTCCACCCATGAGAAATCACTGATGTTCCTAGCCTGGGAACCGGTATCTTGGACATTTTGGTCAGGGTGAGTCAGTTCCTCAAACCCCATGCATAGGTGAAAAACAGACCCTAGGTTTGGCGATTCCTTGAAGTTGCTGCCTCTCTGAGTATGGGAGGCCGAATAGTGGCCACCCCACCAGATGTCCAATCCTAATCCCCAGAACCTGTGAATAACATGTTGTGGTACATGGCAAGGGGGAATTAAGATTGCAGAGGGAATTAAGGTTATTAATCAGCTAACTTTATAAAAGGAGATTATCCTGGGTTATTTAAGTGTGCCCAAGGTAGTATCAAGCGTCCTGACATGGGAAAGAGTGGGGAGAAGAGTAAGAACCAAAGTGATGGCATCATGAGAAAGACTTGACTGGCCATTGCTGGCTTTGAAGACAGTAGAAGAGCCATAGGGCAATGAATTCAGGCAGCGCCTGGCTGCCTGCTCCTCCCTTAGAGCCTCCAGAGGGGAAGGCAGCTTGGCCAACACCTGGAGTTTAGCCCAGTGAGGCCTACTTTAGACTTACGACCTCTTTCTGAATTCTAAAATCATTATTTGTGTTGTTTTAAGCCTCTAAGTTTGTGGCAATTTTTTATAATAACTATCAGAGATGAATATACAACGTAGCCCACCTAAGGAACCCACCGGGGCTGCATGCAGACATCTCTCTCTGATTCTAACAGTAGTTTCTGGTGTGGAGCCAAATTGACCTGGGTTTGAAAAAACTGACCTCTCCACTTACCCGCTGGGTGGCCTTGAGAAAGTCACTTCATCTTTCTGAGCCTCATTTTCCTCATCATAAGGTGGGGGTTACATGCTCTATAAGGGTTGTTGTGGGTAACAAATGACATTGTTTTTGTATGACATATAGGGTATGCTCCATTAGTAATGGGCAAAAATAATGGGCACACATGTCACAAGGTTAGAAGAGTCCTTCCCTGGTTTGCCTCTAGGGAGTTCCAGCTCAAGCAAATCCAGGCCTGACTTTGGCCTGCTCTTTTGTCTAATGTTTTTGTAAGGCATTTCATGAAATATGGCTAAAAGACATAAATCTTGACATATAACAAGCTCATACAAGATCACTACTTGATTTTCTGAGGCTCCTCTGAGATCCTGGTGGGGTGGAGGGCACAAAGGGCCCAGAAAAGCTCCCTCTTGGCCTCCCCATTGCCTTGGTTCCCTCTGCCCATGCCCACAGATGGATTTTGTTCCCATCCAGGCAGGAAGGCACCATGTCTCTTATCACCCATTCTTTTGAGGTGGGAAGATTCGTTCTCCTGTCTGCTTGAGATAATGATCACCAGCATTGACGGACACTTCATCTCCTTGAGTGCTCAAAAACCCACATGAAATGGATGAAACTTCCTGATAGAAAGGGCAGAGTTTTTACCAATAAAAGAGAGGACAGCTCTTCTCTTGGCCCTGTTTCCCTCCTGTTCTCCAGGGTCAGCTTGTCTGGTAAGGAGTTTTCATTTCTTTAATTATCTGGCCCAACTTCAACCCTGAGTGGTAGAGACTGGGGTCTAATTAGGAAAGCCTTTGGGTACTAATTATTGTTATTGTTATTATTTATGGGTAAGGGGCCAGGGAGGAGCCCTCATGAACAGGCGCTGGGTGGTTGACAGCTGGCCAAAGCAAAATCACTCCTGGTTTCTGATTTATCCAAACCTAACCCACAAGGACGAGTGATGAGACACAGTGCCATCTCACAGGGCTAGGCAGCGAGGTCCTGGCTGTTGGCGGCAGTCCTGGTCTTTCATTAGAAGAAAAGAAAGCTACAGACACTCAGAGAAGCTTTAGACCCACCCGATGTGTCCTCTGTTTGATGTATATATTAGCATATTGAGGTCATTTTTCAGAACATCCTCACTTTATCCCCTGAAAGCTAGGTTTCTGACATGGCCAGTTGAAACCACCAACTTGCTATCTTCTCTTTTAAAATTCATATACTTTGTTTCTTTTTTCCTTTTTAAAAAAGATTTTTTTACTGAAGTACAGTTGATATACAATATCATTAGTTTCAAGTATACAACATAGTGATTCAACAGTTACCTACATTATTAAATGCTCACTGCAACCAGTGTAGTTACTATCTGTCAACATAGATGTTACAAAACTGTTGACTATATTCTCTATGTTGTACTTTCATCTGCATGACTAATTTATATTATGACCAAGATTTTGTTGCTCCTTATCCCCTTCACATATTTCACCCACCACCTCAACCCCTTCCCCGAGGTAACCAGCAGTTACTTCTGAGTGTCTATGAGTATGCTGCTGTTTTGTTTTTAGACTCCACAAGTAAGTGAAATCATATGAAAGATAGGGCTGGCATTTGTCTTTCTCTGCCTGGCTTATTTCACTTAACATAATACCTTCTAAGTCCACCCATGTTGTTGCAAATGGCAGGATTATTTCTCTTTTATGGCTTAATAATATTCCACTCTGTGTATGTACATTTTCTTTATCCATTCATCTATGATGGACACTTTGGTTGCTTCCATATCTTGGCTGTTGTAAATAATGCAGCAATAAACATAGGGGTTCATATGCTTGGTTTCTAATTATAAAAGAAATGTTTTCTCATTGTACAAAACATGAGAAATACAAAAATGCAAAAAAAAAAATAGGGAAAACAAAAAGAACGGTACCAATGTACTGCTCCTGTTAATATTTTGCTCTTTTTCTTCTTCCAGTTTTTTCTCTTGACATTAATGGTTTTGTATCCTCTCCTTATGGTGCGTGTATTATTTTATGAACTTTCTTCACTTAAAATAGTAGCTCCCCACTGCCTCATTGGTGTCTAGAATTGCACAGCCTGTCCCACGTGGTCTTGAGAGGTGGGGTGGTGACATTTACATGGTGCCCAGCTCACTCCAGAGAAATGGGAGGGTGGACTGGCATGGATTTTTCTGCTTATATGCCTGTTTCCAAAGTTTAAGTATTACAAAATGTGTAACTTAGATATACAAAATCCCTGTAATCCTGAGCCTCAGAAACAATCACAATTAGTTGGTGTGTTATTTCCATGTAATTATAATATTTATAAGGATATATATATAAGTATTATATAATTAAAAGTAGAATCTTCCTGTCTATAATTGTATACTTTCTTTTTCTACCTCATAATAAATTTCATCTCAATAGCACATGTAAATCTCTCATTCTTTGTACTGGCTTCCTAGAATTCTATTATTTGTATATACCAAAATTTACTCATTTAATCCCCTAGAGAACATGATTTGGGTTTAAAATGTTTATTTACATAATGCTGTAGTGAATATTCTGGCATCTGAAACTTTTTGTGCAAGTATGGGATTTCTGTATAAGTTCTTACAAGTGGTTTGTGAATTTGAAATATGAATAAAAACTGCCAAACCACCTGCAGAAAGTTTGGAGCAGTTTGTGTTTCCACCAGCTGTCTCTTGATTTTGCTGCATCCTTATCATCATAGGATATTATCAATCTTTAAAAATGTTGACAATTGGACCATTTTTATATGATTGCATTATTATGTTTTCTTAACATTTCTTTATTAGTGAAGCTAGGTTGAATATCTTTTAATATGTTTATGGGGTACTTTTATTTACTATTCAGTGAATCATCTATTCATGTCCTTTGCTGCCATTCTGAAGAGTAGATTAGACTTTTTCATAATTGTTTTTAAGGGTTCTTTATATATTAGAGATAATCCTTTGCTTGTAAATAATTCCCCTAAGCTGTCTGCTATTTGGTTCTGTTTCATGGCCACCTATTAATTATAGCTGCTAGATTTTTAGTGTTTTCCCAGGACCAGGTACTGTGAAAATTGCTTAACATGAACTATCTTATTCAATCCTTAAAATGAACTTTTGAGGCAAGTACTATTATTATCGTCCCCATTTAACATGTGAGGAAAATGAGGCTCAGAAGATTAAGTCATCTAGATAAGTGAGGGTGAAGCCAGATTTGAGCCCAGCACCACTGCATGGCCTCTTTTACAGAATGTCATCTATGTAATTATGTTAGGTTTCCCCAGAAGGAAACACTGAGATAGGATTTGAGCAGTTTATTTGGGATGTAATCAGGAAAGAATAAGGGGATGGGAAAATGAGATAGGGCTGGAAGGAAGCCAATACATTAGGCCTTAATGAGCAGGCCACTGCTGTGGGCAGCTGGCCTCAGTCTGGCTGGGGACCTCTGGGAGACTGGGTAGCAAATGCCTTCGTGTAGACCCTCATGAGGGGCAACAGCAGGGTATTTACCTATCAATTCCCTGTATCACTGGATGAGATCAGCTCTTAGAGGAACTCCCTGGTACTTCTGACCTTCCCCCAAATAGTTTCCCTAGTAGCTAGAGGAAACTCCCAGGCAGAGAACTATGGATGCTTGCTTTGTGAAGCTGCCAGTCATGGTATATGGGACACTGGCAGGGGAGGACAGGATCCACTGTGGTAGCCAAATTTATCTTTTTTTTTTTTAAATAGGGGCATTTTGATTAATGCTTATACATTAAAGGAAAACTGCTTTCTTCCAATACAACATGATATACATCCCTCCCAATTTTGGCCAATTCCTCCTTCCTACCACCCCACCATCCATGGTATTACATAGAAAGAATTTATCTTTCTTGCTCTTACTTTGGGAAGTTTGTCTCCTAAGATCCAGAAGGTCAGCCCAAAAATTAAGCTTGAGGGACCTTTGCTCACAAGCCTCCTGCTGGGATGTCCTGGCAAAATGCCCAGGTGGGGAGGGAGTGGTGTTGGTGCCTGGACCCCACAATCAGTTTGGGGCCTGGACCCCACAATCAGTTTGGGGCGAGATTTTGAGGGAGGTAAAGATGGCTCTCCCCTGCCGCAGTCCCTTCTTCTGTTATGGGCACCTTCCCAGTCTTCTTTTCTCTTTCCACCTCCATTCACAACATCCTTCCTGCAGAGGAGCTGAAAGGAGAGGGTCCGTTGTTGGGTGTTACTCCATTTATGACTTTGAAGGTGTGGAGCAGCCAGGGTCCATTGGCTGAGAAGGCTTTGGTGAACTTTGGTGACATACTCAGCTCTGGCACTTAGTGGGGGACCACCAGGGTGCTTTCGGGGTTGTCAGCACCCTCTTCTTAAGTCACAGGCTGGCAGAGCCTCAGTCCCACCCAGCAGGACTAGGGGGAGAGCCGTGCACTACGGGGCACCCTTAGTCGACCCCATCCTGCCCCTGGTCTCCCTCAGAGAGGCCTTCCCAGGACCACCAGTATAACCTGTCTCCACACGAAGAGCCTCTTGACCCACTTCCCCGTTTCTAAACTTTTCCTCACAAAACTTGCAACTACCGGCTCTGTGTTGGTGTGCATGTGTGTCTGACTCTCACCTGGGTGAGGGAGTAGAGATGGCTCCTGAGTTTGTGAGCCCCCAGCCCTCAGGCCTGGACCTGGCACACAGTAACGCCTCCCGGGGAGAGGGGCCTGGGAGCCAGAGGGCCTGGGCTCTGGTCTCAGCCTGGCCCTAGAATTGATGGAGGACCTGGGAACCCTTCCTCCTATTGTGGGTCAGGTCCCCCAAGAGCCGACTCTGAATGGAGATGCATGTGCAGGGCCAAATTAGGGGGCCTTCTGGGAGCCACGCTGCAGGAGGGAAGGGAAGGAAGCAGGAGAGGGCGGTGGGGCAGCTGGTAGCGCACAGTCAGCTGCTGGCCCAGGTTGCTCTGAGGATGGGTGGCGGTGCGGTGCAGTCCCGAGTGAGGGCTCAGACGTAGGCCTTCACCCCTCTTCGTCAGCCGTTGGGTGCAGCTGCCCAGGGAGGGGTGGGCTGCTGGGAGGAGACTCTCTCCAGCTGAGGCGGGCCCCGCGGAGGCTGCTCCCACAGGTGGCATTAGTCCCTCAACCCTGAAGGGGGTCTACGTGGGCATCACAGGGTCCACCCACTGCCCCTGGTGCCCTGTACAGCCCATCCCCCAGTGGGGATGATCGGACCCCCTCTCCCTCAAGTTCTCAAGGGAAGGAAGCGCTCTTCAAATAGGACAACATAGGTTAAAGGGTTTTAGAATAAAAATGCTCCAGGAAAAACTCAATTACTTGGAATTAATTAGAAGCAGGAGGCCAAGGTTGAATTACAGAATATTCTTCAGAAAAAAAGAGCTCATTGCTTTCATTTACTTATTCATCCAGAAATATTGACCAAGCATCAGTACCATGTGCCTGGTGTGGGGAATATGATCCTTGCCTTCATGCGTGGACATCCTAGTTGGGGAGTGGGGGATCACCACCCCTAGAGTGGGGGCTGGGCCACTCTAGGAAGAAGAAAGCAGGATGCACAGCGGAGTGTCAAGGTCAGGGGGCTGTTGAGGCGGTGAGGCAGAGAGGAAGGGAGGGAGGCGCTACGGGCTCTGCGATGTGGGGGAGAAGCACGTGCAGGAACCAGGCGGGAAGGCACAGGGGATGTTGTTATTGGACTCAGATCACCAGGGGACTTGGTAACTTTTTAAGTAACACACTGAGCAGAGGGAGGTTTTATGCCTGTGTGACTTGTGAATCACATGTTAAATGTTGTGGTTCTTAAAGATAACCATGAAGGGTCTGGTGGGGGCGGGGAGTCAGACAGTTCCGATTCCAGCTCCTCTACCACTAGCTATGGCTTGAGTGATTCTGTAATCCTGGGGATCCTCTGTTTGCTCATCTGTGAAACTGATAAGAAGAGAGAATGCAAATTGCCGACATCAGGAATCAAAGTGTGTTCATAATTGGAGAACCTACAGACATGAAACAAAGAAGGGAATATTTCATACAACCTGATGCTAGTACCTCTAAAATTTTAGGCACAAAAAGTTCTCTGAGAGACATAAACTGTAAAAATGGATTCAAGAAGTGATAGAACACATTAATAGCCTTAAAGCAGTTAAAGACAATTAAAAAAAAAATCTGCCTTGCAGAGATGCTGTGAGAATGGGAGGCAACAGGCATAAAATCCCCAGCCCTGTTTCCGGCACATGGTAATTGTCCAATGCACATGCATTATCATGCACTCATTTCAAACAACCATGCAAATATTTAACCATCTTCAGAACCACATAACATTATAAGAAAAAATTGCTCTGTATAGCCTTGCTATTAAAATCTCAACCTCTGCCCCTACTAGCCTCAAACAACATTATCTGCTTTATTTATTAGACTTGATACAAAATGACTTTTACTTGTTACTGAAAATACGTTCGTTCCTTGGATGAGTGTTCTGCAGGCTTAGACCACTTCTAAGTACAAAGGAGGTTTGAATGTGCAGAAGCCAGAAGGGTAGATTATCTCCTGACCCTGCAGCTCCATGTGTACTTGGCAATGACCTAGTAAGGCTCTGTATTCAAGGGATGCTGTCGGGACATGACACTGCAGCCTGGCCGGGAATAAATGAGCAGTGACCCGGAGTTAGTGGAGTCCAAAAGGACATTTCTCTGTGGGTCTTGCCAAGACATTCATTTCAAAGAAGGCCCTGGCTCCTTCAAGCTGCCTTTCCCGTTGGCCACGTGCCTCCCCCTTGCGGGACTGTGTTGCACAATTGATTTTCCAAGCAGAGGTCAGGTCCTGTCCCTTTCCTGTCACAGCCTTGCCTAACTGAGGGAAATTGCTCCAAACCTAAGACCACAGGACTTGGATGTGAGAGTAGGCGGCAGTGTGTCTGCTGAGCTGAGGCTGCTGGGAAATGGCCAGGGCTCCTGTGACCACCAAAGTGGCCCTGGGCAGGTGCAGTGGGAGCCAGGGGAGGGCCTTCAGGTTACAGCCTTTAGATCCTCCTGAGGGAAACTCAAAGTTGGGGACCAGAGCCCTTCACAGCAGGGAAAGAGTCAGAGAACTGTAGGGCTGGAAGGCACCTGTCCAATTTCATCCCATTCCTCATTTGTCAGATGAGGAAACTGAGGCTCAGGGAGGGAATGGGAATTGGCCAAGGCAGCACAGGGAGTTCTTTCCAGCTTCTTCCACAGAGCCTCTGCTAGAGCTAGTGGGAGTTAACTGTCAGGTAGTTAACTTGAGACTGGGTCATGGAACATGGTGGAACATGGAACAATAGAGAGGGAGGCTGACTTCCCCACAGAATCCTATTCAAGGATCAGGGGAGCTGTGTGAAGAGGTCCCTGTGTTTGCTGCCTGTGTGCCCAGAACTTTCCTTCACATTAAAATGAGATTTTAATGGCAAGACTATGCAGAGTCACCCAGCTTGCTGCACTACCACTAACAACACTCCTTTTTAGGGGCATTGGTGCTGTTTTGTTTTAAATGCATTGTCTTTGGAAAACTGAACACTCCCAGACTCTGCGGTAATTCTTGTGAAAGCAGGTGATAGGAGATGATGTGCGGGTCCTGCACCCTGAATGCTTCTTCCCTCCTGTCGGTAGCAGCTGGCTGGTGGGTGGTGGACGCTGCCTCTGCCCACCTCCCAGGACAGTGTCAAGGATCATTCAAGATAATGGAACGCAAAGTGTTTTGAGAACTGAAGTGCAGCCCCAATGTAAGAGGTGATTCTAGTTAATGATTTATGCCTGGGGGCTGTGTTCTCTGGCAGGAAGCGGCTGGAGGCAAGGAGAGCAGAGTGAGAGCTGGGAAAATGAAGGCCACAGGCTGCTTCTCAGGAGGCTGGCCTGGACCATTTTCTTAGGCAGGGTCTGTCCCAAGCACCCTGATTTCCAGCTCTGTCTACATACCCCGCAGCCTCTGTCCATTCAGTCATTTAGATGACAAGGATTTCCTCAGCCCCAACCTCCTGCCAGCCTGGCCTCAGGGCAGCACTGGACTTAGCGCTGAGAACAGGGATAGGAGCCTAACTGGGCTCAGCCCCAGCCCTGGAGGCATGCAGCAAGACCAATAATAGTAACACAAATCACAGACGACCATCATGATCATTGTCATTATTATTAGTATCCAAACTTCCTCCTTAACATCTCCCTGTGGATGTCTAACAGGATTTCTGACTTAACTCATCAGCGGCCAAGCATTTCCCTTTACCCTGCCCAATCTTATTTCGTGGCACCCACATGACACCCACAAACCTGGGAGAGAGCCATTCTTATTCCTTCCTCTCCTCACCATCATCATCCCCTTCAGCAAACCCGGTCATTTCTACCACCCAAAGCACTTTTCAAACAGTATGCTTCTTTCTCATCAATTCTTCTGCTATTCAAGCAACACCATCTCTCATCCTGACCATTGCCATAGCCTGCTCACCAGTCTCCCTGCTGCCAGTATGTCTCATCTCATCCCCACCCACCCTCTCTTCAGAGCAAAATATGGTCTTAAAGCAGAAAATGGATTCCATCAATCCTCTTGCTTATACATTCTTTCCTGGCTCCCTGGTGCTTTCATAATATGACCCAAACTCCACACCATGGTCATGAAGTCCTGGTGATCTGGTCCTGGCTGGCCTTACAGACCTTATGTGGGGCCACCCTGGGCACCACAACCAGCTGCAGCCACTCATTTTGGCCCTTCATTAGTGGTAGTGCTGAGATCTTGCTCACCTCAGGACCTTTGTACCTGCTGCTTCCTCTGCCTGGAAAAACCCTTTTCCTAGACCTTCAGCAGGCTGGTTGCTCCTTATTCTGGGGCTCAGTCTAAATGCCATCTCTTCAGAGAGGTAATGTAGACCCCTCCCAGCCCTTCTCTCCACCAAGTGCATCACAACACTGCTTCCATCACATGGTTGTTGTAATTGGTCATCCCCCATTCATTTGTTTGCTTTTTGATAAGTTACCCCCTGAACAAGTGCACAGACCTTGTCTGGATGGTTTACAGTGCAAATTCCATGGTCAGCATATGATATACCCCCAAAACTTATGTTAGCTAAATGAAGGAATGTGTTCCCTCACCACCTGTATTCTAGAGGAGGTGAAAGTAACAGCTTCTTAGCAATAGCCAGAGCAAGGGTGGTTCCAGAGCCCAGGGAAGTAAGTCCTAGTAATGACCCCACTCCAAGAAGTGGCACAGTGGGGGCACTGCTGGACCCAGGGTTCTGTTTCCTCTCTCTAGTGTTCTTGGTCCCCTACATTCTTTGAGAAGAGCTGTTTAATGGAGTCTTGGTTCCTCCTGTCACTGCTGCAGGGGCACATGATTCAGGATTTTCATCCATGCATCCATGTGTTTTTTTCCTGAACTTCCTGAGAACCTGGCATCAGAGGGCCCAGGCCTAAGTGTGGCCTCTGCCACCAACTGTTTGTGTGACTTTGATCAGCCTTTGCCCTGGTCTGTGGCTCAATTTGTTCCTATGTCAAAGGGGAGATGAGGGCTGGACCTGATGGACTAATTCCCCGACTGTGTTAGGAAGGGCTGAGCACGTGGCCCGGGGGACCATGTGGCTCCAGGATGCCTGACTCTGAGCTGGAGTGAGCCTGAGTCTCAGCTTCACTCACAGCAAAGAGATGACAGTCGGTTTACTGCTGGCCTGTGGTCAACGTCCAGCCCTGGCTGATGTCTGGGAATGGAGGGAAGTGGGACAGGAAGTGAAATATAGGTCACCAGCCCACCAAGCCTCCTCTGCTCCACCACCCACATTCCCAGGCTTGCTTTGCTGCCTCTGAGCCCAGCTTCCTCGCAGGCTATGGAGTAGCCCAGGCCCCATGCAGTGACTGCCCCAATCTATGGAGGAGGGGGGAGCACAGAGCAGGAGTCCTAGCCAACTTCCCAAAATAGGCCCACATCTTTTCCCAAGAGAATAGGATCAAGATAACCGAGGCAGTTTTGAAGTTCAAGGCTAAGGCAGGGCGGAGGTCCCAGCAGAAGTGGGTCTGAGGCTGGGATATGGTGGGAACAATAACATGCATTTGGCAGGCAGAGAAGATTTTTCCTTTCAGGCGCTTCAAGCGGATGCTCCTTCCCCCACCTCCTACAGGGGATTTCCTCGGGCCAAGGACCAGCAGACCCTGGAAGAATCTGCATGGAAACTTGTTTCCCTGGTTTCTATCCCCACGTCAGATCTGTATCCCCACTCCCATCCCAACAAAACAAAACAGGATTCATGAATTCCCCTAATGCTTTAGCCTCAGGCAAGAGTTTTCCATGGTGTGAAACCCTTTCTCCTATAGTCTTAGTCTTCTCACTAGAAAGTTCCCTTCCCCCTTTGAAGGACAGTAGTTTATTAAATTCATTTATACTAAGGTGTGAACAACTCCCTGCTGGCTTTCACCTGCTTTATGCATTTGACAACAAAACTCCTGGAGCACGTAGGCTCAGTTTTATTCCTCTTTGTAGTTTCAGTTCTGGTACAAATTAATGTTGTGTAGATAATAATAGAGATGACAGCAATAGCAATAACAAATAATAACAGTCAACAATTACTGAGTGTTTTCTAAATGCCTCACAATCTGGTAAAGGCTTTACATATATTGCCTTATCTCATCGTCACCCCAAGTGGTAGGTACTATTCTTATTCCCATTTAATAGGGAAGTAAACTGAGGCTCAAAGAGATCAAGTAACTTATCTAAAATCTAACAGTGGACTCTGCATTGAAGTTCAGGGTTCAGATCAAGGCAAACCGACTCCAAAATGCACACTCTTACTCAACAAGCTTGATAAGTTTGAACCAGGACTAATTAGGCTTTCTCTAATGTTCTTCTTGTATAAGATCACTTAACCCCCAAAACATGTCTCTAATGGTGGCATTTTAGGCATAGGTTTCCATGAATGGAATGGTGAGGGGTGCTTTCTTCGGGAAGTCCCCAAATCAATATCAGTGTTTTGGGAAAGGACCGAAAAGAGGGCAATTGCTGTGGTTTTACTTCCCACCCCCTCCTCAGCTCCAAGCTGACTGGTGAGAAATACAGCAGCCCCTGACTTCATAGTGGGCCTGGAAAAGGCTCGGGGCCGCCGAGCCTTTGCTGGAGAACAGGGCCCTTACTCGAAGCCCCCATTTTCAGGAGGTACCCCCTTTCCCCTTCCCACGGCACTATCCTTGCATCACTGAGCACCTGTAGTCATGCCTTTACTTGTCCATCTCCCCACCAGGAGGTGTGCCTCACCTCCGGGAGGACCCCCAGGTACAGGCACAGGGCCTGGCGCATAGTAGGCATTCAGAGAATGGTGGCTGATACTTTGGGAGCTGTCCTGAGCCCATGGCTTCTCCCATTTCCAGCCTGTCTAGAGCCCCAAAGCCAGGAGGAAGGTCATGATGGAGAAGGTCTTCACCTAGACTCTTGCTGAAAGGGAGACCCTGCAGACATGCAGCCACAAGGAGCTTGCCAGCCAAGGCCAGTGGCACCGAACCCCAGCCTGCACACCCAAGCCCACCGCTAGGTCCTGGCTCCCCTCCTCCAGAAATCCCTCCCTGGTGAGCTCCACTCACATGCACTGCTTCTGCTGCCTGGGTTCTGGGAGGCTCTGGGTGGCCATGCACCCTGTGTTCTGCTCTGGGGAGACTAGAGAGGAAGACTCAGGCTTCTTAGGGTCAGAAGAGGACTGCCAGTTTCAGCTTGCAACTCCTCTCCTTGTCTCTCTCTCCCACCTTTTCTCCTGCAGAGGCTCTCCTCTTCATTTTTGCTTCTCCCTTTTTCTTCCTTCTTTTTCTCTTCTTGCCTCTTTCTCTTTTTCTTTCTACTTTCCCTTTTAGCTCCTTCCACTCCTCACGCCTTGTTTTGCGAGGGACCCATGGTCACTGCGGCCTCCAGCACACCTCCAGACTCTGGGGGGCCAGACCGGCCTCAGGTCTGCTCACAAGGATGCCAAGGCAGCCCCAGCCTGTAGGTGCCCCTCATACTCCCCTGGGCTGAGTGTCCGGGTGGATGGCTGCAGGGTAACTCCCTGCCCCATCACCCATCCTGCTGGGCCCAGCGCTGAACCAGGGCTCCCCATGGGAATGATGCCACCCCTCCCATGCAGGTACACGCAGGAGGCCTGGGCATGAGGAAAGTGCCCTGGAGTAGGAATGCAGAGACTGAACTCCATGCATGTGTGGCCTCCACCTAATCCCTGGACACAGCAGGCCCCCAACAAATATTAGAGTGACTGAATGAAAGCCATGGACTGAAGTCCTGCCTGGCTGCCTCACCTCAGATATATCCCTTCATCTCTCTGAGCCTCAGGCTCCTCTTGTGGGAAGTGGGGAAGGATCACCCCACTATCATCCACCCCCAAGGCAGCTGAGCTCCTTAGAGGAGTGCCTTGAGTTATGCAGCCCACATGGCATGAGTGCAGGTGACCGTGAGTGCAGGTGGGAGAGGGCTGAGCTGGGTCCCTGCTTTGGGGATGGAGGATGGCCCATGGAGTTTTCAAGGTTTGGGTAGAGTCCCCTCCTTCTTCCCCAGCAGAACACCTGCAGGCCTGCTCAGAGTGCCAGAGCCACCCTTCCCCACCAGGCTTCCCACTGCCGGGGCCCTCGCAGGCAGCCACAGGGCAGCATGCTACAAGGCTGGTCCTCTCTGAGCTACCGCTGGTAATCACAAACTTTAGAATAAGCCAGAAGGCAAGAGACTAAGCGCAAGTTCCAGGGTGTGCAGGCTGCAGACTTTGCTGTCCAGGCTCATGGCTGTGGGGACAGCTCAGCACTGGACTCAGGCCCACTCAGCCCTGCCTGCTTGCCAGCTGTGTGGTCGTGAACAAGTCACTTTACTACTCTGAGCCTCAGCTTCCTCATATTTCAAGTTGCAAACATTCTTGCCTTGCAACAGTGCCATAACAGTGCTCAGCAGATGAACAGAAAACCTGGCAGGGAGAGGTGCTGGGTGACTGGTGGGCGCCTGCTGGCTCAGGGCTGCCAGCCCATCCACACTCTGGCTTGCCCCTCCCCCGCCTCTCTTCCGGCTCAGGCTCGGCCAGATGGTGGGACCAGGGAAATGCAGCTGAGCTGCACGCTCCTGGTCTATTTTGAGAAGCCTCCTGTTTCCTTTCCTGCCTGGGGCCGTATGGTGGCTGCGGGTCTCTGCTCACAGGATGGGCTCAGACCTGGACCTTGTCCTTCCTTTACCCCTTGCTACCAGCCCTTCCCTTCCGCATGGCTTGAGTTCTGTGAGCCTCCATATCCTGGCTCCCAGCTCAGAGACATAACCCCTACCTGGCAGGGGCAGAGGTCAGGTACCCAAAGGGAACTTGTCTGCAATACTGAGAGAGTGGGGAGCTGAGCTGGCCCCTCATTGCCCTGGCCCAGCCCCTGCCAGCTCAGGCCCCACTTCTTCAGAGCCTTGCCCTTGGAGGCGGTCAGCATCCTCAGTCACCCAGCAGCAATTGTGGCTGGGCTGAGGGTAGGGTGGAGTCACCTGTGGTCCATACACATCTTCCTTCACAGCCACCTCAGGGTCCTGCAGAGAGAAACAGCCACCCAGAATGCCAGGAAGTCAGGCAGTCCTCTGGCCTGGGGCCTGGCTGGTCTGAATTCCAGGCCAGCAAGAGAAGGAGAGGCCTCACACAGGAAACCCAGAACTGCCCTTGCCTCCGCTCCCTCCCTTCCTCCTCTCTGCACAGAGCTCTGACCCCTGTCTGCTGGCTTGGAGTCCCATGTCCCTCAGTTACTAGATCCATGACCTTTCATCTCTGTGCCTTGACTTACTCATCTGTGAAATGGAGATAAGGAGAGTACCTATCCATGGGCTTATGGGGAGAGATACTGAGTTCACACTGGTAGAGTGCTTAGGACAGTGCCTGGCACATCAAAGTTGCTCAATAAATTGTAGCTTATTATCATCTAATTGGTCAACAGAGTCTGTCCACTCAATTCTTTTACATTGTGTCTGTGTCCTCTGCTGCTGTCCCAGGCCAGGCTCTCCTGGAGTGCTCCCAAACCCTTCTCGCTGGCTTCACACTCTCTGTCCTCCATCCCACTAAAGCCACGGGCATCTTTCCAAATAAAAAGTTTGATTAATGGTGCAGGGTTTTGAAATCAGATTCACTCATTCATTCAGCAAATAGTTGAGGGCTTACTATGTGCTAGGCACTGCTCTGAGAGCTAGACTACAAAGTGACCCAAACAGATAAAGGATGATGCTTATTCTCTAGAGTGCTCAAGCCCCAGCCTTACTGCCAGGCAGCCATAGGCAAGTTCTGAACCTCAGTTTTGTCACCTGCAAAGGGGGATCATAGAGAACTTGCCTCATGTGCTTGCTGTGAGAGTGAGGTGAGAGATTGTAGAGCACTCAGCTCTACCCGCATAGCGTGTGGAACATGTTCTGCATGGTAGCTCTGGGATGAGGATGGTGAGGATGGTGTCATTCCCTTCCTCATCTCCCCAACTTTCAGGCTGGACTCAGGCATGACATTCAAGGCTCTCCAGGATCTGCTCCCAAACCCCACTAGCCGTGTCTCTAGTGCTCTGTGATACTCGGGGCACTCCAGGTACCTCACTAATCCATGAACAGCTTGGACTTTTCATGCCCCTTGCCTTTGCACACACCCTTCTCCTTTTTGGAATTTCTTGCTCCCCTTTTTTCTTAGGAACCCCCTCCTCATCTTTTCAAGGCAGCCCCGGTTGCATGACACTGGTAAGTGAAGTCTTTCCAGCCTCCCAGATAGAATGAACCCTCTTAGATTGGGGTTCTTCCTGCCAGGTGTTAATACCCCCAATTCACCCCCTTCCTGTGGTGTATTCTTCCTGTGTGGCCATGGGCCTGTGCCCTCAGCCCCTGGGCAGGTATGTGTCAATTTTACCTTGTGCCCCCAGATCCTAGCACTGGCTTGGCATATAGTGAGCACTCGCTCACATGTGATGAATGTGTGCATGGATGCAGAGATACCCCTGGATACAGGGGGATCAATGTTAGCAAGTCATGGTCTACTGGGAGAAGGGGCCTTGGCACAGGCCACCACTGCTGCCAGCTACAATAGGTATGCCCTGAGGGGCACAACCTGATCGTGTAAGGGAACGTGTTAGCAGCAACGAAGAGAGCACAGTGTGTATAATGGCGCCAACACAATTGAAGTTTATTCCTCACTCACAGAGGTCTGAGATGGATGTTCCTGGTCTGTACATGGCTCTCCTCCACACAGTGATTCGGGTGTCCTGGCTCTGTCTGTCCTGAGGCTCCATCATCATTAGGTCCTTCTTGTCATCTGCATCCAACTGGCAGAAAGAGAAAGTAAGAATGAGGAGGAGGTACAGCTGCTTCTAAAAGCCTTGGTTTCAACTCATGTCCCATTGCCTAGAGTTCCATCACATGGCCATGCCTGAGAGCAGGGAGGTGGGCAACGGAGTCAAGCCATGTACCCTGGAAGAAGGGCAGAGTATGGGTTTTGGTGAACGCTGACCATCTCTGCCAGTACAGCCACAGATCTGACTTTGTTTCTCTAGCTCCCATGTGTGCGGACTACAAGGCAGATGGCCAGGCCGCAGTGAAGGGGGTTTGGCTGCAGGCCTGGCTGCCCCCACATGCCAGATCTGCTGGGCTGCCACAGCCTGAGCAATTCATAGGTTGCAGCACCCCGAGTCTGCTGGGCAGTCAGAGACAGAGGCTGACCATTGGTCAGGGTGTGGTAGGGTGGCTCAGGGAAGCCCATGGGGGGCTGGAGGGTGGATACAGGTCAAGCACTCTTTTGGGGGCCAAAAGTCTCTCTTGGGGTTCTGGGACACTATTTTGCAGCCTTGCAGTCCAAAACAGGCTGTGGCTCTTTTTCTTTTTCTTTTTTTTTTAAATTTATTTTATTATCATTAATGTATAATTACATGAAGAAAATTATGGTTACTAGACTCCCCTCTTTACCAAGTCCCCCCCAACAAACCCCATTACAGTCACTGTCCATCAGTATAGTAAGATGCTGTAGACTTACTACTTGTCTTCTCTGTGTTGCACATCCCTCCCTATGCCCCCCCACCACATTATACATGCTAATCGTAAGGCCCCTGTTCCCCCTCCCTTATCCCTCCGTTCCCACCCTTCCTGCCCAGTCCCTTTCCCTTTGGTAACCTTAGTCCATTCTTGGGTTCTGTGATTCTGCTGCTGTTTTGTTCCTTCAGTTTTTTTGTTTTTATACTCCACATATGAGTGAAATCATTTGGTACTTGTCTCTCTCTGCCTGGCTTATTTCACTGAGCATAATACCCTCTAGCTCCATCCATGTTGTTGTAAATGGTAGGATTTCTTTTCTTCTTATGGCCGAATAATATTCCATTGTGTATATGTACCACATCTTCTTTATCCATTCATCTATTGATAGACACTTAGGTTGTTTCCATTTCTTGGCTATTGTAAATAGTGCTGCGATAAACACAGGGGTGCATCTGTCTTTTTCAAACTGGGCTGCTGCATTCATAGAGTAAATTCCTAGAAGTGGAATTCCTGGGTCAAATGGTATTTCTATTTTGAGCTTTTTGAGGAACCTCCATACTGCTTTCCACAATGGTTAAAGTAATTTACTTTCCCACCAGCAGTGTAGGAGGGTTCCCCTTTCTCCACATCCTCACCAACATTTGTTGTTGTTTGTCTTTTGGATGGTGGCGATCGTTACTGGTGTGAGGTGATATCTCATTGTGGTTATAATTTGCATTTCTCTGATGACAAGCGATGTGGAGCACCTTTTCATGTGTCTGTTGGCCATCTGAATTTCTTCTTTGGAGAACAGTATGTTCAGCTCCTCTGCCCATATTTTAATTGAATTATTTGCTTTTTGTTTGTTGAGGTGTGTGAGCTCTTTATATATTTTGGATGTCAACCCTTTATTGGATCTGTCATTTATGAATATATTCTCCCATACTGTAGGGTACCTTTTTGTTCTATTGATGGTGTCCTTTGCTTTACAGAAGATTTCAGCTTGATATAGTCCCACTTGTTCACTTTTGCTTTTGTTTCCCTTGCCCAGGGAGATATGTTCATGAAGAAGTCACTCATGTTTATGTCCAAGATATTTTTGTGTATGTTTTTTTCTAAGAGTTTTATGGTTTCATGACTTACATTCAGGTCTTCGATCCATTTTGAATTTACTTTTGTGTATGGAGTTAGACAGTGATCTAGTTTCATTCTCTTACATGTAGCTGTCCAGTTTTGCCAGCACCATCTGTTGAAGAGACTGTCATTTCCCCATTGTATGTCCATGGCTCCTTTATCGAATATTAATTGACCATATATGTTTGCGTTAATATCTGGGGTCTCTAATCTGTTCCACTGGTCTGTGGCTCTGTTCTTGTGCAAGTACCAAACTGTCTTGATTACTGTGGCTTTGTAGTAGAGCTTGAAGTTGGGGAGTGAGATCCCCCCCACTTTATTCTTCCTTCTCAGGATTGATTTGTCTATTTGGGGTCTTTGGTGTTTCCATATGAATTTTTGAACGATTTGTTCTAGTTCGTTGAAGAATGTTGTTGGTAATTTGATAGGGATTGCATCAAATCTGTATATTGTTCTGGGCAGGATGGCCATTTTGACAATATTAATTCTTCCTAGCCAAGAGCATGGGATGAGTTTCCATTTGTTAGTGTCCTCTTTAATTTCTCTTAAGGGTGTCTTATAGTTTTCAGGGTATAGGTCTTTCACTTCCTTGGTTAGGTTTATTCCTAGGTATTTTATTCTTTTTGATGGAATTGTTTTCCTGATTTCTCTTTTATTAGTTCATTGTTAGTGTACAGGAAAGCCACAGATTTCTGTGTGTTAATTTTGTATCCTGCAACTTTGCTGTATTCCGATATCAGTTCTAGTAGTTTTGGAGTGGAGTCTTTAGGGTTTTTTATGTACAATATCATGTCATCTGCAAATAGTGACAGTTTAACTTCTTCTTTACCTATTTGGATTCCTTGTATTTCTTTGTTTTGTCTAATTGCCGTGGCTAGGACCTCCAGTACTATGTTGAATAACAGTGGGGAGAGTGGGCATCCCTGTCTTGTTCCCGATCTCAAAGGAAAAGCTTTCAGCTTTTCACTGTTCAGTATGATGTTGGCTGTGGGTTTATCATTTATGGCCTTTATTATGTTGAGGTACCGGCCCTCTATACCCATTTTGTTGAGAGTTTTTATCATGAATGGATGTTGAATTTTGTCGAATGCTTTCTCAGCATCTATGGAGATGATCATGTGGGTTTTGTCCTTCTTTTTGTTGATGTGGTGGATGATGTTGATGGATTTTTGAATGTTGTACCATCTTTGCATCCCTGGAATGAATCCCACTTGGTCGTGGTGTATGATCCTTTTGATGTATTTTTGAATTCGGTTTGCTAATATTTTGTTGAGTATTTTTGCATCTACGTTCATCAAGGATATTGGTCTGTAATTTTCTTTTTTGGTGGGGTCTTTGCCTGGTTTTGGTATTAGGGTGATGTTGGCTTCATAGAATGAGTTTGGGAGTATTCCCTCCTCTTCTATTTTTTGGAAAACTTTAAGGAGAATGGGCAATATATCTTCTCTGTATGTCTGATAAATTCAGAGGTAAATCCATCGGGTCTGGGGGTTTTGTTCTTGGGTAGTTTTTGATTACTGCTTCAATTTCTTTGCTGGTAATTGGTCTGTTTAGATTTTGTGTTTCTTCCTTGGTCAGTCTTGGAAGGTTGTATTTTTCTAGGAAGTTGTCCATTTCTTCTAGGTTTTCCAGCTTGTTGGCATATAGATTTTCATAGCATTCTCTAATAATTCTTTGTATTTCTGTTGGGTCCGTTGTGATGTTTCCTTTCTCATTTCTAATTCTGTTGATGTGTGTTGATTCTCTTTTTCTCTTAATAAGTCTGGCTAGAGGCTTATCTATTTTGTTTAGTCTCTCGAAGAACTAGCTCTTGGTTTCATTGATTTTTTCTATTGTTTTATTCTTCTCAATTTTATTTATTTCTTCTCTGATCTTTATTATGTCCCTCCTTCTGCTAACCTTAGGCCTCATTTGTTCTTCTTTTTCAAATTTTGATAATTGTGACATTAGACTATTCATTTGGGTTTGTTCTTCCTTCTTTAAAGATGCCTGGATTGCTACATAATTTCCTCTTAAGACTGCTTTCGTTGCATACCACAGAAGTTGGGTTTTGTGTTGTTGTTGTCATTTATTTCCATATATTGCTGGATTTCCATTTTAATTTGGTCATTGATCCATTGACTATTTAGGAGCATATTGTTAAACCTCCATGTGTTTGTGAGCCTTTTGCTTTCTTTGTACAATTTATTTCTAGTTTTATACCTTTGTGGTCTGAAAAGTTGGTTGGTAGAATTTCAATCTTTTTGAATTTACTGAGGCTCTTTTTGTGGCCTAGTATGTGGTCTATTCTGGAGAATGTTCCATGTGCACTTGAGAAGAATGTGTATATCCTGTTGCTTTTGGATGTAGAGTTCTATAGATGTCTATTAGGTCCATCTGTTCTAGTGTGTTGTTCAGTGCCTCTGTGTCCTTACTTATTTTCTGTCTGGTGGATCTGTCCTTTGGAGTGAGTGGTGTGTTGAAGTCTCCCAAAATGAATGCATTGCAGTCTATTTCCTCCTTTAGTTCTGTTAGTATTTGTTTCACATATGCAGTTGCTCCTATGTTGGGTGCATATATATTTATAATGGTTATATCTTCTTGTTGGACTCACCCCTTTATCATTATGTAATGTCCTTCTTTATCTCTTGTTACTTTCTTTGTTTTGAAGTCTATTTTGTCTGATACTAGTACTGCAACACCTGCTTTTTTCTTGCTGTTGTTTGCATGAAATATCTTTTTCCATCCCTTGACTTTTAGTCTGAGCATGTCTTTGGGTTTGAGGTGAGTCTCTTGTAAGCAGCATATAGATGGGTCTTGTATTTTTATCCATTCAGTGACTCTTTGTCTTTTGATTTGTGCATTCAGTCCATTTACATTTAGGGTGATTATCTATAGGTATGTACTTATTGCCATTTCAGGCTTTAGATTCGTGGTTACCAAAGGTTCCAGGTTACTTTCCTTACTATCTAAGAGTCCAACCAAACTCACTTAGTATGCTGTTACAAACACAATCTAAAGGTTCTTTTCTATTTCTGCTCCTTTTTCTGCCTCCTTCATTCTTTGTATATTAGATATCAAATTCTGTACTTTTTGTCTATCCCTTGATTCACTTTGGAGATAGTTAATTTAATTTTGCATTTGCTTCATAATTAGCTGTTCTTTACTGTGGTTTTATTACCTCTGGTGACAGTTATTCAACCTTAGGAACACTGCCATCTATAGCTGTCCCTCCAAAATAGACTGCAGAGATGGTTTGTGGGAGGTAAATTCTCTCAGCTTTTGCTTATCTGGAAATTGTTTAATCCCTCCTTCAAATTTAAATGATAATCTTGCCAGATAAAGTAATCTTGGTTCCAGGCCCTTCTGCTTCATGGCATTTAATACATCATGCCACTCCCTTCTAGCCTGTAAGGTTTCTGCTGAGAAGTCTGATGTTAGCCTGATGGGCTTTCCTTTGTATGTGATCTTATTTCTGTCTCTGGCTGCTTTTAACAGTCTGTCCTTATCCTTGATCTTTCCCATTTTAATTACTATGTGTCTTGGTGTTGTCTTCTTTGTGTCCCTTGTGTTGGGAGATCCGTGGATCTCCATGGCCTGAGAGACTATCTCCTTCCCCAGATTGGGGAAGTTTTCAGCAACTACCTCCTCAAAGACACTTTCTATCCCTTTCTCTCTCTCTTCTTCTTCTGGTATCCCTATGATGCAAATATTGTTCTGCTTGGATTGGTCACACAGTTCTCTCAATATTCTTTCATTCTTAGAGATCCTTTTTTCTCTCTGTGCCTCAGCTTCTTTGTATTCCTCTTCTCTAGTTTCTATTTCATTTATTATCTCCTCCACCATATCCAACCTGCTTTTAATACCCTCCATCGTGCTCTTCAACGATTGGATCTCCGACCTGAATTCATTCCTGAGTTCTTGGATGTCTTTCCTTACCTCCATTAGAATGTTGATGATTTTTATTTTGAACTCCCTTTCAGGAAGAGTCACGAGGTCCATATCATTTAAATCTTTCTCAGGAGTTGTATTAATAATTTTACTCTGGACTAGTTTCCTTTGGCGTTTCATGTTTGTATATGGCGCCCTCTAGTGTCCAGAAGCTCTATTCTGGGGCTGCTGAGCCCCTGAAGCAATATCTGGGGTCGCAGGGGAGCGGTACTGGTGCCTGGGGGGAGTAAAGAGCTGTTCCCCGCCTCCCGGCTGCTGTGCCTGTCTCCACTGCCTGAACCAGTGGGCTGAGCACACAGGTATAAGCTTTTGTCCAAGAGCAGCCGGATATGGATCCCTGCTTTCCACAAGCAGCCGGAATCCCAGTCTCCCCAGGAACTCTGCCTGTATTAACTTTCCAACCTGGTAGTCATGTGAGTCTCATGAAAGCACCATGAAATGTAGGTTTGTGCACCCAGCGCAGATCTCCGGAGCTAGGTATTCAGCAGTCCCAAGCCTTCCACTCCCTCTCTGCTCCATTTCTCTTCCTCCTGCCGGTGAGCTGGGGTGGAGGAGGGGCTCGGGTCCTGTGGAGCCACAGCTCTTGTAATGTTACTCCATTTGGTGAGGTCTGCTCTTTTCTCCAGGTGTGTGCAGTCTGACACCATCCTCTTTCCTGTTGCTCTCTCAGAATTAGTTGCGCCAACTATATTTTCTAATTGTATCCAGTTTTAGGTGGAAGCCTCTGTCTCTCTTCTCACACTGCCATCTTTTGTGGCTCATTTTCCTTTGTCAAGAGCGAGCTGGACTGTGGTCTGAGTAAGGTCCCAACCTTTCAGATGGTCACAGCTGCTTACAGGAGAAATATTTGCAGCCTCAGACCATCCAGTGAACCGAGACCTGGCCTCTTTCCATGGCCAGTGCACTCTGCTACAGTCTGAAGGCTCCTGGGAAGCAGAGCTTCCTTTTCCCCTGACACTTCCAGCTATTAGAAACGGAGAGCAACTCCCCAGCCAGCCGCACTGGGGTGAGCAGCATGGCTCCACGGGAACACCTGGCTCCCTGGCTGGCTCGCTAGCTTCCTGGTCTGCCTCCTGCCCACCTGGCGCCTGCCCCTCTCAGCCAGTCACACACCAAGGCCGAGAATCTCAGGACACTGGAGGGAGTCCTTTTTGGAAGGGTCCTGATTGGCCATCTCGTCCAGTGGTCCTCAGTGGGGAGGCTTGTAACTTAGTGGGGCATTTTAGATCGCTGCAGTGACGGGGGACACACTGGCCAAGGATGCTACAGATTTGGGGTGGTGCAAAAAGAGCTGTCATGTATCCTGCACAATTAATCTCTACACACCCCGATGCATGTTCCTGGAGAGCAGTACTTCTCAATGAACATGCAGCAGCTGAAAACTCGGACTACTGGGCTCCACCCAGAGTTCTTGATCCATTAGGTCTGCAGTGGCCCTAAGAGCATGTGTTTTCCAACAGATCCCAGGTGATGTGGATACTGCTGGTCTGGGGACCCCACTTTGAGAACCACCATTGTAGAGGGAAAATCTGTTCTTTAGCATCTGAGCTTAGAATATAATTCTGTTTGATATCTAGCTACTGTTTGCATTTTTATCTTTACTTAATATTTTGGATTACAACTACTGTACAGATCATTCCCTTAAGTTCTGTTTGGAACTTTATCCAGGTTTTTTCACTGTCTCAGCAAAGAGTCCTCCCTGGCCATTCCACCACAGTTATCCAAGTCGCCGATTTAGCACTCTGCATCATATGCGTTTGTAGCTGTGACATTCATGGTGATCTCTCAAATGCATGCCAGTCTCTGACTACTTCTTCAGGCCTTCAGGGCAGCAGAGAAGGGCAAACCTTCAATCAATCAAATAGTTTTGAAACGCCCATGATTTTAGTGTCTGATATTTTCCTCTGATTTCTCCATATTAGAATTAGAGCATTTTGTGTGTGTGTGTGTGTGTGTGTGTGTGTGTGTGTGTGTGTGTGTGTATTTCAATTTAGTGCATGAATAGTTTCTTGTTCCTAAGAATTTCATTTTGAGAGGTAAAGGGTATGTTACTAAATATTTATTATAAAAAAGGGGTCATTGAGAGCAATGATTTAGTCCAATTCCTACATTGGAGAGAGTACACTACACCCAGACCTGGGGAGTGATTTGGGCCTGGTGGCCCTGCCCTAATGTCAGTAGGGTTCTCTTTCTCAGCAGAGAAGGGCAAACCTTCATGGGAGCCTGCTGTGTTCTGGGCACTGTGCCATGGGTTACTGGGAGGGGAGAGGGTGTCATAAAGCCCATTTTTCACTAAGGACTCTGCTCAGGAAAGTTGAGTGACCTGCGCAATAGGTGTACTGCTATTAAGTTGTAGCGTTGGGATTCCACCCTAAGACTGTAGTCCGCAGTCATTAAAAAAGCCTGCTCTGTCCCTGAGTTGAGGAGAACGTCTTCAGTGACTGCTGTTCTCACTAAGCAGCTGATAATCAGCACATACCAAGGATATGCATGAGACCTAAGATGACAGCTGAGCAGAATTGATTTAGTGTCTGTCCTCAGGGAGCTCACATTCTGGTGAAGAAGACAGAGCATAAATAATTCATTGCACCATAGGTGTTCTAACAAGGTGTAAGAGGACAAGAAGAGTGTACTCTAGGAAACATGATCTGACCTGGGAGTGAACCTGGAAGGCTGGGGTGGGGATAGGGAGGGCGGGTTGAGGTTGGTAAGGGAACAGGCAGGAAGAAGAGAGTTCTGTGCCCAAGCAGATGGTGGTGGGTTAGCTGCAAAGATCCCAGTGGATTGAAGAGGAAGGAAGCCAGTGATTTTGGAGCACAGAGAGCAAGAGAAAGAAATATGCAGGAAAGGTGGCTAGGCCAGACCACACAGGACCAGCGTGGCCATGGGAAGTTTGGTCTTTATCCTAAAAGTAATGAGGAGCCATGTGTGAGGGTTGAATTGTGTGGCCCCCACCTCCCCAAAAAAGGGATTGAAGTCCTAACCCCCGGTATATGTGAATGTGACCTTATTTGGAAATAGGGTCTTTGCAGATGATCAAGTTAAGATGAGATCATTAGGGTGGGCCATAATTCAGTGTGACTGGTGTCCTTATAAGAGGAGTCTCAGGCACAGAGGCAGACATGGGCCAAGGGAAGACCATGTGAAGACACCAGGGAGCCTTCTGTAAGCCAGGGAACACCTGAGGTTACCAGAAGCTGGGGGAGAGGCATGGAACACATTCTCCCTCACAGCCCTCAGAGAGAACCAACCCTTCCAATGTCCTGATCTCAGGTGTATGACCTCCAGAGCGGCGAGACAATGAATTTTTGTTGGCTAAGCCACTCAGTTTGTAGTACTTTGTTAGAGCAGCCCCAAGAAGCTAATACACAGATGCTTTTAGCAGAGGAATAACATGACTAGATTTGGTGTTTTGAGATGGTCTTGCTTGGTGTGGTGTAGGAATGGACCAGAGGGACATAAGTGGCTGTGAGGAGATATGTCAGGAAGAGACTGTCATGTTCTGGTGACAATTGATGGTAGCTTGGTGTGGCTGGGGCAGATGGAGATGGATCAAAGTGAACAGGTGTGGGAGACACTCAGAAGATAGAGGTTGCAGGGCATGGCAATGATGAACCCTAGGATGTTGGCTTCCACTGGGAGTAGATAGATAGCAGTGCCAGTTCCTGAGATGGGGACGCCTGGGCCAGGAAGGACCATGAAGATCAATAAGGTTGAGTCCAAATTTGAGATGCCTTTAAGGCATCCAGTGGAACTACATATCTGTCCCTTAGGAAAGTTTGGATTGGAGATAAAGTTCATGCCTTCAGTCCAGGTGTTTCCAGAAGCTTCTGCTTGGGGACTCAGCTAGGGCAGCTTTGATGTGCCCAGGTAGGAGACTCATGTCCCTGAACAGAGGTTCTCAGCCTTGGCTTCACATTTTGCTCATGTGGGGAGATTTTCAAATCCCAGTGCCCAAGCCATAACCTCAGACCAAGTAAACTGGAATCTCTGGAGTGGGACCCAGGCATCAGTTTTGTTTAGTTTTCCCATTTAGCTAAACAAAGGGCATGATATTGCTGCTTCACTGCGGGGTGGTCTGGCTGAACTATGTTTGGAACCCACCAACGTCAGTTTCTTTTGGGCTGTTGGAGTTCTGGAGATCTGTCCAGGATCCTCCCATCTCCTGCTAGGGTGGGGTTGAGCAGGGGGCAGGGCTGAAAGGGGGTTGCCCAAATGCGAGGAATCGGAAAGGGCATCTGGGACTCTGCTTTCTAAAACCTTTCAACCAATCCCCATATTTAACTCATCTCTAACCTCACCCCCACTCCCACTTCCAGATATCCTGGGAACTGTCACTTCCTTATCCTCTGGGGAATTCTACCATGCCAGTCAGGTTAATTACCAGTTTTTCCCCAAGTCCTGGCTTAGGATGCAACTTTTGGGGTCTGCTAAGTCAGCTGCAACCTGTTTGGCTGCTTACCAGTAGCAAACTTTCTCATGTTGTCTTTCCCCTCCTCTCCTCCCTATCCTTATAGTTTTATGCCGTATAAAACATCCCTTGACTATTGTTTCAGTGTTATTTGGGGAAGAATCAAAAGTAGATGTACACATTTAAGCATCACCCAGCCAAAAAATGTGTGTGAACACCCTGAGATACAGATTACCTGTTGCCAGTGTATCATCAGGATAGCTTTTGGCTGCACGTAACAGAAACTCTCCAAAATGGGGACTAAACAAATGTGGCTTCGTTTACCCAACACAAAAGGCTAGAATTAAGCAGCTGAAGACTTTGGTTCAGCTGATGGCTGTGCTCTGCAGTCCTCTTGGCCTTGCTTCATGGGACTAGAATGCCTCCTTGTTCTCCAGCATCTATGGGGGGAACAGGCAAGAGAGAAGGGGTAGGAGATGGATGCTGGGCTAGCTACTCAACAGTCTCTCTCCCTTGGTCACCAAGTTGCCATTGGTATTACATGATGGTTAACAGTGTGACATTTGGTGTTTGGCAAACCTCAGCTCAAAAAGCTCTGTAGTTTCTTAATTGTTTTCAGCCTCAAATTCCCCATCTGTGAAAGGGGATGATAGTAGACCCCACTGACAGGGATTGTGAATTGTGGTGGTTGGATAATATAAGGTTTATAAACAGGTCAGCCAGGGACTCTCACATAGTAGGAACTAAATAAATGCAGGTCCCACATCGTTGTCACTCCCAGGCATAAATGTTAGCCAAATGAGAACTGGCTTGTTACAGTCATTTAATCTTCTGCTTAACCCTGTCAAGGAAACACTATCAGCCCATTGCACAGATGAGGAGGCTGAGGCATGGAGAGGTTCAGATAATTGAACCTGGATTCAAACTCAGGCAGTGTGAGCTGGAGCTCAGCCTTCTAACCTTTCCGCTAAGCCACCAACTTGAGATATGGTAGCCATGATTATTATTATTCAAACATTAACTAAGTACCTGTTTTGTGCCAGCTCCTGGCCTGGGCACAGGGGTCACAGAGATGTATGATACAGTCCCTATGCTTGAGAAGCTCCCAGTCTTGTGGAGGAGACAGAAACATAAACAGACACATAATATCAAGCAATATGGAAACCAGGAACAATTTACCAACAGAAAAATTGGTGAATAATACTCGTCTTCAAAAGGAAAGCACAACCAAGAATTTGTTTGCATTCAGAAGCAAAGCTAGCTACCTATCTCTGGGTAGAGGCTTGTCTCCAAGTTTCCCCATGGGTCTTTTCTAGCTATTTCTGTGCAGTCCTTTGCTAGTGGACAGCAATAACAGGCATCCAAAGCTTTAAAAAAAATGGTGACGTGCTGGTGGCAGAGTCCAGCCTCAGTCTGTCAATCTGGTAAATGGAGATTCATTCACAAATGCCTGTGTTCATTCAAGGAAATATGACATATCCTGCCCACCCACCTCCAGAGCTAGATTATAAATATAAACTCTAAGCGGACAAGAGAAATCAGAGATAAGGAGGCTCAGCCTCTGCCTTAGAACCACACTGGGGTGGGGGAGGGTGGGAGGAGTAGGGATGAAGAGGTGAGCAGGAGTGTGCGTGTGTGTGTGTGTGTGTGTGTGTGTGTGTGTGTGTGTAAGGAGGCCAAGCCCTGCTTTCCCGCAGGCTCCTTCCCCCACCCCCATGGGGCTGAAAGGGCCTTTGAGTCTCAAGGCTTGGGGTCCCTTTTCCCGCAGCATCTCCTTACCCCACTGCACCCTGGTGATAGGTCCTCCTGAGCCTGAACAGCTTGTTCCCAGTACTAATGGCTCAGGGAGGGGGTCTTGGTGCCAGGAAATCAGGATGAAAGAAATGGATTTGCAATTATAGCCTTTGTTTGGTCATTTTTTTAAAAGCTGCAGGCAAGAAGGTAGGGAAAGCATTTTCCCTGCTCCCTTATCCTAGCTCCTGGGCCAAGTGACACAGGCCTTCTTCCCTCATGCATGCTGTGGCCCCAGGCCATGTAGGGGGGCCATTCTGGTGAGGGCTGGAGAGGGACTTGGGTTTGGGGCTAAGCTTTCCCATAATGCTCTGGTCTTTGCTGGCGCCTGATTGGAGGGACTCATCCCTCTAGACTCCTCCCCCACTCTCATCCCCAAGCCGGCCTGGTTGCAGCCAGGTAGTACACAGAATCCCCAGGAATGACCCACTTTTTGGAAGAGGCTGTATCCCCACATAATTTTTCTGGGAAAGCTGATGGCGTGAGGGTCTCTCTGGCAGTTGTGCAAACATGTGTCCTCTGGCTTCTGTTCATAAACAGTCCTGACACAGGAGGTCCCACGTCATGCCTGGGGCCAACTCATGGTTTTACTACTCACATCCCCAAGAGACTGGGCCTTGGGAATTGTCCATGACGGAGGCTATAGTTGGGCGATCACTTCCCAAGGAACACCCCTCCCTCACTGGGCTGGGAGAGGCACTCCGGGCCCTAACTTGCATCTGGAAGAGGGCAGCTGGGAATCTGCCTTCTGTGGATTTGAATGCTGTGTGATGTCAGGCAAGGTATTTAACTTCTCTGAGCCTCAGAACGCTCACTGGTGAGATGGGGAGAGTCCCTATACCCAGCAGTGATTCTGGTTGTGGTGGTTAAATGAAATAATACAAATGTCTCTGGCAAGGCACCTGGTGGAAAAGCCACTCCAGAAAAGGGAGCGGCTGCTACGGCCTTGCTCAGGGCAGTGGGGCCTGGGCGGCCCCTGAGGATGGCCCTTCTGGGAGGGGGAAGAAGTGAGACCTGCAGAGAGGTTCAAGGAGGCCGCAGCTGCGTTAGTAATGTTTGATTGCTTAAGCTGAGTGGGTGTACTTGGGTAAGACCTTTTAGTTCATCTGAATTATTTCTTAATAAACATTTTTAAATGTAAAAGGTTATGTTTTGCAAAAAGTAATTCAATTATTAGAAACCTGTTTTTAAAAAGAGTGAGAAGGAAAGAGAGAAACTAAAACAGAGCATAATGTTCTGGTTTAGATAAGACGGTCCTGGAAGGCACTTCCTGGTGTTTTTCAGCCACCGCCAGATTCCCCCCCTGTACTTTTCACATGCCCTTTGGTGTCCTGGCAGGAAGAGGCAGCCCAGGAGGTTTCCAGGAGCTCTGAAGCTGACTGCTGACCATGGCTGTAGGTGTGGGTTCTGCCAGGGGACACGTGTTACCCAAGAGATGGTGGGTGCCTCACCCTGCAAGAACTTTACTCCAAGGCCCTAACCTTCTGGACAGCAGCCAGCAGCAGGGAGCTCCTTCCTCAGGCACTGAAGGCTGGAGAGAGGAGGGTGAGGCCTCCTTGGAGGGCCCCAGGAGGCTGAGCAAAGCCTGACCCCTGCCTTGGGAGGGGCTGGGGTCAGGGTCACCAGAACCAGGCATCCGGGAACCTGAGCAAAGACTGTCTAGCTACCTGCAACCTCTAGTTCTGATTGTTCCTGAAGACCAGGGTGGGGCTGAGCCTGCATTTGGAGAGGGAAACTCTCAGGAGTGAGTCTGGTGAAGGGAAGGAAAGTGTCCCAGGCAGCTACAGCCACTGCACAGAAGCTGGGAGCTGAGAGACCCTGGAGCAGAAGGTCAGTCAGGAAGGCAGGAGGGGGCAAGGGCACGGATCAAATTGTCCTGTGCCAAGTGTCTTCCTACCAACGTGCTCCCCTTGGAGACTCCTGAACCACCCTTAGACCCCAAGATTAAGAAGTGAGAGAAGCAGTTTCACCAGTCTGTTCCAAAATTTGGACTCAAGCGGATCCCTACCCCCACCAGGGCTTTCTGGGCCAAGCTGAGCCATGCCGAAGTCTGGCCCCCTCCCCGTAAAGCTATTATGCAGCTCACAAGGGCATGTTCACAGCTGTTTACCCGTTTCATTCTCAGCACAGCCCTGTGATGCCTGCATGATGCCCCTCTTTTCTGCATTAGGACAATGAAGCTCTGGGAACTGAGGGGGCTTGCCCAATGTCAGGGAGCAGGAAAGTGACCCCTGGTCTTCCCTCCTTCCTGACAATTCCTTCACCAGAGATGCACCAGAGATGTGCCTCACTCCTCAAAGTGTGGTCCAAAGTGAGGATATTTGCAGCATCCTGGAGCTGGTTAGAAATGAAGAATTTCAGGTCCCTGCCTGGACCCCCTGAGCCAGAATCCACATTTTAGCCAGACCCTGGAAATTTGCAAGCACTTCACAGTTGGTGAAACTAGGGAATTGCTTTCCATTTAGATGATGCAGCATCCCTATAGGGAGAGCATACCTACTTGAAAGGGTGGACCCCCTAATGAAGGACATTTGGACACCTGCAGGAGCTATTTTGTGGGGGCACACTAATAATAAGGGTGGCCTTGTCTTCAAAAACCCCTCCCTGTCCACCCACTACATCTCCCCATGTCAGTCTGCCCTTTGCTTTGGGATTCCCAGCAGGCACACCCCCACTCTTTCATTGTTCATGACAGCTGTAGGGGGAGTTTGGGTAATGGCTGCCTCCCCAAGGCTACCTATCTTTCCCTGCCACCCCCAGGCCCCTGTCTGATGAGACTGATTGTCCCATTTAGCACCTCCTCCCTGCCTTGGCTGATGGGCTTTCAAATTCCCTTAGCTGCCTAATTATCACTCACAGGGCTGCACGTGCAGGCTTCTGTGAATAAGTGATTCTGTAATTACTGCTGGCACCCAGCCTGCCTCAGGCAGGGGAAGGGGAGAGTTTTGAGGACAAAGGGGTTCCAAGCGGGGAGGGGACCCTAAGGGCAGCACCAGGCTTTGTTCTGTCTCTGGGTTTTGGGGGCTGGGGTGGCAAATCCCCTGCGGTGAGGCAGGGCTGATGGAGGGACCCTCAGCTAAAGGAGTGGGCCTATTAATGCAAAAGCAGTTTTTGTGCAGTGATGTGTTCTGGGCCAGGCTCTGTGCTTTGCATATTAGATCTCTCAGGGTGACAACTCATCCTGGCTTCCCTGGGACAGTTCCAGTTTTAATGTGTCCCCAGGACCCCCCACCCCCACCAATCCCAAGCAAACCTATACCTAGATGGTCACACTACATCTGATTCTCTCAACTACTGGAAGAGTTGGTAGGCCCATGAACCCCACTTTACAGATGGAGAAACCAAAGCCCAGAGGGATCTATCTGGTTCCAAAGATCTATAACACAAGGAATCTGCCAAAACGCCGATGTGAAGGGGAGGGCTGGAGTGTGGGCCCAAGTTTGCAGTGTGTCTCCCAGCCCCATCCTTTCTCTGAACCCTGGCCTGGGCCCAAGACCCCCACCTGCCCTGCCACCAGCTGCCCACAGGGTTTCCAGCGTTTCTCTGTGTAGACTGTCTCTTCTGGTCCCTGGAACTGGATGAGGCTCAGGAGGGGTGGACTGTGTAGAGTCAGGACCTGGCTAGACTCTTAGAAACAGGGTGCCCAGAGGAAGGGGTCAAGCTCTGGCCTTGGAGTCTAGATGATCTAGGCCTGGACCTACCCCCAAAGGGCAGCATGGGAGGCCCAGCTCCTTTGTAGGGTTGGAAGTTGGTTTGCAAGCAGGCTGAGGCCCTTTCCAGCTCTGAGTGCCAGCTGGATGCAACTCATCTGGACAGCCAAGAGCCAGTGTGCCTGGCTTTGCAGCTCCCTACCTGACTGTGACCTTGGGCAACTTCTAGAAGGTGCTTGGTAAAGAGGAAAATGATGTTGCTCACTTCCTCATGGTCTTAAAGCAGCAATGCAAGGAACACTCTTGGTTTGAGGTCTGGCGAAATAATAGCTAGTTGTTGCTATTAATTTTGTTATTATTTTTAGTTGTTTCCTCCTTTCTGAGGGTGGGGACTCAAACCCACTTCTCAGGCTGCAGCAAGGGTCCTGGCACGCCTGGCTGATGTTTGAGCCAACAAAAGCCAGCAGAGGGGAGAGACTGACACTGCCCCCCAGGCCTAAAATAGCGAGAAAGCAGACTCCAAAGCCAGGCTGTGCAGGGTGGTTTTGCCCATACAAGGCCAGAGTCATTGCCACCTGGCAGCCCCTTGGGCCAGAGAACAGCAGGGCAGACTGCCTCAGGCCTGTGCTGGGTTGTGCCAGATCTGCCTGGGGCCACCCCAGGAATGTCACAGGCTCCTTTCCCCTCAGATTGATGACTCTCTGGGGGCTGAGTTTTATTTGAAATCAGTTTAAGCAAAGCGGCCCCCAGCTCCAGGCTCCCCTCCCGGCAGACATACCAGAGCTTGGACAGGAAAGTGGCCCCAAGGCCTGAGATTTCCCAGATGCCCTTCTTGGATGTGGAATTGGAGCTGCTGCTTCTGGGGAATGTCTGAGCAAAAGCTGGGGGTTTCAAGTTCCTTCCTAAAACTAGATTTCCAGGTGGCTCTGTGGTCATGGGTCACCTGAGTCCTGTTTGTCCCAGAATGAGGCTGGTCCCTCAAAACAAGTCCCTGTTGCCTCACAGAGAAGTTCTGGGGTTCAGTCCAAGAAAAGGCGTGTAAGTGTAAGGTGGAAAAATAGCTCCTGAAACTTGCCTCTACCATACTGGAGCTGTGTGACCTTGGGTGAGGCACTCAACCTCTCTGAGCCTCAGGCTCATCCTCTGGTAAATGGGGATAATAATGCCTGCCTTGCTGGTTTGTGGTGGGGATTCAACAGAACAGTGGAAGGGTTGGCATGAACCAGCCCAGGGCTGGCATACAGTGGGGGTTCTGTACATGCTTATCTTTATTCCTTTGGTCACAAGATGGTGTGGGTAGTTTGGATGGATCCAAGGCCAGGCATTTTACCTCTTAGGGACCTCCCAGAGCGATCGGGGCAGAAAGAAGTGTCAAGGAAACTGATGAGCACCGTACAGGCCATCCTTATTCTATTGCTGGGGTGAGCAGGACTTGTCTGAGACTCATTTTCCTCTTCTATGAAAGGGGAGTTTGTTGAGACAGCAGTGCAGTGGTTTAGAAGGTGGGCTTGAGGCCAGCTGCATCAAGTTGAAGTGTGACCTGTGTCAACATGAGCAAGTTACTGGGAGAAGGACTGGGAGAGCTGAGAGAGGAGGTCAGAGATTCATAGGGTGTGAAGGAAAATTGGAGAAAAAGAAGCTGTACATTAGAAGTGCTGTACAGAGCTTATTATGAATTCATTCCTCTTAAGCACCTTTTAAGAAATATGAGTTTCAAAATCTACTAAATTAATTGCAAGCTGTTGAATTGTTCTATTTGAATCTAGTATCACTTAAAGACTGAACCATGCAGGTCACACCCTGTGCAGGGTTATGTTTCATGTTGTTATGTGCAGTCTTCAGGCTTCATTTGGGGAAACTTTGAATTCCCAAGACATTAAGGCAGAGTGCTGACTTTTGGTGCCTCAGAACCACACTTGAATCTTGACACTATCACGTATGCTATGCTTTCTCTCTCGATGGGACTAAACACTTCACCTTCCTTTGTCCTGTGGCCTTCTGACATATAGGGGTACTCAGGTCCCTCCCAGGGGCAGTACACATGAGAGGATGTCAGCTGCAATCCACTGGGTTCTGAAGCAAAGCCCTTCTCCAAGCAGCCCCAGCTGGGCAATGAAGGCTGGATAAGCCAGGGCTGCTAGTGGAAGAGGGAACCCATCAACATCTGGGTCAAAGGCCCAAAGAGCTCTTGTTATTAACACTCTGGTGCAACCAAGCAGGGAAAAAGATGAAAGCCACTGAGCATGTGCTGGACATATAAGTGGTCAGGGCAGCAGACAGTGGAGCTGAGCATGGGTCCATCCAGTGTACCTGCATTCCCAGTGGAGGGCCAAGATGTCTTGTAGGTGTGATGAAATGGGCTGAGTGATGGGATAGTGTTTTTAAAATGAATGTACTCTGTATTTCCCCCATTTGTAAGAGATAAACCATTGTTTTTATCCTAGCTCTTTAGGGGATAAAAATGCTGCCTTTTATATGTGCACATCAATTGGAAAGCCCATTCAGATATCCAGACTATTAAAATGTGAACAAATTGTGTATCTTGGAATTAAGGGACTCTGGCTGCTCAAAGACAAGGTATCCTTATTACTCTGAATAAACAAGTCACCCTTACCAGCCCTTAGCTCTCTCCCCTCTGTCCTTCCTGGCCATCAAAGTCTTCCCTCTTAAGTGATACTAAATGTTTGACCAGAGCTGCCTGCTCCAAACAGCTATTTGGTGATGAAGGAACTAGACTAAGGTAGCTGATAAATAAATGAGAGATAACAAAACATTCTCTCAATCATTCACTCAGCAAGTATTTATTGAACACTTAATTTGTGCAGGCCCTGCTCTGAATGCCAGAGTTACAGGGATGAATGTCCCCCAAATAAGGTGGACATATGATTCAGGTTAACTTGGATTTTCAGAGGGGCCTTATTATATGACTGGCAAAATTGAAATCAACAACTATCATGTCTAAATGGATAATGCACTTCTCTTGAGCTCTCTCAAGAGTGGTTCTGCTACATTCTTATGTCCTTGCTGGTAGGTCACAAAGCAACACACTGCTAGTGTCCTGAAGTCATCAATCCCACAATCCCAGGCAGTCAAAAAGTAAACAGAATCATACCCGGTGCTGCTGATGGCTAGGAGCAACTGATTAACTTTGTTATCTCAGCTCACAACACTTTCCTGTGTCTCCTGAGAAGTTGTATGGTCTGGAAAATGGCAAAAGAAACTCGAAAAATAGAAGAGGGAACAGGAAGTCTGGACAACTGAGTGAGGAGTTGCTGACATGAAAGTTAGGACTGGGGACTTTGCACTATATTTTTAACAAGAATTTGTAAACATATCCATGTAAGTTACCTCTATCCTTAGT
Source organism: Manis pentadactyla (assembly GCF_030020395.1). Lineage (NCBI taxonomy): Eukaryota > Metazoa > Chordata > Mammalia > Pholidota > Manidae > Manis > Manis pentadactyla. The sequence goes on from NC_080027.1 coordinate 83,965,794, forward strand.
CAGAGAGGGTGACTCAGGCAAATTATGTGATGGAAAAGCTGGGAAATAAAAGTTCAAATAAGTAAAAATACTGTGTTGTACTCAGGACCTGTACTCTGGGGCTCTTTCAATATTTCCATACTTTGCAGAAGACTCCACCATGAGCCAGAAGCCCCTACATTTCCCTCTTTCCATCCCACTGTGATCTACTCCTCCAGAATCTCAAGTCTTTTCCCATCTTGGCATCTCCCCTGCTGCCTGTTTAGTCCATGCTGCCACCACCTCTGGCCTGGGCATCTCAACTGACCTCCACCTCTCAACCCTCCATCAGTGAGGCCAAATTCCCTCTGTCACTGGCTTGAACACTCACACTCCTTCACAGCCCTTATTGTGGTCCTAACACTGGATTTATTAGCTTCTTTAAGTAATGGCTGCCTCCCCCACTTCATTATAACATCCTTGAGTGCGGGAACTACATCTGTTTTTGCTCATCATTCTGTCTGCTGCACTTTGCACAAAGCCAGGAAGGAGTTTGAAACCTATTTTGACTGAGACTTTGTAAACATATCCATGTGGGTTAGCTCTACCCTTACATTACCCTCTATCTCTCCAGACCACATCCACGCCCGTGAGAACCCAGTGCCTTGTGAAGGGGGTAAGATACAAGCCACAGCTTGGCGGGACCCGAGCGCCCCTCACCCCAGCTCACAGTGGGAGGAGAGGAGTCGGAGCAGGGAGGGAGAGGGAGCCCAGGACTGCTAAATAGCCAGCCCTAGCCATCCGCACCCAGGTGTGGGGTGCTGGATACTAGGGAAACAGGACAGTAAGACCTGTGAGCGGGTCCCCGCAGCCGGCGCCCCTGGGACAAAGAAAAGCAAGTGCTTTTTGAAAGTTTTAAAGGGACAGGGACCCCACAGCTGGAAGGAAGCATCCCGGGATGCCCAGCCCAGCAGCTGGGAATCCTGGGGAAGTCCGGGCAACCTAACCCCCTTGGCGGCAGCTCTGAGACCCCTCATGGCGATAAACAGCCCCCCCACCGTCTGTTCCCACTCCGGCATCCCACCATAGCAGAGCAGCAGCCTGAGCCTGGTCACGCCCATAGCAAAGGAGCTTCCTCCATAACGGCTGGGCAAGAAACAAACCCAGTCTACGCACAATTGCCCAACACAAGCTACTAGGGGTCGCCGTTGTCCCAGTAAAGAAAGGCCAGGAGCCAAGTGGAAAAGGTCTTGGCTCTCCCAGCTGACAGATGAGTCAATAGCATACCACTGCATCTATCAACATGAAAAGGCAAAAAAATTTGAACCAGACCAGGTTAACCCAGACACCTTCGACATCCTCTCCTGAGAAGGAATCTGGGGAGGTAGATTTAACCAATCTTCCTGAAAAAGAATTCAAAACAAAAGTCAGAACCATGCTGATGGACTTGCACAGAAATATGCAAGAACTAAGGAGGGAGAATACAGAAATAAAACAGTCTCTGGAAGGACTTCAAAACAGAATGGATGAGATGCAAGAGACCATTAATGGACTGGAAAACAGAGAACAGGAACGCAGAGAAGCTGATGCAGAGAGAGATAAAAGGATCTCCAGGAATGAAAGAATATTAAGAGAACTGTGTGACCAATCCAAAAGGAACAATATTCGCATCATAGGAGTACCAGAAGAAGAAGAAAGAGAAAGGGATAGAAAGTGATTTTGAAGAAATAATTGCTGAAAACTTCCCCAAACTAGGGGAGGAAACGGGCTCTCAGACCACAGAAACACACAGAACTCCCATGACAAGGGACTCAAGGAGGGCAACACCAAGACACATAATAATTAAAAAGGCAAAGATCAAAGACAAGGACAGAGTATTAAAGGCAGCCAGAGAGAAAAAAAAGGTCACCTACAAAGGAAAACCCATCAGGCTACCATCAGACTTCTCAACAGAAACCTTACAAGCCAGAAGAGAATGGCATGATATACTTAATGCAATGAAACAGAAGGGCCTTGAACCAAGAATACTGTATCCAGCACGATTATCATTTAAATATGGAGGAAGGATTAAACAATTTCGAGACAACCATGATTATTAAGGTTGAGGGAATTTGCCTCCCAAAAACTACCTCTACAGGGTATCTTAGAGGGACTGCTCTAGATGGGAACACTCCTAAAAAGAGCACAGAAAAAAACACCCAACATAAGAAGAATGGAGGAGGAGGAATAAGAAGGGAAAGAAATAAAGAATCATCAGACAGTGTTTATAATATCTCAATAAGCGAGTTAAATTAGATAGTAAGATAGTAAAGAAGCTAACCTTGAACCTCTGGTAACCACAAACTTAAAGCCTGCAATGGCAATAAGTACATATCTTTCAATAATCAGCCTAAATGTACATGGACAGAATGCACCAATCAAAAGACACAGAGTAATAGAATGGATAAAAAAGCAAGATCCATCTATATGCTGCTTACAAGAGACTCACCTCAAACCCAAAGACATGCACAGATTAAAAGTCAAGGGATGGAAAAAGATATTTCATGCAAACAACAGCAAGAAAAAAGCAGGTGTTGCAATACTAGTATCAGACAAAATAGACTTCAAAACAAAGAAAGTCACAAGAGATAAAGAAGGACATTACATAATGATAAAGGGCTCAGTCCAACAAGAGGATATAACCATTATAAATATATATGCACCCAATACAGGAGCACCAACATATGTGAAACAAATACTAACAGAATTACAAGAGGAAACAGAAGGCAATGCATTCATTTTGGGAGACTTCAACACACCACTCACTCCAAAGGACAGATCCACCAGACAGAAAATAAGTAAGGACACAGAGGCACTGAACAACACACTAGAACAGATGGACCTAATAGACATCTATAGAACTCTATATCCAAAAGCAACAGGATACACATTCTTCTCAAGTGCACATGGAACATTCTCCAGAATAGATCACATACTAGACCACAAAAAGAGCCTCAGTAAATTCAAAAAGATTGAAATTCTACCAACAAACTTTTCAGACCACAAAGGTATAAAACTAGAAGTAAATTGTACAAAGAAAGTAAAAAGGCTCACAAACACATGGAGACTTAACAACATGCTCCTAAATAATCAATGGATCAATGACCAAATTAAAATGGAGATCCAGCAATATATGGAAACAAATGACAACAACACAAAGCCCCAACTACTGTGGGACGCAGCGAAAGCAGTCTTAAGAGGAAAGTTTATAGCAATCCAGGCATACTTAAAGAAGGAAGAACAATCCCAAATGAATAGTCTAATGTCACAATTATTGAAATTGGAAAAAGAATAAATGAGGCCTAAGGTCAGCAGAAGGAGGGACATAATAAAGATCAGAGAAGAAATAAATAAAATGAGAAGAATAAAACAATAGAAAAAATCAATGAAACCAAGAGCTGGTTCTTTGAGAAAATAAACAAAATAGGTAAGCCTCTAGCCAGACTTATTAAGAGAAAAAGAGAATCAACACACATCAACAGAATTAGAAATGAGAAAGGAAACATCAGAACAGACCCAACAGAAAAACAAAGAATTATTAGAGAATGCTATGAAAACCTATATGCCAACAAGCTGGAAAACCTAGAAGAAATGGACAACTTCCTAGAAAAATACAACCTTCCAAGACTGACCAAGGAAGAAACACAAAATCTAAGCAGACCAATTACCAGCAAAGAAATTGAAGCGGTAATCAAAAACCACCCAAGAACAAAACCCCCGGACCCGATGGATTTACCTCTGAATTTTATCAGACATACAGAGAAGATATAATGCCCATTCTCCTTAAAGTTTTCCAAAAAATAGAAGAGGAGGGAATACTCCCAAACTCATTCTATGAAGCCAACATCACCCTAATACCAAAACCAGGCAAAGACACCGCCAAAAAAGAAAATTACAGACCAATATCCTTGATGAATGTAGATGCAAAAATACTCAACAAAATATTAGCAAACAGAATTCAAAAATACATCAAAAGGATCATATACCATGACCAAGTGGGATTCATTCCAGGGATGCAAAGATGGTACAACATTCAAAAATCCATCAACATCATCCACCACATCAACAAAAAGAAGGACAAAAACCACATGATCATCTCCATAGATGCTGAAAAAGCATTGGACAAAATTCAACATCCATTCATGATAAAAACTCTCAACAAAATGGGTATAGAGGGCAAGTACCTCAACATAATAAAGGCCATATATGATAAACCCACAGCCAACACCATACTGAACAGTGAGAAGCTGAAAGCTTTTCCTCTGAGACTGGGAACAAGACAGGGATGCCCACTCTCCCCAGTGTTATTCAACATAGTACTGGAGGTCCTAGCCACAGCAATTAGACAAAACAAATACAAAGAATCCAGATTGGTAAAGAAGAGGTCAAACTGTCACTATTTGCAGATGACATGATATTGTACATAAAAAACCCTAAAGACTCCACTCCAAAATTACTAGAATTAATATCAGAATTCAGCAAAGTTGCAGGATACAAAATTAACACACAGAAATCTGTGGCTTTCCTATACACTAACAATGAACTAATAGAAAGAGAAATCAGGAAAACAATTCCATTCACAATAGCATCAGAAAGAATAAAATACCTAGCAATACACCTAACCAAGGAAGTGAAAGACCTATACCCTGAAAACTATAAGACACCCTTAAGAGAAATTAGAGGACACTAACAAATGGAAACTCATCCCAAGCTCTTGGCTAGGAATAATTAATATTGTCAAAATGGCCATCCTGCTCAAAACAATATACAAATTCAATGCAATCCCTATCAAAATACCAATAGCATTCTTCAAAGAACTGGAACAAATAGTTCAAAAATTCATATGGAAACACCAAAGACCCCGAATAGCCAAAGCAATCCTGAGAAGGAAGAATAAAGTGGGGGGGATCTCACTCCCCAACTTCAAGCTCTACTACAAAGCCACAGTAATCAAGACAATTTGGTACTGGCACAGGAACAGAGCCACAGACCAGTGGAACAGATTAGAGACTCCAGACATTAACCAAACATATATGGCCAATTAATATTTGATAAAGGAGCCATGGACATACAATGGGGAAATGATAGTCTCTTCAACAGATGGTGCTGGCAAAACTAGACAGCTACATGTAAGAGAATGAAACTGGATCACTGTCTAACCCCACACACAAAAGTAAATTCAAAATGGATCAAAGACTTGAACGTAAGTCATGAAACCATAAAACTCTTAGAAAAACACCTAGGCAAAAATCTCTTAGACATAAATATGAGTGACCTCTTCTTGAACATATCTCCCAGGGCAAGGGAAACAAAAGCAAAAATGAACAAGTGGGACTATATCAAGCTGAAAAGCTTCTGTACAGCAAAGGACACCATCAATAGAACAAAAAGGTATCCTACAGTATGGGAGAATATATTCATAAATGACAGATCCAATAAAGGGTTGACATCCAAAATATATAAAGAGCTCATGCACCTCAACAAACAAAAAGCAAATAATCCAATTAAAAAATGGGCAGAGGAGCTGAATAGACAGTTCTCTAAAGAAGAAATTCAGATGGCAAACAGACATGTGAAAAGATGCTCCACATCGCTTGTCATCAGAGAAATGCAAATTAAAACCACAATAAGATATCACCTCACACCAGTAAGGATGGCTACCATCCAAAAGACAAACAACAACAAATGTTGGCGATTTTGTGGAGAAAGGGAACCCTCCTACACTGCTGCTGGGAATGTAAGTTAGTTCAACCATTGTGGAAAGCAGTACGGAGGTTCCTCAAAATGTTCAAAATAGATATACCATTTGACCCAGGAATTCTACTTCTAAGAATTTACCCTAAGAATGCAGCAGCCCAGTTTGAAAAAGACAGATGCACCCCTATGTTTATTGCAGCACTATTTACAATAGCCAAGAAATGGAAGCAACCTAAGTGTCCATCAGTTGATGAATGGATAAAGATGTGGTACATATACACAATGGAATATTACTCAGCTATAAGAAAAAAACAGATCCTACCATTTGCAACAACATGGATGGAGCTAGAGGGTATTATGCTCAGTGATATAAGCCAGGCGGAGAAAGACAAGTACCAAATGATTTCACTCATATGTGGTGTATAGGAACAAAGGAAAACTGAAGGAACAAAACAGCAGCAGAATCACAGAACCCAAGAATGAACTAACAGTTACCAAAGGGAAAGGGACTGGGAGGATGGGTGGGAAGGGAGGGATAAGGGCGGGGAAAAAGAAAGGGGGCATTTTGAGTAGCATATATAGTGTGGGAGGGCACAGGAAGGACTGTGCAACACAGAGAAGACAAGTAGTGATTTTCTAGCCCTTACTACGCTGATGGACAGTGACTGCGAAGGGGTTTGTGGGGGGGGACTTGGTGAAGGGGGGAGCCTCGTGAACATAATATCTTTCATGTAATTGTAGATGAATGATATCAAAAAAGAAAGCAGCTTTTCTCCTTCCCCCACCAAACAAATGCTGAAGAAATATTTCCAGACTGTCCATTTGGAAGGATGTATTGGCCTGTTCAGAGCTCATATGTGGGTGGTGGAGATCTTCCCAAACCCTGTGTGTGTGTGTTTGTAGCTGAGAGGCTAGAAGAGTATCCCCTGGGGAGTGTAGAGGCAGACAGGATTCTACTTGATTGCTTATAAAGATACAAATACATTCAACCCAGAACCCTGGTGCCTTATACTAAGTAAAGAACATGCTAAATGTTTGTGCAACGAGTGCAAATGTGATGGAATCATTACCCTGGTGCTGAGGCTATGAGAGGATGCAGGAGAAAACCTAAGAGTCTCCCTCACAGCCTTTTCTCTCCCCATCTTGCCAACATCTTCTCGTGGATGATCCTCTGAGCTCCTGCAAAGAGGTAATGGCCCAAGAAGTGTCTCCTGTGGTCAGTGGGGCTGGTGTTTGGCTCTTGACATTGTCCTCTCCTTTATACCCACTTTGTGCTCAGACTTCCAACAAGACCTGGTGCTGGCTAGGTGTAGAGAAACAGGCTCCTTATACATTCTTTTTTGGCAGTATAAATTTGACCAACATTTTGCAGGAAAATTGAGTAATATCTATGAAAAATTTAAAGAAATATTCCCTTGATTGTGGCAAATTCCCTTCCAGAATCTATTCCATGGTAATATTTAAACTTGTGTGCAGAGATGGATTTTAAAGATGTCCATTGCAGTGTTATTTATGCTGGCAAAAAAATTAGAACAATTAAATGTCTAACAGTAGGGAAATAGCATAAAAAATTGTGGTCCATCCATGCTGTGGACTATTATAAAGCTGCAAAATGGCTTTGTCCATTTCATACTTGGTTCTTTCCAACTCGAGAGTGTTCCTTCATAATGTCCTTTTTTGAGTTCACTTCCTCTCAGCAATAAAGAATTATCTGGCCCCAAATGTCAATAGCGCTGAGGTTGAAAAATTCTGGGCTAGAACACTGCCCAGAACATAGGAAGTACTTGTTAAATATGTGATCAGCGAACAGAGTCCTCCTACATATAGTAGGTGCACCATAAACCACTGTTAAGTGGTTGAAGGAAAGAGAATGAAGTAGCTCCACCAATAGGAAAGAAGTCCGAGACACATTGTAAATACAGCAAAGTGCAAAACAGTGATGCTACTATCACTTTTGGGTTAAAAATAGATATAAGCAAATGAACATGCTTGGCCGTGTATAGGAAATGTATATAAAAATACATAAGTCTTAATAATGGTTACCTCTAATAACATTTATGAGTGGGAAAGAGTTTCAGAGTACAGAGTAAGGGAAAACACTGGCTTTTCCAGGTTTTGAGCTGTTTAAGTCTTATACCACGAGCACAGTGATTCTAGAAACACCACCACCACCACCAACCCAGTTTAATTAAAAAAACAAAAAAAACCCAAACAACAGGACTGCCTCTGTTACGTTGGTTGCCACAAGCCTTGGCTGTAGAGGTGGCACTTAGGGCCTGGTGGACTGAGCCTCTGGGGTGTTTGGTATAAGGAAATATCCTGCAGTATTTACAGCTGGATGTGGGTGTTTACAGTGGGCAGTAATTCTCCCCTTCACTGTAAACCAGCCCTGGCTGTGTCAGTCTTCATATCAGCCCTGAGCAGAAGGCCGCTCTGTCACCATTCTTCCTGCTGAGGAAGCTGAGGCCCAAAGGATTATAGTGGCTTGTTGAGTGGAACAGTGCCCGGGGGGCAGAGAGCGGAATAGTGCCCTTTTTGCTTTGATCCTGTGGGAGCTGACAGGGGTGGAGGCATGTATTAGTTATCTACTGATGTGAAACAAAATATCCCCAGTTTCTTAAAACATTTATTATCTCACAGTTTCTGCAGGTCAGGGTTTTAGATGTGGCTTAGCCACTGGTTCTGTTTGAGGGTTTTTGCTGAGGTTGCCTCAAGCCATGGGCAGGGACCCTGTCATCTTAGAGCTGGACTATGGGAGGCTCTGGTCCCAGGCTCACTCTGGGGCCACTGGCAGGCCTCCGTTCCTCAACAGCTCTTGTCTAGAGACTCACTACCTCACTCACTCCCTCACTACCATAGACCACCTGCGTGTCCTCATGACACGTCCACTGGCTTCCTCCAGGGTGGTGAGCCCAGAGAGATTCAGAGGAGAGAGAGAGAAAACCCAAGACAGAAGCTGCGGTTGTTTGTGGCCTTATCTCAGAAGAAGCATGCTATCACTTCTGCCATATTCTATTGGTCACATGGGACAGGGTGGGAGGGCCCGACTAGGCCATGAAAACTAGGAGGTGGGTCATTGGAAGACATCCTGGCGACCACAGGGCAGTTTCTGGCAGCATCTTACTCTGAAAGACTGGACTTCATTTTTGGATGGCCTCTGGGGTGGGAGGGTAGGAGGAGGCCCCTTGGTTACAGGCTAATGGCACCTTCTCTGCCCATGTGCGCTGAATGCTTACTGCATAGCAGTTCCTTTGCTGGTCCTGCAGTTCATGCATTGTATCAGTGTTTTCCCCCAACACACACCATATGGTTGGCAACAACATAGCCCCATCTCACAGATGAGAAACTGAGGCTGGATAGGTTAAGTATGTGACCTAAAGCCACCCAGGACTTACACCTGGATCAGCGTGGCTCCAAGGCCTTGGCTCTCGCCTCTAATGCTGTAGTGCCTCTCACCTACCCTTCTGTGCTTTGAATACAGCTAGACCTGAAGCCCCCAGGAAAAGGGGGCCTGAATATAGCTGGCTTAATTTCAGCCAGCTGCCCCCCTAGTGGGCCAAGTCAGGGGAATTTCCTGCAGTATTTCTGGAGTGGAAATGAACCAGGTTTCTGGGAGATACTGCTTGTCAGCTTAGTCAGAGGGGGCAGGCCTGGGAAGTGGTAGGATTCCAGCAGCTGAGGTTCCTTGGAGAGCAGCTGCTCTGTCCTAGCTCAGCTGGGCAGGGGGAGATAGGAGAGCAGACATTCTAGAGACACCTAGCTCGTCCAACAGCAGAACTGGAAAGGATCCCATGTCTGGCCTCAGATTTCTTGGGGAAAATCAGGCCCCTGTAGCTTGCTCACTCACAACTGGTTGACTTCCTAGAACCAGAAAAGGAAAGTATCCATTCAGGTGGAGAGGCCAGCTCTAGGCATAGGTGGGGTGGCCCTCAGGAGCTGAAGGGTGATTGGGCCAGGCCCTGAAGGTCATTTCCAGTCCCAAAGACACAGGGCTCTGTGATTTAGGACTTGGCTAGGGGTCAAGTGGACAAGAAAGGGAGCCCACAGACAAACCTGTGGCAGCATTTCTAGGAGAGAAGCAGGGCCGAGAGCCAAGACCCAGGGCCAGGGTGGTTTGCGGGAACATCACTGGACAGAGTTAAGAGTTCTAACCGACCTTGTAATACTAGGAAAACCACTTCCCTCTCCAAGCCTCAATTTCCCCACTTACACAATAGGGAGGACATGGTCTTCTAGAGATCCTCTAGCTCTGAAAATCTGATTCCTTTCAGGGGCTTTTCCTTATCCTGATAATCTGGAGACCTGCCAATGCACAAATATTAACAGAGCTTTGACATCTTGTTAGGTGATATGAGAGAAACAAATAATTTCAAAGCCAGCTCTTGCTCATCAAGGATGCTCATATGTACACAGGCACACACACAGAAGTAGTTACCCAGTACCTAATGGAAGATGCCTATCTATAGGAGACCAAAGGAAAGGAGATCATGCTGGCCTAAGCTGGTCCAGGAAGGCTTCCTAGAGGAGTAGAATTTGAGTCAGGCCTTGTATGATGGGCAAAAATTCACCAGTTTAGGAGAAGGGAGCAGTGTGTCTCATGCAAGACCTGGTGAGAAGTCAGGGCTCATACATGTAGTTTTGTGGATGTGCACTGAACAACTCCAGAAGGCACCATTCACACTGTGGTCCATGTGACTAGCACTCCCAGTGTACAATTTACATGGCCTTTTGTGAAAGCCCTGGAAGAATGCTGGGTAGGTGTCTCCCAGGGCTGCAGGAGAGAGGAGTGTAGCCCCTGGGCTGCCTATATGCCCCTGGCCTAGGAGGTAGTACTTCTTTCCTGGCCATGGGGCATTGGCTCTGCTCATTCCCTAAACAAGGTTCCAGGTGTTTGTGAAACGAGCACAAAGAGATCAGATTCCAGTTTCCTTCATTGCTCTGTGGGCTCACCACACCTTCCATTAGATTCACTGCTTCCTTCTCCTAAACTGGCGAACTTCTGCCCATCATACACCTGACAGAAACTCTCCAGCCCTCGGTTTCCTCCTTAAAAGTGGGCATCATAAGAGTTTGGCTCAATCAGGTTGTGGAGGAGATGAAAGCAGATCATGTCTATAAAGCTCCTAGTCCTGGGTTGGATAAATCACGCATGTTATGATGACTGATTTGGGGGACAGAGACAGGACCAGTGGAGTAGTTCCTGGAAGCTTCTGGGTACTGTGGCGAGGAGGGGTGCTGGTGAGCAAGCTGTGGTTGGGCCGGGCATGGATTGCTGCCACATAGTGATGATTGCCATAATAATCTTTCAGGTGGTAAACTTTTAAGTGGCTCCCAGGACACCAGTAGGGTCTTCTGAGAGAACTGTTTTAGGAAAAATGTTTTGTGAACAACATTGGAGCTAGGGACCCAGGGGACCAGTGTTCTTTTCCTTGCCCAGCTGGGACACTGGGCCACTCCCTGTATCTGGGCCTCTATCCATCCCCCACCTCCACTGGGGGAAGGAACAGCACAGTGACTGGGCCCCCTGGCCACCCTGGGCACTGCCCACCCCAGCTTTGGTGGAGGAGACCGACAATGATGGTATCTGGGAGGGGTTGTGCTTTCCAGGGAGTAGGTATCATGACTCCAGGCAGGCAGCTCAGCCAGAAGAGGATGTGAACTTACAGCAGTGGGGTGTGTACCAGCCAGTTTTAGCTTCATCCTGCTCACACCAGCTCTGCAGACACAGGGGTGAGCAGCAGGAAGCCCTGATGTGCCCCAGCCCCAGTCAGAAGCTATTCTAGGAGGGTTTCCAGGCTTGGGGCCAGGAAAATAATAATAAAAAATAATAGCTGCTCATTGTTAAATAAAGCAGATTTATTGGGATATAGTTCACAGATCTTGAAGTTCACTCTTTAAAAGTATACAATTCAGTGGCTCTAAGTATACTCACAACGTTGTGCAACCATCAATCCCCATTATCTAATTTGGGAACAGTTTCATGATTCCAAAAAGAAACTTGTGCCCATTAATCGTCACTCTCCATTCCTGCTCCCCCTCCCTACGCCTCCCCACCACTGGCCCCTGGCAACCACGGTTCTGCTTTCTGTTTCTATAGGTTGGGTTGTTCAGGGCATTTCACATAAATGGAATCACACAATATATGGTTTTTTATGACTGATATCTTCTACTTAGCACAGTGTTTCCAAGATTCATCCATATCATAGCATGTATCACTACTTCATTCCTTTTTATTGTTGAATAATAATCCATTTTATGGATACACCACATTTTATTTATCCATCAGTTGATGAACTGGTTGTTTCTACTTTTTGGCTTTTATGGATAATACTGTTGTGACTACTTGTATAAAAGCTTTTGTCTTCACATAGGTTTTAAATTCTCTGGGTATATACCTAATTGTGGAATTGTTGGGTCATGTGGTAGCTCTAAATTTAACTTTCTGACGAACTGCCAGACTATTTTTCAAAGTGGCTGCACTGCTTTTACAGTCCAACAAGCAACATTGGGGGTTATGATTTCTCCACATCTTCTCAAGGCTTGTTATTGTCCCTTTTTTATTCATCCTAGTAAGTGTGAATTGGTATCTAATTGTGATTTTGATTTGCATTTCCTGAATGACTAATGATGTTGAAAATTTTTTCATGTGCTTATTGGTCATTTTTACATCTTCTTTGGAGAGCTGTCCATTCAAATAATTTGCCTATTTAAAAAGTTGGGTTATTTTTCTTTTTATTGTTGAGTTGTAAGAGTTCTTTATATATTCTAAGTATTAGATTCTTATCAGATGTATGATTTGCAAGTATTTTCTTGCCATATGAAGATTGTTTTTTGTGTTTTTTTCACTTTTTGGATAGTGTCCTTTGAAGCACAGAAGCTTTTATTTTTGACAAAGTCCAATACATTTTTTTCTTTTGTTACCTGTATTTTTGATGCCATATCTAAGAAACCATCACTCAGACCAAGCTCATGAAAACTTGCTTCTATGTTTTCTTCTAAGAGGTTTATTACTTTAGCTCTTATATTTTGTTTTCTGACTCATTTGGATCAGTTTTGCATATGATGTAAGGAAGAGTTCAATCTCACCTTTTGCATGTTGATATCCAGTTAGTTGTTCCACATCACTTGTTGAAGGCTATTCTTGCCTTCACTGAATTGTCTTGGCACTCCGGTTGAAAACAAATTGACCATGCAGGCAGGGTTTTATTGCTGGAAATTCAGTTCTATTCCATTGGTCTGTATGTCTACCTTTATTAGAGTACCACACTGCCTTGACTACTGCAACTCTGTAGTAAAATTTTGAAATTGGAAAGTGTGAGTCCTCCTTCTTTGTCCTCTTTAAGATTGTTTTGGCTGTGTAGGTCCCTTTTAATCCCAGATGAATTTTAGCATCAGTTTGTCAGGTTCTGTGAAAAAAAAAGGCAACTGGGATTTTGATAAGGATTACATTGAATCTGTAGTTCTGTTTGGGGATTATTGCTGTTTTAACAATTTGTCTTCTAATCTGTGAACATGAGATGTCTTTCCATTTATTTAGGTCTTTTTTAGGTTTTTTTTCAGTGATGTTTATAGTTTTCAATGTTCAAGTCTTACACTTCTTTTGTTAAATTTATTCCTAAGTATTTTACTTTTTGTATTGAAAAACAAGTATGAAGTTGTTTTCTTAATTTCATTTGTGAACTGTTCTTTGCTAGAGTGTAGAAATACAATTGGTTTTTATATTTTGATCTTGTATCCTGCAACCTTGTGTAATTCATTTATTAGTTCTAATTCTGTATGTGTCTGCATGTGCACACCTAGAGCCTGTGTGTGTGTACTTGTGCGTGTCCTAGAGCCTAACTGTGTGTGTGTGCACATGTGCATCCTAGAGCCTGTGTGTGTGTGTGTGCACATGTGCATCCTAGAGCCTTGTGTGTGTGTGCATGTGCACATCCTAGAGTCTGTGTGTGTATTCATGTGCTCTAGAGCCTGTGTGTGTGCATGTATGTGTCCTAGAGGAGACTGTGTATGTGTGTGTGTGTGCACGTCCTAGAGCCTGTGTGTGTGTGCGTGTGTGCATCTAGAGCCTAATTGTATGTGTGTGCATGTGCACATCTAGAGCCTTTATGTGTTTGTGTGTGTGCATCTGTGCATCTGAAGCATGCATTCTGCTTGGCATTTTCTACATACACAATTGTATTATCTGCAAATTGAGTTCCTGCTGCTGCTTCTCCTTCTCCTTTTCCTCTCCCCTCTTCCCCTTCTTTTTATAATCTGGATACCTTTTATTTCTTTTTCTTGCTTAATTGTCCTGGCTAGACCCTCCAGAACAATGCTGGATGGAAATAGCGAAAGCAGATATCCTTTTCTTCTTCCTGATCTTAGGAGGAAAACTTTTCAGTCTGTCACTGTTAAGAATTATGTGTTAACTGTGGGTTTTTCATAGATGTCTTTTTTCGGATTGGGGAAGTTTCCTATCATTTTTAGTTTATTGTGTGTTTTTTATCATGAAAGTGTGTTGGGTTCTCTGAGGTGCCCAGACTATTAAAATTTTTAAAAAATGAAAGAGGGGACATGAGTACCAAGAATACCAATCTTACAGAAATTTAAAGGATTAGAAGGAAATACTATGAACCACACTGTATGCCAACAAATTAGATAACTTAAACTAAGTAGACAAATTCCTAGGAAGACACAAACTATTACGATTGACTCAAAGAGAAAGAAAAAGTTCTGAATAGACCTATAGTAAGTAAAGAGATTGAATTAGTAATCAAAAAACTTCCCACAAATCAAATTCCAGATCCAGATGTCTTCACTGGTGAATTATACTAAACATTTGAAGAAGAATCCACACAAACTCTTCCAAAAAAATAGAAGGAACATTTCTCAACTCATTCTGTGAGATCAGTATTACCCTGCTACCAAAACCAGACAAGGATAGCAGAAGAAAAAAATTACAAACCAATATCCCTTAAGAATAAAGACATTAAAATTCTAAACAAAACACTAGCAAACTGAATCCACTAATACATAAAAAGGATTATACACCATAACCAAATGGGATTTATCCCAGAAATGCAAGGTTGCATTAACATACAAAACCCAATCAATTTAACACACCATATTAATACATTAAAGGACAAAACCCATATGATCATCTTAATAAAATCATTAATTTCCTTAATTTTCTTCTTTTTCCTGGTTCATCTTTCTTCCTTTAAACCCCAACTTTCTTCCTTTAAACCAGCTAAAGGTTTGTCAGTTTTTTTATCTTTTCAAATAATTAAATTTTGGTTTAGTTGATTTTCTCTGTTTTTCCACGCTCTATCTCATTTATTTCAGCTCTAGATTTTTATTATTTCTTTCCTCTGACTTGTTTTGGATTTAATTTTATTCTCTCTAGTGTCTTTTTTCTTACTGAGATATAATTGACATACAACATTATATTGGTTTCAGGTGTCCAATATAATAATTCAATATTTGCATATGTTTTGAAATGATCACAATTAGTTAATATCTGTCACAACACATAGTTAAAACTTTTTTTCTTGTGATGAGAATTTAGAAGATCTTTTAACAACTTTAAAATATACAACAGTGTTCTTAACTATAGTCACCATGCTGCACATCACATCTCATGACTTATTTATTTTATAACTGGAATTTCTTACCTTTTAACCCCCTTCATGATCATTTTGCCCATTTCTAGTATCTTAAGGTGGAAATTTAAGTTGTTTATTTGAGATCTTTCTTCTTTTTTAATATAGAGCTTACAGATATAAATTTCCCTCCAAGCACTGCTTTAGTTGCATTTCATGAATTTTGACATGTTTTGTTTTCCTTTGTACTCCATCTCAAAGCAATTCTAATTTTCCTTTGATTTCCTCTTTAATCTATTGAGGAATATATTGCTTAACCCACATTATTTATGGGTTTCCCCAACTTTCTTCCTTTAATTGGTTTCTAATTTCATTCTATTGTATTCAGAGAACATACTTTGTATGATTTCAGTCCTTTTAAATTTATTGAGGTCTGTTTTATTGCCTAAAGTAAGGTCTACCCTGAAGAATGTTCCACATGGACTTGGGAAGAATCCATTTCCTGCTATTGTTGGGTGGAGAGTTCTGTAGATGTTCGTTAGATCTAGTTGGTTTACAGCGTTGTTCGAATTTTCCCTTCTTTTGTTGATGATCTTCCTGGTATTCCTGGCAGATCATCCATATTGAAAATGGGATATTGAAGTCTCCATTTATCATAGCTGAATTATCTATTTCTCTGTTCATTTCTGTCATTTTTTGCTTCATGTATTTTGGGGCTCTATTGATAGGTGTATATATGTATATAATTGTTATCTTCATGATGGATCCTTTCATCATTATATTATGCTCTTTTTTGTCTCCAATAGCAATTTTGTCTTAAAATCTATTTTGTCATATTTCCCTCCAAGCACTGCTTTAGTTGCATTTCATGAATTTTGACATGTTTTGTTTTTCTTTGTACTCCATCTCGAAGTAATTCTAAGCTCTCTCCAGCTCTCTTCTAGGTACTCTTTGTGTGGTATATCTTCTTCCATCTTTTTACTTTCAATCTTTTTTGTGTCTTTGAAACAAAGGGTGTCTCTTGTAGACAGCATAGAGCTGGATCATGTTTTTATCCTTTCAAGTGTTTAATTCATTTACATTATTAAAATTATTGATAATGTAGGATTTACATCTTCCATTTTGCTATTTGTTTTCAAAGTATCTTATGTCTTTTTTTTTTGTACCCCTCCATTACTGCCTTGTTTTGTGCCAAATAGATATTTTCTAATGTATAATTTTAATTTCACTGTTGTTTCTTTTGCTGTATATCTTTGGGTTGTTTTCCTAGTGGTTGCCCTGGGCATTACAATCAGCATCTTAACTTAGAACAATCCAGTTTATATTAATACTGACTTAATTTCAGTAGTCTATAAAACTTTGCTATAGTATAGCTTCATTAACTCCCCCTCCTTTCTACTACTGTCATGCAATGTATATCTTTATACATTATTAGACCATCAACAGTTTTGTAATTATTACTTTATGCAGTGAGTTACAAACAAATAAACCTTCATTCTGTTTTTATATTGACCTGTATAGTTGCTGGTGCTCTGTATTTCTTCATGTGGATTTGAAGTATTCTTGTACGGCAGCTCTGCTAGCATGAATTCTGTTTTGTTTTGTTTTATTCTAGGAATGTCTTAATTTGTCCTACATTTCTTAAGGACTGTTTGTTGGATATAGAACTTGTGTTCAACTATCTTTTTCTTGCAGCGTTTGGAATATGTCATCCTCCTGCCTTCTGATCTCCATGTTTTCTGATGAGAAGCCAACTAGTAATCTTATTGATCATCCTTGTCCATGATGAGCACCTTATCTCTTGTTGTTTTCAGGACTTTTCTCTTTGTCTTTTGATTATTTGACCATGGTATGTTTAGATGTGGAACTCTTTGAGTTTATCCTACTTTGAATTTATTGAGCCTTTTGGATGTGTAAATTACTGTTTTTCATCAAATTTGGGCATTTTTCAGCTATTACTTCTTCAAATATTCTTTCTGCCTCTTTGTCTTTCTTCTCTCCTTTTGGATACCCATTACATATACATTGGCAGACATGATGTCCCACAGCTCTCAGAGGCTCTGTTCAGTATTTTAAAAATTGAGATGTATTTGATTAATAATTGTATAAGTTTAAGGTGTACAACAAATTGATTTAATACATTTTTTTGCAGTATGATTGCCATCATACACTCGCTAACATCTCTATCATGTCACATAATTACCATTTCTTCTTCTGTTCAGTTTTCTTCATTCTTTTTTTTTTTCTTCTGCTACTCAGACAGATAATCCCCATTTAGCTGTCCTCAGGTTTGCTGGTTCTTTATTTTGTCAGTTAAAGTCTACTGTTGAGCCCCCTCTAATGAATTTTTCACTTCAGTTATAGTGTTTTGAACTTCGGAATTCCTATTTGGTTCTTTTAAAAGTATGTTGTTGACCCTTGAACAACATGGGTTTGAACTTCATGGGTCCACATATACCTGGATTTTTCAACAAATATACTGGAAACTTTTCTTGAGATTTACAACAATTTGGAAAAACATTTTTCTTTTCTGTAGTTTTTTATAGAAATATAGCATGTATTATGTAATGCATGTATCATGCAAAATATGTGTTAATGACTGTTTAACTTATTAGTAAGGCTTCTGGTCAGCAGTAGGCTATTAGTAGTTAAGTTTTGAGGGAATCAAATGTTATACATGGATTATCAGCTGCACAGAGGATCAATACCCCAGCCTCCACATTGTTCAAGAGTCAATTGTATATATAATTTCTATTTCTTTGTTGATATTTTTTATTTAGTGAGACATTGTTCTCATACTTTCTTTTAATTCTTTATGCTTGGCTTCCTTTAGTTCTTTGATCATATTTATAGCTGACTTAAAGATCTTTGTGTAGTGTTATGGTCTGAATGTTTGTGTCCCCCGCAAGTTTGTATGTTGAAATCCTAATGCCCAATGTGATGGCATTAGGAGGTGGGGCTTTTGGGAGGGGCTTAGGTCATGAGGATGAAGCCCTCAGGAAAGGGATTAGTGCTCTAAGCAAGAGGCCCCTCAGAGCTCCCTACCGCCTCAGCCGTGTGAAAACACGACAAAAAGTCTGCAACCTAGAAGAGGGCCATCACCAACCATGCTGGCTTTTTGGACATGGACTTCTGACCTCTAGAATTATGAGATATAAATAAATGTTGCTTATGGTATTTTGTTATAGAAGCCTGAACAGACTAAGACATCTAGTAAATCCAGCATCTAGGCTTCCTTAAGGATAATTTTGATCGACTGCTTTTTGTTCCTATGTATTGGCCATACATAGTTGTTTCTTGGTGTGTCTTATAATTTGTCTTTGTTTTAATGTAGACATTTTAAATAACACACTGTAGCGACTCTGGACACCAGGTTCTGTGCCCTCCCTGGGTTGCTAGTGTTGCTGTTCATTTGCTTCTTGACCTTCCTGGACTGAGTCTGTAAAGTCTGTCATCTTTATCAGGTGTGGCCCCTGAAGTTTCTGCTTGTCAGTCTACTGGCCAGCTAATGATTGGACAGAGATTTCCTTAAATGCCTAGATCCAATAAACCTCTCATCCTGTGCCAGAGGTTCTGCATGTGTGTGTTGGGGCATGTGTTCAGTTTTCCAACAGACAGGTGACAACTTGGCCTTTGTCTTCATTTCGTCTTGTGTGGAGGCTCAAAGTCAGCCAGAGGGGAGAGATTAGAGCCTTCTTAAATCTTTCCTAGGTATGCTCACAGCCCTGTGCATGTATGTGGAACTATAGATTCCCAAGAAGATATTGGCACTTTTCTTGGTCCCCTATAGACATTCCATTCCTATTTGTCCTTTAAAATTTTTGGCCCTGAGTAGGGCTGGGGAAGGGAAAAGGAGGAGGAGGGAAAAGGAGCTAACTTCCTGGGCAGGAAGGGTTGTCCATATAGCACTGTCCAGGAGAATTTTCTATGATAATGGAGATGTTCTACAAACTGTGATGTTCAATATGGTAGCCACTGACCCCATTGAGCACCTGAAATGTGGCTAGTATGACAGAAGAATTAAAATGTTTAACTTATTTAATTTTTATTAGTTTAAGTAGCCACATGTGACTTGTGGCTACTGTACTGGGCTGTTCAACCATAGACCAAATTCATCACAGTTGCTCCAAAGGTCCATCAGCATTTATGGTCATCCTTGAGTGGAGAATGTGGCTCAAGGAGCCCTTACCCAGGGGGCAGCAGACAAGGGTTCTAACCCCACCTCCTGGACTGTGTGGCTCTGTAGCTGTACCCAAGGGACTTAGCCTTTCTATGCCTTAGTTTCCTCATCTGTAAAGTAAAAGTAATAATGCCTACCTCACATATCTCATAGGCTTCTGATGAGAGTCCTGTGGAATAATACAGGAAAGAATGTCTTATAAACCATTAAGTAGTAGAGAAATGAAAGAATTTGTTTTAAAAATATTTCAGAATGGATGATTCCCTTGGAACAAGTGTGTTCGTTCAGCTTGGGCTGGTGTGTGGAAATGTGGTATGAGTGAATTGGGGTAATGGAATCTGACCTGTCACACAGCCTGACTGGGTTCCTCTCAGCCAAACACTCTGGTGTAAATTGTTCCAGATTAAATGCATCAGAAAATCTGATGAGAGGCCCTCAGGGAACTGGTTCCCACCTGAGGTGATCTTCCCTCTGAATGTACTCCCTTCATGGTTTCCCCACCACAATAAATGGCAACTTGATTTTTCCAGTTGCTCAAGCCAAGGCCGTGCAGTCATCATTAAATGCCTTTCTTCACCTCCCAACCTCTGTCTGATCAAGCAACAAATCATGTGGGTTTGAGTTCTACCCAGAATTTAACTACTGCTCACCATCCTCATAGGACCACCCTGAGCCACATTATCACTACCTTGACCTGAGGTTATTGGAATATCTTTCTGTCTAGTCCCACCCTTGACCCTCTACAACAGCATCCTTTCCAGTTACAACGGGAGGGATCTTCTTCAATGCTAAATCAGATCAAGTCTTGCTCAAAACCTTGCAAAGACTTCTTGCCTCACGGGGGAGGCCAGCATCCTTCCAGTGGCTTACAGAGTTCTCCTGTTCCATCTTGGACTGCATCTTCAAATACTGAACTCCATCCATCCACCTCTTGCTGGTCCCTGAACACACTAAATGTCAGGGCCTTTGCACCTACTGTTACCCCTGCCTGGAATGCTGTATTGCCAAACAACCTAATGGCTCACCCCTACTTCCTTCAAGTCTCTTCTCAAATGTCAGAGAGGCTTTCTGTGTGCACCTGACATAACAGGGTCTCCCACCCTTACATGCCAACCTACCAAGGACAGCGCCTGGCACGCAGTTGGTACTCAGTCATTCTTGTTGGATGAATGACATTCTGGGCACATGGGAACACTGGCAGCTCTGTGGTAACGCAGCCCTGGATTGGAAGTCAGGAGACTTGCTGTGTGATTTGGACAAGCTACTTGCTTTCTTTGGACTTCGGATGCCCCATCTGCACAATAAGGCTTAAATAAGCATCTGGAAAATCTGGGTGATACCTCTTAGTTTCAAAGAATCTGTGACCTAAGCTCCTTAGAGCCCTCCGATTTTGCTTGCATGCTTGCCTGATGGCTCAGTGAGGTGGCCCTCCAGGGGAGCATGGGATCTTGGGCTGGCCAAGAGGTTGCTTAGCAAGAAGGATGTAGTCTAAACCGGGGTCTCTGGGGCAGGGACTGAAAGGGCAAAGGGACAACTGTGGAATGTGAGCCTCTTAGAAGCGGCTCTGTTGGCCTGGGTTTGTTGCAGACACTCAAACCAGGGTCCCCAGGGTCTTGGTGTTTGTTTTTTTTTAATGTACTAAGGGGATCCTCCTGGTCTTTCTTGCCTGGTGGCAGGGGGACTTACCTCTTTCCTCCCAGTCTATCAAAGCCTAGCCCCTGCCTCTTCCTTTTCTTACAACCTGAGCAGTATTTTCTCAGGATTTTCTGGCTTGATGAATTTGGGGAGTCTTGCCCTGATCATTTTTCCCTCCTTCACCAGGAAGTCTTACCCTTACCTCGTCCAAAGACCCCAAATTGCAGAGCCCATGACCCCTCTGTTTCTCAAGGACACAGGCATCCAGGAGCAGAGGCCCCTTCTGCTTCATCCCTCCCTCCTCTCCTGTTCTCTTGTCAGAGCCCCAGCAGGGGCCGCCTGCTGCTTGGCTATTTTTATCCTAGGAGCTTTCTCAAGGAGAAAGCAGTGTGGTCTCTGAGCCAAAGCGTGGGGCTACGTCCCTATGGAAAACCTCCCCTCATGGGGAAAGAATCCGGGCTTTTTTTTTTGGGGGTCCTGGCTTGGAGCCTTCATTATCCTTCCCTTGCTAATTTGTCAGGGTTTCAGTTGTTGATGTGTTGTTTTTAATAGCAATGAGGCAACATGAGATTATGAATCAGTCCTGGACATTGACTCTTGTACAATTGTTATCCATCTGGAGTTTGAGTTTTTGAAAAACTGCTGTTTGTGTCAATAGCAGGATGGAAACAATGCAGTGTAATGGAAAACCAGCAGCCTGAAGGCAGGAGTAGGAATGGGAGGGGGACAGAACTCATATATACTGAATCCCCACTAGTGCCAACCTCTGCTCTATGCTTACAAGGTCCATTGGAAGAAGAAACACTTATCGTCCAGGTTTTATACATAGAGAAACTGAGACTCAGAGGTTAAGGAACTGGTCCAGGGTCTTCCAGGAACACAGGAAAGTGAAGAAATTTATACCCAGGATTTGGAAAGCACCTGACTGCCTAGCTTAGCTACACCTGGGTTTATATCCAGGCCCTGTACATGGCAGCTGTGTGATCTGAGGCAAGTGGCCTCACCTCTCTGAGCCTTGTGTCCTCACCTGTAAAGTGGGGATTGTAATACTGGCCTATGGGTATTTGGAAAGATTTGGTGAGATACTGTGTATATCTCAAGGGCTTGGGGCAGAGAAGAAAATAAACATTAGTGTGTGCACCACCCCCTGCCATTCCCACTGTGGAGGCTCCTGTGTCCTATCAGTTCCCAGAGAGCCAGGTGTCTGCCTGGCTCCCCCAGGCATGTCTGTGAAGGTTCTTGCAACTTGTTTTGTTGTCCTCAGAGTTTTCCTTTTCTGAGGCCTTAGTGATCCTGAGGTCCAGACGGTAGCCACCTTTGAAGGTATCTGTCTTTCCTGAGAGGAAATGAGGAAAGTATTGGGCAGAGGTTCTATGGGTTTGAGCTCTGCTTTCTCACTGTGTCCGTTCATGTCCTCTGAGAAGCAGACACCAAAAATAGGATCAAACACAATGTATTTATTGGAGGAAACACCTGGGAAGGATAAACGGGAGTGGGCAGGAGGAGGTGGGGAGAGCCCTCAGACTGATCCTGGTAGAGGAGACGGAGGGAAGGGAGCCTGGGGCTGGGAGAGTCTTGCACTGCTACACACAATTCCAAAAAGGGTCCAGCCAGGAGGATGGGCAGTTCTTGAGCCAAGGTAGGCTGATGGAGGAATTCCACCGTTCCTAGGAATAGGCCTGTGCTAAGTATGCCTGCTGTGCCCAAGCACAGGCTGGGAGCAGCCTGGGGGAAAGCAGAAACATTGCCTTCATGAAAATGCAACGGTGGACCCAGGGAGCAGTAGGGGGCGCTGTTAGCCCATTAAGCTCTCTAAGCAGGAGATCCAAGTGGTCAGTTTTCACGTCCACACATTTGCTTACTCACTGGACAACCTTGGGAAACAAATTCAAGTTCTTTGGACCTCAGTTTCAGCATCTATAAACGGGGAATGATAATAATAGCATCCAGGTCTTGAGGTTTGTTTCAGTTTTCTATTGCTGTGTAACACATCATCCCCTGAACTTCTTGGCTTAAAACAATAATGATTTATTATTACTGATGATTCTGTGGGTTAACAGGGCTCAGTTGGGGTGGTTCTTCAGCTGCACATATTGTGAAGCTACTTATGTGGCTGAAGTCAGCGAGGTGCCTTGTTGGGATGGAATGTGCAAGATGCCTCTCATTCTCCAGACTGTCCTTCCACATGGCCTTTCAGCACTCCATTGTCTAGCCTGAGCTTCTTTGGGGCATGGCTAGGGCACCTGCTTCAAAGAGCAGGCATTCCAAGAGGTCAAGCCCCAGGACCCAAGCACTTTCAAGTCTCTGCTTGCATCATGGTGGCTAACATTCCATTGCCTGAAGCATGTCACATGGCTAAGTCTAGAGGCAGCTCGGGAGGGGCCGACACAAGGACATTCAGTGTGGCCACCAGCATTTCAGGCTGCAACCAGGCTGCAGGGGAGAAATGGTAATGCTACTAAGTGCCTTGTCCGTGCCCAAGAAGTCCTAGGAAGAAGGGAAGTGGTAGATACCAACGTTGCCTCCTGGTTTTGGGGAAAGGAGCCAAAAATGTCAGAGCCAGCCTCTCACGGGATGAGGAGACTTCCTGCCAAGAATTTCCCAGTGGAAAGAAACTTGCAGATGTAGTATGACTGGAAGAAAAAGTCCTGTGGAAATGCTCAACTCATCATTTCCTGGGTCTCCTGGATGAGGAGTCTGCTCCCTCTGAAAAACTGCTGTAACAGTTCAGTCTTGCAAGACTGGCGAGTGTGCAGTAGGGCTCCATAAAGATGCATTGAAAGAATGAAACTTTAAATGATCAGGTGGAAGAATGGTTTGCTGGACAGCTGGACAGAATTTGGAAGGAAAGCTCTAATTTATATTCATTATTTCATGTAATCCTCTCAATCCCTTCCCTCACAGCTCTTTTTAAAAAATGTTTATTTATTGGAACATATTTGATACACAATATTCTATTGGTTTCAGATCTAGAACATAGTGACTTGATAATTGTATACATACTTAATGCTCTCCCCAGTAAGTGTAGTTACGCCAGTTACCATACAAAGATATTACAGTATTATTGGTTATATTCTCTATGTTGTACTTCTGTCCCTATGACTAACTTATTTTATAATTTGAAGTCTGTACCTCTATGTCCCCTTCACCTATTTCACCCATCCCTCCTACCCCAGCCATGGTAACCAGCAATCTGTTGTCAGTATTTATGGGTCTATTTCTTTTTGGTTTGTTTCTTTATTTTGTTTTTTAGATTTCACATATAAGTAAAATCTTATCTGTCTCTATCTGACTTCCTTTGCTTAGCATGATACCCTCTAGGTCCATCCTTTCACAGCTCTTCACAGATGAGAAATTGATGCCCAGAGATGCTTCATAATTCACCGCCACATGGTTTGTAAGGGGCTGGGCTGGGACTTGAACATGTGACTTGAACCCCAGGTCCCTGGCAACTCCATATAGATCCTACCACACCGTACACCATACAGAGAAAACATACAGGGCCAGACAACAAGCAGATGAATTCAATGCCTGCCAAGGCCAGACAGCACCGTCTCCCAGGGAGCCAGGTCACCCAGTCACCCTACTGCTGCCTTCTCCTGTCTGCTGTCCCAACCCCCACCCTCTGGACACCAAGGATAAGGTCACTCAGCCTCTCTCCCAGGACCAGGGCTCTTGAAGGGGGCCCCGGGTCTCTGAAGTTAGGTGACAAGAGTAGATAATGTCAGTGGAAAATGAAACAAAACCCTTCCCTTCGTGCCCCAGGCAGTATATGGAGTCCTGGGCAGGGGGAGAGGAGGATGGCTGGAACAAACTCCTCTTTGACTGCAGAAAAAGGAAGACCTTGGGGAAAAGCAAACAGAAAGAGCCCAGAAAAGACTGACTTAACTCAGCCACAGTGCTGGCAAGGAGAACAGCTTATTCATATTTGAAGAGGTATTGAATGCCAGCAGCATACTAAGTGCTGGAAGGAAGGGAGACACTGCCATCAGAATAAATCTGGGAAAGCAATGAGGTGGGGGAACCAGATGAAAAGGCAGTGGCAGGAGAGGTGGGGGTGGCAGGAGGGAAGGAACAGAAGACAAAGGGGGTGGTGAACACACCCAGGCCATGGGCTGTTGTTGTGCTTTCCCTGGCAGACCCTTTTATTTGTGTTGGAATATGATTCTTGATCTTTGAGGGAGTCTGATGTAAGCTGTGGTGTTTATCCCTTTAACACCAAATGTATATGCAGATAAAATTTGGGGTCTGATGAGAGGTTCCATGGGGCCCACCTACAGCCCCTCTAAGACAGTGGTTTGTAATGAGTGGCATTCATCCCCATGCCCACCCCAGAGACCCAGTGAGGCAGAGGTGGAACTTGGCATATTTTGGGGGGAAAAGTTTCCCATGTGACTCCGATGTGTTCCCTGGTTGAGGACATTGTTCTGGGGCTTCAGGAATCCCAGATGAAGACCTCAGGCTTTCGAGGAGCAAAGATGTTCCACTCTAGCAATGAGAACAAGTGAATATAAGCCAGGAACGTACCTCACATAGCCTGAAATGCACTCACTGGTTCGGAACCCCCTAGCCAGCTTCACAGGGCACTTAGTCATTCACATACCAGCTCCAGAAGATCTCTACTGTCTTCCCATCATGCTCAGAATGAAAGCCAAAGTCCTTATCAAGGTTCACAAAACCTTCTGAGATCTTTTCCTCAAATACATGCTCCCACCTCAGGGCCCTTTGCTCTTAACTGCTCCCACTGCTTGGAACAATGTTCATTCAGAGATCCACATAGATTGCTCCTTCACTTCCTGTGGGCCTTTACCTAACCACCCTATCTAAAAAAGGATTCACTCTTGCTCTCAATCCCTACCCAACTTGGGTTTTCTTCACAGCATTTATCCAACTGTATTTATTTATACATGTTCATTTTCTATCACCTGATTTAAAGGTAAATTGCAAAGGACTGTGTCTGTTTTGTTGCCTTCTGCATCACCAGAGCCTAGAACAGTGTCCAGCACATGGCAGTCACTCAGTATTTATTAAATGAATGAATAATGCTAATTTGCTCTTCTCTGTTGTCCAATGTCATTATCATATTTGATCAAAAACTCCCTAGAAACAGGAAACTGCCTTTTGGATCTGTTTTTCCATGTAAACAGTAAACAAGTAAACAAAAAGCAGCTACATGGCACCTGCTGTATGCTAAATCCCCATAGGCTAAAGGGAAGTCTCTCTCTTCAAGGGCCGTACAATGTAGTTGGGTGTGAGTGCTTAGAGCAGAGAACGCCTAGATGTACAACTGCTCAGAACCTGGGAGGGTAGTCCTGGGAGCTGGGAGGGGCTGGAGTAGTCAGAGAGGCTTTCTGGAGGAGGGAACACCTGCAGCACCCTTTGAGGAACTGGGTAGAAGAGGAGTGTTCCCCAGAGGGCAAAGAGGTGGGCAACGCAGTTGACTAACTGGCCCTCAGGCCCTGCCGGAGAAAGATGGGTTGAGTGGGCCAGAGCCACCGGACTCTGACATCGTGACATTCCCCCTCCTCAGGCTCCGCACTCTAGATCAGCCCCTACAGCCTGGAGACCAGGCCAGACCTAACAGGATTGTTAGGGTACTGTTGCTGTGGCTCAGGAACTCAGGGAGAGAACATACTAGACCTGGATTCAGGCCAATGCAAGCATCATGAACTTGGACAAGACTGAGAAGGACCTTGCCGGGCCTCAGTTTCTCCATCAGTAAAACTGGGCCAAGGACATATTCTTCACTGGGTTGTTGGGAGGCCCAGTATGTGGCAGTCTGGACCCACATCAGCATTAAGACTTCCAGGTTCTGGCCACAAGTGTACCTAGACTGGGGTCTGAGGTAGCCACACCCTGCCTCCCCAGGCCTAGTTTCATTGGTATCTTTCTCTGAGATGGGTCAGGGGACCCTTCGTGGGCCTCTCCCCTCATGCCCTCACCTCTGTGCCTGCCGGGCTCCTCTGTCCGAAAGGAACTTGTGTGTGGCCAGGTGGCTACCTGAAAGCCTGGGGAGCAAGAGAGATACAGACTGTGGGGACGGTGGGGGCCTCAGGGCTGGTGCGTCCCTGCAGGAGGAGGGACTCTGCTTTTCCCTACCTGCTGCTGCCTACCTCCTGTTTCTTCACCAGAAAAGAGAACCCAAGGGCCTGCAGAGTTAGGCTACGGCAGACACTGGACTTGCAATCTTGCTTTGCTTTTGAAACAGAGACGTCAGAAGGAGCTGGGGAGGAGGTGGGGTACAGGGAGGGTACACCAGCGCCGGCCAAATCTAGATTCTGTTCCTACCCCTGATGTTTTCTATTTGTGCGCCACCAACCAAGGCACCAGACTTCCCTGTGCCCAGGGATCCTATCTGTAAGGCGGAGATCCCAGGAGACCCTTAGAGCACAGGGCTTGCAGGGAGCTGGGACGGGATTGCGTCTCCCACCCTGAGCGTGGTGCCCGGCATATCGAAGCCCACAGGCAACGCGAGCTGCTAGGTCCCCAGAGCATCCGCGGCCCGCACCGCGCGGAAGGGGCGCCGGCTGTCTGGGATCGGGCTCGCCTCCGCCCACCTTTTTTGCGTCCTCTCACTTGCGGCTTCTGTGCCTGCAGAGGTGGCCGCCCTGTTTTCTGCTTCGGGAAGGAAAATAAGGGGTTAGCGACCCCTCTTGGTGAATCTACGTTACAGCTGTGGCCGGAGGGAGGGGACCCACAGGAGAGAGGCTCCAGCTCAGGCAAATTGTAGGAAATGCAGGTTGTGGAAAATGAGGGTTTTCCTCTGGGCAAATCTTCATTCCACCGTCAGCATTCCCCTGATGTCTACAACTGATTCCTTCATTCCTATCTTCAGTCATTCATTCATTAGTTACCAATAACATTCAACAAATACTAACCAAGAACCCACTCCTGTGCCTTAGAATTATGACAGAACCCAGGAAACCTACCCATCCAGAGGGCAACCCCCACCTTCAATAATTGCAGTTATTCCATCCATCCATCCATCCATCCATCCATCCATCCATCCATCCATCCATCCATCCACAAATGTTATTGAGTTCCCCAGTGGGCCAAGCATGGTTCTCTGCATTTGAGAAACATCAGTAAACCCAACAATTGAAGACCTTGTCCTAATGAAGTTTATGTTTTAGAAGTGGGAGCTGAAAATAAACAATGCACACAATAAATAAGTAAAATATATAGTACGTTTGAAGAAGAAAAGTGCTATAAAATATTAAAAGTAGACCTGCTGTGTAGTGAAGGTGGGAGCAGCAGGCAGAATTAAGTAGGTGGTTCTAGTAGGCCCCAGGAGAAGGTGAGATTTGAGCAAAGACTTGAAGGAGGTGAAGCATGAACCAGGCTGGTATTTGGGCAGAGCGGTTGTCTTGCCAATGGGTTTCAGCCCCAGGCAACTTTGCTATGGATTCAGTGTGACCAAAGAAATTGACAGCAAAACGTTCTTGGGGTGAAAGGGTTATACCCAACTTTATTTCCAGGTGGCAGTTCAGTCACTAAAATCCTGTTCACTCAGAGCATGTCTGTATGCAGCAAGCCAGTCTCTGCCTCTGGGCCCATCTGTCTGCACAGCCATCCTCTGGGCTTCTCTGCCTGCACAGCCGTCCCGCACAGCTGTCCTCAGGGCCTCTCTGCACAGCCTCTGCTCTCCTGCAGCCTTGTAGCTGTGCCACCATGTCACCCAGAGCACTGGGCAGAGCTCTTTATATAGAGTCAATAGTGATGTATTGCCCACACGTGTGTAGTGAGCTAGCCAGCCAGGGCCAGGTGAGAATCCTGGCCATAGGAACCTTCACTTTATCCACAGGGTGTAAGGGTTTATACTCAGCTTTATTCTCCTGGCATAAATCAAGCTCTAGGATCACATTTGCATCTAGCAGTCTGCAGGCCCATAATCCACCTCCATCTCGGCCTCCGCCTGGAGCATTGGGCAGAGCTCTTTATGTAGTGACTCAGTCAATAATGGCTTATTGTCTAGGTTATGGAAGCATTAGGCCAATTACATCATCAGGTAGTTTAGGGTCAGATGAGGATCCTGGCCATAGGGACTTCCTTTTGTCCCCACAGTGGGTCTGCCAAGGATACACAGTCAGTAGGACTGTGGGGATTGAGAACAGCCCCCCACCTTGATCACTCCAGTGCTTCCTTGTCAAGTGGTCCTTCCTGCCCCTGCCTTAGCCTTCCCCAAATGGGGAAAGTAAGTAGCTAATTTGTGCTTTGAGATTTGCTTGCTCCAGTGGTTCTCAAACATTAGTAAGTATTCAAATGACCTGGTAATCTTGAGCTGCTACACAGGCCCAGGCCCTAGCCTACCTCCAAGAGCATCTTGCTCTTTATTAGCTCCCCAGGTGGTGCCAATGCCTCCATGTTTGAGAACCAGGGCTCTAGCGCTTGGTTCTTCTAGGTGTGAGTGTTGCTGACCCCTTCTCTGTAATGGATTTGCTCAACTATTTAGGTAATAGGGAGCTCCTTGGAAGGGAAAAGGTGGATCTTATTATTTTCCTTGAAACCCCTGTCTTGCCAGTGGGTTTCAGTCCCGGACAAATTCAGTATGAATTCAGTGAGACCAAGGAATGACAACGGAACATTTTTGGTGTAAAAGGGTTAATTATCCAGCTTTGTTCTCTCCCCCATAGGTTGAGCACTAGAACTACATCTGCATCCAGCAGTCTGCAAGTATGTAATCCTCCTTCATCTCTGCCTCCGCCCAGAACACTGGGCAGAGCTCTTTAAATAGTGACTCAGACAATAATAGTTTTTTGCCTACAGGTGTGGCAGCAGTGGCCTAGCACTAGGCCAATTACATCATCAAGTAGTTTAGGCTCAGGTGAGGATCCTGGCCATAGGAACTTCCATTTTCCCCGTATCACCTTATACTTAAAAGCAGAGCTTGTAGACCCAAAGTGGTAAGCAAGCTTAGTGAGAGAAGGAGGGTAGTGGAGAGGCATCTGAACCCTGATGGTCCAGTATGATTTCACTGGGCATAAGGATTTGAGACTGGAGAAGAGATGAGAGCAAACAGACACAGAGGTAAGGACAGGGCATTAGGGTCTGGGGAGCCACCAAATGTGGGGTGAGAGGGGCTATGGAGCAAACATGGTGTGGGGCTTCAGCTGGCGTTCCTGGACCCCAGTTAGGAGGGGACACTGATGGACTTAGGGGGCTGATGGATCCCCAAAAGTGAATGCTGCATTTCAAGGGTATGTGCACCCTCCCAGAAATAGACCTCAAGGAGGGGTGGTGTCCTGCTAATGGGTTTCATCCCTGGGCAAGTTTACTGTGGATTCAATTGGACCAAAGAATGACAGTAGAACATTCTTGGGGTAAAAGGGTTATACCCAACTTTATTTCCATGGTGGTAGATTGTGGATAAAATGGGAGTTCCTGTGGCCAGGATTCTCACCTGGCCCTGGTTGGTTAGCTCACTGCACACCTGTGGGCAATAAATACATGGCTGTTGACTCTATAAAAAGAGCTCCACCCAGTGCTCTGTGCACGACACGGTGGCAGGGCTGCAAGGCTGCAGGATAGCAGAGCAGAGGCTGGAGTGGTGGCAGAGCTGTGGATAGAGGCCCAGAGGACTGCTGTGCAGGATGACTGTGCAGAGAGGCCCAGAGGATGGCTGTGTGGGGTGGCTGTGAGAACAGAGGGGCCCAGAGGCAGAGACTGGCTTGTTGCATGCAGACTCGCTCTGAGTGAATGGGATTTTAGGGACTGAACTGCCACCTGGAAATAAAGTTGGGTATAACCCTTTCATCCCAAGAATGTTTTGCTGTCATTTACTTTGGTCACATTGAATCCATAGTGAACTTGCCCGGGGCTGAAACCCATTGGCAAGACATAGGTCAATCACTAAAATCCTGTTCACTCAGACTGAGTCTGCATGCAGTAAGCTGGTCTCTGCCTCTGGGCCTTTCTGCTTGCACAGCCATCTTCTGGGCCTCTGCTCTCTTGCAGCTGTGCCACCTTGTTGCCCAGAGCACTGGGCAGGGCTCTTTATATAGGGTCAGTAATTATGTATTGCCCACACATGTGTAGTGAGCTAGCCAACCAGGGCCAGGTGAGAATCCTGGCCATAGAAACCTTCATTTTATCCACAGGTGGTGTGGAGGAGGTGATGGAGCCTGGTGTCAGCAGTCTTGGATGCCAAGTTCCCATTTTTTATCTCACTTGTGTAATTACCTCCTTCTTTTGATCCTCTTTTCTCTCTATAAAGTGAGGCTGATGGTGGTACTCTAATGAAGACATTTTGAGGATTAAATCATATGATGCATTCAAAGAACCCACAGCAGAGCTTGGCTTAAGGCAGTGCTAAATCAATGTGAGCTGTCATTGATAAAATTGTGGTTTTGGAGGTTTCTGTGTTCCCCAAAACAGCTTACATCATTCATACTCATTCTGGATATATGATATCTTGTCAATGGGTTTCAGCCCCTGGCAAGTTCACTATGTCTTCAGTGTGACCAAAGAAATGACAGTAGAATGTTTCTTTGGGGTGCAAGGGTATATTACATGGCTTGTTCTCCCAGCTGTAGGTTGAGCACTAGTATCTTTGCCTTTGCCCAGAGCACTAGGCCAAGCTCTCTATATAGTGCAATGATAGCTTATTGCCTATGGGTGTGGAAGCCATAGACTAGCAACAGGCCAGTTACATCATCAGGTGGTTTAAGTTCAGTGAGGATCTTAAGTTCAGGATCATAGAACCTGGACATAGAAACTCAAACATCCCCACACTCCACCCCGCCAGGTTTCTTGCCTTACAATCTTCACGTTCTCAATCTTCCACAATGGTCCCTGTGTGAGAAAGCTGGAGCACTGTAACTGGATTCCACAACAGCAACAGAGGATAACAACAACTTAGAGATAATAACAAAAATTAAGATACAACAACATTTTGATAGAGGTAACAAAAATTGTAATAATCCTCAAGGCAGAGAAGGTTCCCAATCCACAGAGACCTTAGGGGCGATAAGACACATGTTTTAATGACACCAACATAGGCAAGTCTTGTCCATCAGGTAGGATGCATGCAAGAGAGTTTTCCTGTATAGGAGTGTAGCAGGAAGGGGTCCCTTCCAGGTTCAGTATACTATACTTTACTCCTATCCCCATGGGTGTTACTGAATGGTCTATATATAGTGCCACTGGAGGTGCATGCAATGGCCATAATGATAAAACAAAATTCCTTGGTAAGATGCTCCTACCTTCTTCCTGTTCGGGATATACTACTGTGATCTTTGCAACCACTCTGCTGTTATTCCATGAATACACAGGAGAACAGCTTCCAGCTTCCAGGCCTTGTCCCCAAGGTGCCAGGAGAGCCAGTCATTGTTGTTCTATGTGTCAAAAGGTCCAAGGCTACGTCCACTCAATGGAGTGTCTGGGGTTCAGTGCAGTTGTTACTGGCAGCAAGATGTTAGTCTGGTGGCCTAACCTCGGCGTCAGTGATTCTTCCTTGGTTTGTACTTGCAGTTGTAGAGGGGAGGCAGCCATATGTGTTAACATGTCTACAGGGCTCAGGGTTCCCTTCCGGGGTCTCTCGTTCAAATACCATAGTACAGTGCATAAGCAGACTGACCACCCCCACAGACTATTGGTATCTGTCTTTAGTCCAGACTTGAACAAGGTATTGTGCCTCTTTATCATGCCTACTGCAATTGGATTGTATAGCACATGAAACTTCCATTTGATTACCAGCTGTTCGCATCCACTCTAGCAGTGTATGTCCAGTAAAATGGGTGCCCTGATCTCTCTTAATTACCTGTGGTCGGCCACAGGTGGCAAAGAGATGCTCCAGGCCTCTTTTGGTTGTCTGTTGGTCTGCCCAACATGTAGGAAAAGCAACCAGAAGTCCAGTAGCTGTGTTCACACAAGTCATGGCATACCAATATCCTTCTGATGCAGGTAGAGGCCCACTAGAGTCTATCTGCCACATGACGAGGGGTATAGGCCCCCTAGCTATTGTCCCATGTTGCTGTGGAACTTGATGTACGTCCCTTTTGAAGTAAACGACAAACACCTGCTGGGCTCTACTAACTTCTTCAAAGGTGAAAGGTCAGCCAAAACAACAGGCAACAGCCCACATTGTGTTTTGTGCCACATGCAACAAATGTTAATGTAACCCTTGGGCTACATCAGAGACAGGCTTCCATTCTAACCAACGTATCTGGGCCAATTTACCTACTTCATCATGTCTTGCCAATGGGTTTCAGAGCCTGTGAAGTTCGCTATGGATTCAGTGTGAGCAAAGATTTTGACAGCAGAACATTTTTGGGGGTGAAAAAGTTATTACCTGGCTTGTTCTCCAGTGGTAGGTTAAGCACTAGCATCTCTGCATTTGCTCAGGGCACTGGGCAGAACTCTCTATACAGCACAATAATGGCTTATTGCCTAAAGGTGTGGAAGCGGTAGCCTAGCAACAGGCCAGTTACATTATCAGGTGGTTAACGTTCGGTGAGGATCCTGGCCATAGGAACCCCAACTTCGCCACACTCCCCCCTCCAGGATTCTCACCTTAGAGTCTACATGCTTTCAATCTTCCACAGTGGTCCCTGGGCAAGAAAGCTTGAGCACTGTAACCAGATTCCACAATAGCAACAGAGGATAACAACAATTTACAGACAGTAACAAAAATTATAATAATCCTGAAGCCAGAAGAGATTCCTATTAACACAAGTTATAATAATCCTCAAGCCAGAGGAATTTCCAAATCCACAAAGACTTTAAAGGTGATAAGACATTTTCAGGCCGCCAACACAGGCAAATCTTGTCCATCACGTAGGGTACATGTAAGAGTGTGGTGCTGTGATAGGACTGTAGCAGGAAGGGAGTCCCTACCAGATCTAATAAACCATACATTTACTCCTTTCCCTGTGGGTGACAGTGACTGGTCTATATATAGTGCTACTGCAGGTGCATGCACTGGCCATAATGATAAACAAAACACCCTGGTAAGATGCTCCTACCTTCTTGCCGTTCAGGATATACTACTGTGATCTTTGGCAGCCACGGTGCGTTAATCCAGGAATACACAGGAGGCCAGCTTCCAGGCCTTGTCCCCAAGGTGCCAGGAAAGCCAGCCATCCTTGGTCCATGTGTCAAAAGGTCCATGGCCACATCCACTCAATGGAGTTTCTGGGGTTCAGTGCAGTTGTTGCTGGCAGCAAGATGATAGTCTGGTGGCTAAACCTCGATGTCAGTGATTCTTCCTTGGTTTGTAGTTGCAGTTGTATATGGGATGTAGCCATATGTGTTAACATGTATATGGGCCCAGGTCTTCCTTTCTGGGTCTCTCTTTTAAAAGCGTTACCACAGTCCATAAGCAGACTGCACATCACCAAAGACTGTTGTTATCTATCTTTAGTCCAGACTTTATCAAGCGATTGTGCCTCTCTATCATGCCTCCTGCGGTAGGATTGTATGGCACATGAAACTTACATTTGATTCCAAGCTGTTGCACCAATTCTTGCAGTGTATGTCCTGTAAGATGGGTGCCCTGATCACTCTCAAATACCTGTGGTCAGCCATAGTGGTAAAGAGATGCTCCAGGCCTCTGTTGGTTGTCTGCTGGTCTGCCCAACATGTAGGAAAGCAACCTGAAGTCTGTAGCTGTGTCCACATAAGTCATGGCATGCCAACATCCTTCTGACACAGGTAGAGGCCTAGTATAATCTATCTGCCACCTGATGAGGGTTATCGGCCCCCTAGGTATTGTCCCATGTTGCTGTGGAACTTGGTTAAAGTCCTTTTTGGAGGACACAATAAACTCCTGCTGGACTCTACTAACTTCTTCAAAGGTAAAAGGTAAGCCCCACCAACAGGCTACAGCCCACATTATCTTTTGCGCCGCAAGAAACAAATGCTGATGTGACCCTTGGGCTACATCAGAGGCAGGCTTCCCTTCCAACCAATGTATCTGGGCCAATTTGCCTGCTTCATCATGTCTTGCTAATGGGTTTCAGACCCTGTCACGTTCGCTATGGATTCAATGTGACAAAAGAAATTGACAGCAGAACGTTCTTTGGGGTGAAAGGGTTTATTACCTGGCTTGTTCTTTAGTGGCAGGTCAAGCACTAGCGTCTCTGCCTCTGCTCAGAGAACTGGGCCAAGCTCTCTATATAGCACAATAATGGCTTATTGCCTAAAGGTGTGGAAGTGGTAGCCTAGCAACAGGCCAGTTACATCATCATGTGGTTTAAGTTCACTGAGGATCCTGGCCATAGGAACCCCAACGTCCCCACACTCCACCACTCCAGAATTCTCACCTTACAATCTACATGCATTCAATCTTCCATAGTGGTCCCTGTGTGAGAAAGCTGGAGCACTGTAACCAGATTCCACTATAGCAACAGTGGATAACAACAACTTAGAGATAATAACAAAAATTATAACAATCCTGAAGCCATAACAGAATCCTAATAATAAAAATTTTAATAATCCTCAAGTCAGAGGAAGTTCCGAATCCACAAAGACTTTAGTGGTGATAAGACATATGCCAAAAACATAGGCAAATCTTGTCCATCAGGTAGGATGCATGCAAGAGAGGTTTCCTGTGATAGGAGTATAGAAGGAAGGGGTCCCTTCCACATCTATTATACCATACTTTACTCCTATCCCCATGGGTGTTATTGAACAGTCTATATATAGTGCCACTGGAGGTGCATGCAATGGACATAATGATAAAACAAAATTCCCCAGTAAGATGCTCCTACCTTCTTCCCATTCAGGATATGCTACTGTGATCTTTGCGGCCACTCTGCTGTAATTCCATGAATACACAGGAGAACAAACAGCTTACAGGTCTTGTCCCCAAGGGACAGGTGAGCCAGTCATTGTTCTTCTGTGTGTTGAAAGGTCCAAGGCCACGTCCAGTCAAGGGAGTCTCTGGGGTTTAGTGCAGTTGGTGCTGGCAGCAAGATGTTATTCTGGTGGCCTAACCTCGGCGCCAGTGATTCTTCCTTGGTTTGTACTTGCAGTTGTATAGGGGAGGCAGCCATATGTGTTAACATGTCTACAGGGCTCAGGAATCCCTTCCGGGTTTTCTCATTCTAACGCCATAGCAGAGTCCATAAACAGACAGACCATCACCAAAAGCTGTTGTTATCTGACTTTTGTCCGGAGTTTAACAAGACAGTATGCCTCTCTACCATACCTGCTGCATAGGATTGTATAGCACATGAAACTTCCATTTGATTCCCAGCTGTCGCACCCATTCTTGCTGCGTATGTCCTGTAAAATGGGTGCCCTGATCACTCTCAATTACCTGTGGTCTGCCATAGGTGGCAAAGAGACACTCCAAACCTCTTTTGGTTGTCTGCTGGACTGCCCAACATGTTGGAAAGCAACCAGAAGTCTGTAGCTTTGTCCACACATCATGGCATACCAACATCCTTCTGACACAGGTAGAGGCCCACTATAATGTATCTGCCACCTGACGAGGGGTATAGACCCCCTAGCTATTGTCCCATGTTTCTGTGGAACTTGGTGTAAGTCCCTTTTGGAGCAAACGACAAACTCCCGCTGGACTCTACTAACTTCTTCAAAGGTACAAGGTAAGCCCCACCAACAGGCAACAGCCCACATTATCTTTTGTACCACAAGAAACAAATGCTGATGTGACCCTTGGGCTACATCAGAGGCAGGCTTCCCTTCTAACCAACATATCTGGGCCAATTTGCCTGCTTCATCATGTCTTGCCAATGGGTTTCAGACCTTGTCACATTTGCTATGGATTCAATGTGACAAAAGAAATTGACAGCAGAACGTTCTTTCAGGTGAAAGGGTTTATTACCTGGCTTGTTCTCTGGCGGTAGTCAAGCACTAGCGTCACTGCCTCCATCCACTCAGAGAACTGGGCTGAGCTCTCTATATAGCACAATAATGGCTTATTGCCTAAAGGTGTGGAAGCGGTAGCCTAGCAACAGGCCAGTTACATCATCAGATGGTTTAATTTCACTGAGGATCCTGTTCATAGGAACCCCAACTTCTCCAAAGTCTACCCCCCAGGATACTCGCCTTACAATCTACATGCTTTCAAACTTCTGCAGTGGTCCCTATGCGAGAAAGCTGGAACCCTGTACCTGGATTTCACAGTAGCATCAGAGGATACTATCAACTTAGAGGTAATAACAAAAATTATAATAATCCTGAAGCCATAATGCCTGTGCTTCCCTCAGGAGTTCATCATTTTCCTTGATGGCCTCTTCCTCCTTCAGAACATCTGGCTGCGCTGCTGTATCGTCTCCAATGACACCTTGCTGCCAGTGCTCTCGTGCTGCCTACTCTCGTATCAGTGCCATCTCTTTCCTCAGGGAATCCACATAAGTTTGCAGCTCGTGTTCTCATGCCTCCTTCTCTCCCATCAATGTTATTTCCCTCCTCAGGGAATCCACGTAAGTTTGCAGCTCGCGTTCTCGTGCTGCCATTTCTTGGATCTCCTCTGTAGACTTTATTAATACTGTGAGAAGCAGCCATCCACAGTCCCCTCTGCCTCATGGGCACTCTGCTTCTCAAAGGATCTACTTATTATACCAAGGGCCACCCCTACAGCCTCAGGTGTCACCTCCACTTGCCTCCAGTCCTGGGGTGGGGCCCAGTCCTTTAGGAGGCAAGCCACCTCAGACCACATACCCATTGGGGGATGACCCACTGTCTCCCCATTCACAGGGGCAGCCCTCTGAAGCACCCCTTCCATAAGGGCAGCCTTTCTTTTTCCTTGGTCAACAATGAACCCTGCCGACTTTCGCCAGTTGTCTCGTCAATGGGTTTCAGCCCCTGGCAAGTTCACTATGGATTCAATGTGACCAAAGAAATTGACAGCAGGACATTCTTTGGGATTAAAGGGTTTATTACCTGGCTTGGTCTTTGGTGGTAGGTCAAGCACTAGCATCTCTGTCTCTGCAAAGAGCACTGGGCCAAGCTCTCTATATAGCACAATAATGGTTTATTGCCTAAAGGTGTGGAAGCGGTAGCCTAGCAACAGGCCAGTTACATCATCAGGTGGTTTAAGTTCAGTGAGGATCCTGGCCATAGGAACCCCAACTTCCCCACACGTCATTTCCTGGTGATGCAAGTGGCAAATGACCTATCACATGGTATACTGTAATTATTTTAGTCTGACCACAGGCCCGTAAGTCTTGCCACAATTCTTGCCCCCAAAGGGGTTGGTGATCAATGAGCTGGTTGGTATGGTACCTGGTTGGTAGCCACAAGGTCAAGTCCCGATAGACAGCCTAGCTGTCAGTGCAGACAACTATAGGCTGATCACAAGCCACACATCCTGGCACTCTACACATTGGCTGCTCTTCCCCTCACCATCTTCCATCCATATTGTCTCAGTCTTAGGATGGAAAGCTATGGCCCTCCATTTTTGGGGCTTCCCACCTTTCTCTCCCCTCCCCCAAGTGCCTCCTCTGCTACATCCTTTATCTTTTTTACTGTGCCTTGCAGCAATGCTTGCTCAGTCTTCAGCAGCTCTCTTACCTTCAGCTCAATGCTTTGCAGCTGACGTTCTCATGCCACCTCTGCCTGTGCTTCCCTCGGGAGTTTGCCCTTTTCCTTTATGGCCTTTTCCTTCTTCAGAGCACCTGGCAGTGCTGCCATCTCATTCTGTAAGGAACCTTTTACTGCTTCAACGGCACCTTGCTGCTAGCATTCTCATGCTGCCTCCTCTTGAATCAATGCCATTTCCTTCTTCAGGGAATCCAGAGAAGTTTGCAGCTCATGATCTCATGCTGCCGTTTCTTGGGTCTTTTTCAGGTGCATGTCGTTCTCTTTAGACTTTTTTAATACTGTGAGAAGCAGCCAGCCCACAACCCCTTCTGCCTCACGAGCACTCTCTCTCAAAAGACCTGCTTACTATACTAAGGGCCCCCCCTACTGCCTCAGGTGTCACCTCCACTTGCCTCCAGTCCTAGGGTGGGGCCCAGTCCTCTAGGAGGCAAGCCACTTCAGCCACATACCCACTGGGGGACAATCCACTGTCTCCCCATTCATAGGGGCAGCCTGCTGAAGCACTCCTCCCAAAAGGACAGCCTGTCTTTTTCCTTGGTCAACAATGAACCCTGCCAACTTCACCAATTGTCTTGCCAATGGCTTTCAGCCCCCAGCAATTTTGCTATGGATTCAGTGTGACCAAAGAAAGGACAGTTGAACATTTCTTTGGGGTGAAAGGGTTTATTACCCAGCTTGTTCTCCCTGCGGGAGGTCAAGCACTAAAGTCTCTGCCTCTGTCCAGAACACTGGGCCAAGCTCTCTATATAGTGTAATAATAGCTTATTGCCTACAGATGTGGAAGCAGTAGCCTAGCAACAGGTCAGTTACATTATCAAGTAGTTTAAGCTCAGTGAGGATCCTGGCCATAGGAACCCCAACTTCCCCACAATGGGAGGACTATAAATTCAACAGACTGTAATACATTATGTCCTTAGTTGCCCCACATGAAAGTTGGGGGTAATTCTTACTTCCTTGTAGTTAGTATTAAATGCTGCATGTGAATGGGGCTGCTTGGCAGTCTAGGCTCCCTCATTAGGTAAGTGACCCCGATTGAAAATGCCCCAGGGGGGAAAATTGAAGTTCCTGTGGCCAAGATCCTCATCTGTACCTAAACTACTTGATGACGTAACTGTCCTACTGCTAGGCTACTGCTTCCACACCCTTAGGAAATAAGCTATTATTGAGTGAGTCACTACATAAAGAGCTTTGCCCAGCGTTCTGGGCAAAAGCAGAGATGAAGAAGGATTACAGACCTGCAGACTGTTGGATGCAGATGTAATTCTAGTGCTTGACCTATTCTCTGGAGAACAAAGCTGTCTAATAAACCCTTTTATCTAAGAACGTTCCATTGTCATTCCTTGGTGTCACTGAATCCACAGTGAAATTGCCCAGGGCTGAAACACATTTCTGGTGTTTACTAGCAAAGTCAGTCTGGCATCTAGTGCAGCATAGACATAGCTGCGTTTTTTTATTATTATTATTAATTAATTTTTTTATTTTGTTATCATTAATCTACAATTACATGAAGAACATTATGTTTACTAGGCTATCCCCTACCCAAAGTCCCCCCCACAAATCCCATTACAGTCACTGTCCATCAGCATAGTAAGATGTTGTAGAATCACTACTTGTCTTCTCTGTGTTGTGAAGTCCTCCCCTTTCCCCACCCCCCACATTATCCATGCTAATCATAATACCCCCTTTCTTCTTCCCCATCCTTATCCCTCCCTACTCTCCCATTCTCCCCAGTAGCTTTCCCTTTGGTAACTGTTAGTCCATTCGTGGGTTCTGTGATTCTGCTGCTGTTTTGTTCCTTCAGTTTTCCTTTTTTCTTAAACTCCACAGATGAATGAAATCATTTGGTGTTTATCTATCTCTGCTTGGCTAATTTCACTGAGCATAATACCCTCTAGCTCCATCCATGTTGTTGCAAATTGTAGGATTTGTTTTCTTCTTATGGCTGAATAATATTCCATTGTGTATACGTACCACTCTTCTTTATCCATTCATCTACTGATGGACACTTAGGTTGCTTCCATTTCTTGGCTATTGTAAATAGTGCTGTGATAAACATAGGGGTGCATCTGTCTTTTTCAAACTGGAGTGCTGCATCCTTAGAGTAAATTCCTAGAAGTGGAATTCCTGGGTCAAATGGTAAGTCTATTTTGAGCATTTTGAGGAACCTCCATATTGCTTTCCACAATGGTTGAACTAATTTACATTCCCACCAGCAGTGTACGAGGGTTCCCCTTTCTCCACAACCTCGCCAACATTTGTTGTTGTTTGTCTTTTGAATGGTAGCCATCCTTACTGGTGTGAGGTGATATCTCATTGTGGTTTTAATTTGCATTTCTCTGATAACTAGTGATGTGGAGCATCTTTTCATGTGTCTTTTGGCCATCTGAATTTCTTCTTTGGAAAACTGTCTGTTCAGCTCCTCTACCCATTTTTTAATTGGATTATTTGCTTTCTGTTTGTTGAGGTGTGTGAGCTCTTTATATATTTTGAATGTCAAGCCTGTATCGGGTCTGTCATTTATGAATATATTCTCCCATACTGTAGGATACCTTTTCGTTCTATTGGTGGTGTCCTTTGCTGTACAGAAGCTTTTCAGCTTGATATAGTCCCACCTGTTCATTTTTGCTTTTGTTTCCCTTGCCCAGGGAGATATGTTCATGAAGAAGTCACTAATGTTTATGTCTAAGAGATTTTTGCCTATGATTTTTTCTAAGAGTTTTATGTTTTCATGACTTACATTCAGATCTTTGATCCATTTTGAATTTACTTTTGTGTATGGGGTTAGACAGTGAGCCAGTTTCATTCTCTTACATGTAGCTGTCCAGTTTTGCCAGCACCATCTGTTGAAGAGACGGTCATTTCCCCATTGTATGTGCATGGCTCGTTTATCATATATTAATTGACTGTATATGTTTGGGTTAATGTCTGGAGTCTCTACTCTGTTCCATTGGTCTGTGGCTCTGTTCTTGTGCCAGTACCAAATAGTCTTGATTACTATGGCTTTGTAGTAGAGCTTGAAGTTGGGGAGTGAGATCCCCCCACTTTATTCTTCCTTCTCAGGATTGCTTTGGCTATTCGGGGTCTTTGGTGTTTCCATATGAATTTTTGAACTATTTGTTCCAGGTTGTTGAAGAATGTTGTTGTTAATTTGATAGGGATTGCATCAAATCTGTATATTGCTTTGGGCAGGATGGCCATTTTAACGATATTAATTCTTCCTAGCCAAGAGCTTGGGATGAGTTTCCATTTGTTAGTGGCCTCTCTAATTTCTCTTATGAGTATCTTAGAGTTTTCAGGGTATAGGTCTTTCACTTCCTTGGTTAGGTTTATTCCTAGGTATTTTATTCTTTTTGATGCAATTGTGAATGGAATTGTTTTCCTGAATTCTCTTTCTATTGGCTCATTGTTAGTGTATAGGAAAGCCATAGATTTCTGTGTGTTAACTTTGTATCCTGCAACTTTGCTGTATTCCAATATCAGTTCTAGTAGTTTTAGAGTGGAGTCTTTAGGGTCTTTTATGTACAATATCATGTCATCTGCAAATAGTGACAGTTTAACTTCTTTTTTACCAATCTGGATTCCTTGTATTTCTTTGTTTTGTCTAATTGCCGTGGCTAGGACCTCCAGTACTATGGTGAATAACAGTGGGGAGAGTGCGCATCCCTGTCTTGTTCCCTATCTCAGAGGAAAAGCTTTCAGCTTCTTGCTGTTCAGTATGATGTTGGCTGTGGGGTTATCGTATATGGCCTTTATTATGTTGAGGTACTTGCCCTCTATACCCATTTTGTTGAGAGTTTTTATCATGAATGGATGTTGAATTTTGTCGAATGCTTTTTCAGCATCTATGGAGATGATCATGTGGTTTTTGTCTTTCCTTTTGTTGATGTGGTGGATGATGTTGATGGATTTTCGAATGTTGTACCATCCTTGCATCCCTGGGATGAATCCCACTTGGTTGTGTTGTATAATTCTTTTGACATATTTTTGTATTCAGTTTCCTAATATTTTATTGAGTATTTTTGCATCTACATTCATCAGGGATACTGGTCTGTAATTTTCTTTTTTGGTGGGGTCTTTGCCTGGTTTTGGTGTTAGGGTGATATTGGCTTCATCGAATGAGTTTGGGAGTATTCCCTCCTCTTCTATTTTTTAGAAAACTTTAAGGAGTATGGGTATTATATCTTCTCTGTATGTCTGATAAAATTCTGAGGTAAATCCATCTGGCCTGGGGTTTTTTTCTTGGGTAGTTTTTTGATTACTGCTTCAATTTCTTTGCTGGTAATTGGTTTGTTTAGATTTTATGTTTCTTCCTTGGTCAGTATTGGAAGGTTGTGTTTTTCTAGGAAGTTGTCCATTTCTTCTAGGTTTTCCAGATTTTTAGCATATAGGTTTTCATAGTAGTCTCTAAAAAGTCTTTGTATTTCTGTTGGGTCCGTTGTGATGTTTCCTTTCTCATTTCTGATTCTGTTGATTTGTGTTGATTCTCTTTTTCTCTTAATAAGTCTGGCTAGAGGCTTATCTATTTTGTTTATTCTCTCGAAGAACCAGCTCTTGGTTTCATTGATTTTTTCTATTGTTTTATTCTTCTCAATTTTGTTTAATTCTTCTCTGATCTTTATTATGTCCCTCCTTCTGCTGACTTTAGGCCTCATTTGTTCTTCTTTGTCCAATTTTGATAATTGTGACATTAGACTATTCATTTGGGTTTGTTCTTCCTTCTTTAAATATGCCTGGATTGCTATGTACTTTCCTCTTAAGACTGCTTTTGCTGCATCCCAGAGAAGTTGGGGCTTTGTGTTGTTGTTGTCATTTGTTTCCATATGTTGCGGGATCTCCATTTTAATTTGGTCTTTGATCCATTGACTATTTAGAGGCATGTTGTTAAGCCTCCATGTGTTTGTGAGCCTTTTTGCTTTCTTTGTACAATTTATTTCTAGTTTTATACCTTTGTGGTCTGAAAAGTTGGTTGGTAGGATTTCAGTCTTTTTGAATTTACTGAGGCTCTTTTTGTGGCCTAGTTTGTGGTCTATTCTGGAGAATGTTCCATGTGCACTTGAGAAGAATGTGTATCCTGTTGCTTTTGGGTGTAGAGTTCTATAGATGTCTATTAGGTCCATCTGTTCTAGTGTGTTGTTCAGTGCCTCTGTGTCCTTACTTATTTTCTGTCTGGTGGATCTGTCCTTTGGAGTGAGTGGTGTGTTGAAGTCTCCCCAAATGAATGCATTGCATTCTATTTCCTCCTTTAGTTCTGTTAGTATTTGTTTCACATATGCTAGTGCTCCTGTATTGGGTGCATATATATTTATAATGGTTATATCCTCTTGTTGGACTGAGCCCTTTATCATTATGTAATGTCCTTCTTTATCTCTTGTTACTTTCTTTGTTTTGAAGTCTATTTTGTCTGATACTAGTACTGCAACACCTGCTTTTTTCTCCCTATTGTTTGCATGAAATATCTTTTTCCATCCCTTGACTTTTAGTCTGTGCATGTCTTTGAGTTTGAGGTGAGTCTCTTGTAAGCAGCATATAGATGGGTCTTGTTTTTTTATCCATTCAGTGACCCTATGTCTTTTGGTTTGTGCATTCAGTCCATTTACATTTAGGGTGATTATCTATAGGTATGTACTTATTGCCATTTCAGGCTTTAGATTCGTGGTTACCAAAGGTTCCAGGTTACTTTCCTTACTATCTAAGAGTCTAACTTAACTCACTTAGTATGCTGTTACAAACACAATCTAAAGGTTCTTTTCTATTTCTCCTCCTTTTTCTTCCTCCTTCATTCTTTATACATTAGGTATCAAATTCTGTACTTTTTGTCTATCCCTTGATTCACTTTGGGGATAGTTCATTTAATTTTGCATTTGCCTCGCAATCAGCTGCTCCACCCTCCCTACTGTGATTTTACTACCTCTGGTGACAGCTATCCAACCCTAGGAACACTTCCATCTATAGCAGTCCCTCCAAAATAGACTGCAGAGATGGTTTGTGAGAGGTAAATTCTCTCAGCTTTTGCTTATCTGGAAATTGTTTAATCCCTCCTTCAAATTTAAATGATAATCTTGCCAGATAAAGTAATCTTGGTTCCAGGCCCTTCTGCTTCATGGCATTAAATACATCATGCCACTCCCTTCTGGCCTGTAAGGTTTCTGCTGAGAAGTCTGATGTTAGCCTGATGGGCTTTCCTTTGTGTGTGATCTTATTTCTGTCTCTGGCTGCTTTTAACAGTCTGTC
The DNA here is from genome assembly GCF_030020395.1 of Manis pentadactyla. NCBI lineage: Eukaryota > Metazoa > Chordata > Mammalia > Pholidota > Manidae > Manis > Manis pentadactyla. The sequence goes on from NC_080027.1 coordinate 84,010,623, forward strand.
CTTATCCTTGATCTTTCCCATTTTAATTACTATGTGTCTTGGTGTTGTCTTCTTTGGGTCCCTTGTGTTGGGGGATCTGTGGATCTCCATGGCCTGAGATACTATCTCCTTCCCCAGATTGCAGAAGTTCTCAGCAACTACCTCCTCAAAGACACTTTCTATCCCCCCAACCCCCTCTTCTTCTTCTGATGCAAATATTGTTCTGCTTGGATTGATCACACAATTCTCTTAATATTCTTTCATTTTTAGAGATCCTTTTTTTTCTCTGTGCCTCAGCTTCGTTGTATTCCTCTTCTCTAGTTTCTATTTCATTTATTGTCTCATCCACCTTATCCATCCTGCTTTTAATACCCTCCATCGTGTTCTTTAATGATTGGATCTCTGACATGAATTCATTCCTGAGTTCTTGGTTGTCTTTCCATACCTCCATTAGGATGTTGATGATTTTTATTTTGAATTCCCTTTCAGGAAGAGTCTTGAGGTCCATACCATTTAAATCTTTCTTGGGAGTTGTATTAACAATTTTACTCTGGACAAGGTTCCTTTGGCGTTTCATGTTTGTATATGGCGCCCTCTAGTGTCCAGAAGCTCTATTCTGGAGCTGCTGAGCCCCTGAAGCAATGTCGGGAGTCACAGGGGAGTGGTACTGGTGCCTGGGGGAAGGAAAGAGCTGTTCCCCACCTCCTGGCTGCTGTGCCTGTCTCCTTTGCCTGAGCCAGTGGGCCGGGCACACAGGTATAAGATTTTGTCCCAGAGCAGCCGGATATGGATCCCTGCTTTCCACAAGCAGCCAGAATCCCAGTCTCCCCAGGAACTTTGCCTGTATTAACTTTCCAACCCAGTAGTCATGTGAGTCTCATGAAAGCACCATGAAATGTAGGTTTGTGCTCCCAGCGCAGATCTCCGGAGCTAGGTATTCAGCAGTCCCAAGCCTTCCACTCCCTCTCTGCTCCATTTCTCTTCCTCCCGCCGGTGAGCTGGGGTGGGGGAGGGGCTCGGGTCCCATGGAGCCACAGCTCTGGTACGTTACCCTGTTCGCTGAGGTCTGCTCTTTTCTCCAGGTGTGTGCAGTCTGATGCCGTCCTCTTTCCTGTTGCTCTCTCAGGATTAGTTGCGCCAATTAAATTTTCTAATTGTATCCAGTTTTAGGAGGAAGCCTCTGCCTCTCCTCTCATGCTGCCATCTTTAATCCTCCTATTCCGTAGCTGTGTTTTAATGAAACTATTTTTGGAAATAGGTGGACCCTTATTCTATAACTATACTAAATTCTGTTGTTGCCTGTTTGTTCATTTTCTGTGTCTTCCAGGTAGGCAGAAGTAACCTGCAGATAGTGACACTCCAAATTTCCTATTTCTAACTCTGCTTTCTTTCCTTGCCTAATAGTCTCAGCCAGGACCTCTGGTACAGTGTTTATTTAACAGTGACAATAGGCAGCCTTATCTTTTGTTCAGGAGTTCAATCCCTGCAAAGTTTCCCATTGAATAGGAGGCCATCTTTTTGGCTGAGAGATCTCTTATGTGACAGAGGTATCCATTTATCCTAACAATTTGTCTAAATAAAGAGTGATTGTCTAATTTTGTCAGAAGTCTTTTTAGCATCTAGAGATGAAGTAATATTTATCCCCCAGGATCTGTTAAAGAAAAGTCAACATAAATCATAGACTTGAACTGTGCTTCCATTCTCAATATAATCTCACTCAGTCATAAGGTTTTATGATGCTGTTGGATTGTTTGTTAAGTGCTGTTCCACTGTTAAATATTGATAATCAATATTGCTATCCCTGTTTATTTGATGATAAAATGTTGTTGCTCTTCCTTTTCTCCAGAAGAATGTAAATAGCACCAGAAAAATATACTCCTTTAAATATATGGTAGAGTTCCCCTGTGAGACTGTCTGGAACAGGTGCTTTTTAGGGAGTTAACTCTTTGATAACATCTATGTAAAATTGATTTGTTTAGATTTCATTTCTCATCTGGGATTAGGACTAATAAACTATATTTTTAAACTAAATTATCCATTTTGTCCATGAAGGGCCCCCACCCATAAGATGGCGAACCTCCTGCTTCTCTTCCGAGTCCTCGGTTCCCGCTGGCGCCACCTGAAGCCCAATCACCTCTCTCCCCCCTCCCAATCCCAGCACCTAGCCAATAGCCACCAGCCCCGTAGAAGTAACACCACAATCACCCCATGCCCCTTCCTATATAACCCAGCACCTTTCCCTAATAAAGCGGAATTCTCCGGTGAATTGCTGGTGTGTGTCGCTCCTTTCCTTTCAGTCCAGACTTAAGTATTCTCTATATGTGCTTTCTCCTATTTTTCTTAGATTAGTGTGTGTGTATTTGACAACTGGCTCTTTATTTTTTTCTACTATAAAATAATTATGTAAATATCCTTCTTTATACTTGGGTCCTGCCCCCACTCGTCTTTCTACTTGAAGGGTTAGTACTGAAAATAAATTTATTTGGCTATTTATGTTATAACAGACCTTTAAATGAGCTATAGCTGTATTTAAAAAAACTATTTAAATATAGTAAAATTCACAAGTGTACAGTTTAAGCTACAACAAATGGTTACAGCATGCAACCACCATCTAATCAAGTTCTAGATCAAGTGATCTCCCCAGAAAGCTCCCTGCACCCCATTGCAGCCAGCTTCCCAACTTCCCCCCAAGCAACAACTCTTCTGATTTTTATCACTACTAATTAGTTTTGCTTGAATTTTAGCTGAATTGTACAATATGTGCTGGATCTGTTTTCTTTCGTTCAGTTGGCCTTAGCTTCTAAAGGCAAACCTACTTGCTCCAATTAACAGTGTCCTCTGCAGTAAATCCAGCTCCTCTTTGGGGAAGAATTGGTACTGCTTATTGAAATGTTGATACTTTGATGGCTACAGGATTCTGAATTGGAAGTTATTTTCTCTCAGTATATTGAAATTAACGTTTCACTGTCTTCAGGTTTCTGCTGGTTTTGGTCTATTATTCCCTTAAAGGTACACTTTTTTCTTGGCTGGTTTTGAGATGTTTCTTTTTTTATACCTTCACCATGATATATATATATATTCCTTTATTCTAATTTGCATTTTTTGGGCTTCTTGAATCTATGCTTTGGTGTATTATTATTTGGCACTGATAAAACATCTTAATCAAATTACTTCTGCCCCATTTTTCTCTTCCTATGGGACTCCAAATGAATATATGTGTATTTTAGATCTTCTGTCTTCTGTGTCTTGCTTTCTTTTGTGTCTTCATGCCACATTCTAGAAAGTTTCTTCAGCCTCTTCTTCTCCCCCATCACTAATTTTCTTCTTAGCTGTATCTGATATGCTGTTAAACCCTTCTATTGAGGCTTTTCATTTTTGGTCATTGTATTTTAACCTTTAGAATTGCTTGTTTTCTTTCAAATCCTTCATTTTAATAATTTCTAATTTTGTTAATTTTGGGGTTTGGGCTTTATCTCCTTGAGCAAAAAGTAATTATTTTACAGTCTCTTAGTAGCTGGAATCCAGTTGATCTTTCTGTTGTCTATGCTGGTTTTAATCCATGCTGTTTGTTCATGTGTCTGGATTTTCTGTGTTCTGGACACTATATTTGAAAAAATGATCCTTTTAAGAGTTCCAAAGCCTGAGGTAACCACTTCCAGAGCATGTATTTGCTTCTGCCCAGGGATGTCAACTCACCAACAATACAGGATGACAATATTATTACATGAAGGTAATCCAACTTCAGAACTTGAGACTTTCTGGGCATTGTGACTTGTCAGTCCATGCAAGGACTGTTTTTCTACCAGTTCATTCTTCCCAGAAGTTCTGGGTGAAAGTGGGAAGTCTAGGCTTAAACCCTGGCTCTAATGTGGGACCCTAGAAGTTACTTGTCCTCCTTGAGCTTCACTTTTATCACATTGAATTAAGGCATCTTCTCATCTTACACTACAGAGAAACTGATGCCCAGATAGGGGATATAATTTTTGCAATATCCTATAATTGGTGAGTAGTAACTATAGAATAGAATCTCAAGGCTGCTTTATGACTTTCAGTTTTGCACCTTGTGTTTGTGGATCTACATTCCAAACACCTTGCTTCTCATGCACATTAAGGAGGTTCTACAATCCTTACCATGCTTATCCTACCAAGAAGAATGAATCTGAATTAGGTCAGAGTACTGAGATACCAGAGGAGGCTGGTGCATGACAAAGGGAAGGAAGGCTGGAGAATGAGACAGAACTAGAAGAGCTTCTAGGGTACTAGGGAAAGTGACATTAAAAGTATCCTGGTATGAAAACAGTGTGCCCATGTGCTGGCATTGCAAATAAACAAGAACTTGTTCCTAGTTAATTTCCCATGTTCTCTCTCTCTCCCTTTTCTTAGCTTCTACTATTTGTCTGTCCTTCAGCTATTATCAGAGGGCTGTTGGCACCAGCTGGGCTGGTTTTGAGACAGTTTCTAGCTGCTATAGGAGGCCTCTGGGTATGGTTTAAAAAGTAAATGTTTGGAAGCTGAGGAATATTGAAACCAAGAGCACATGGGTATGTCTAAGAAGACTTGAGGAAAGGGTTGCTATACCCCAGTACCAGACAACATTATTGTGTTTGTGGAACAGCATCATTTCCAAAGAATTTTTCTATAGAAAAGACCAACTGTCTTTCAGAGGTCCAGTGAGAGGTCTAACTGTCAAGTTTCCTCCTGGCCATGCCACATACTTACTTTCTTATCAGAATATGTATTTTTCTGGGAACACATACTTCTTTCAGGTATTTGGCCTGGCCCCCATTTTCTGCTCCATAGGCCTGCCTGGAGAGGTTCTTATGCTAACTGTTTCAAACAGCCACCCTCCTCCAATGGCCTGCTGGACCACACTGGCCTCCAGTTTCCCTACCCCATCCCGATCCCTATTTTCTATGTACCTAGGAGTCCCTGAATGGGGGAATGGGACAGAACAGTAGAATCTTGGTAACAGCAAGGACTTCTAGGGAAAGAAGTCCAGACAGTATCTAATCCAGCCTGAACTGGAATAACTGCTTAAGTTCTGGGACTGTGTGCTGGTCTAGCTGACATTACAGAGCTATCCCATTATTTGATTTTGTTATTAAGGCAACACAGGACAAAGACACTCAATATGTGACAGCCCAGCTCTGGAAGAAGGAAGGAACCTTCTTGCCTGTTGAAGGGAGGTCATCTCCAGCATTTTGGCCTTTCCTACCAGTACTCCTTAGAACCAACAGGATGATGGACACCACCTTTTGGAAGGTAAAATCACAGGAATCCCACTTGACCCTTGAATACCTCTCTATGCTATTCAAGTAGAGATATTCCTCAATTTTTATGGTAGGATTACATCATTATAAACCTACCATAATAATCATCAGACTGTGTTTATAATAGCTCAATAAGTGAGTTAGGTGAGACAGTAAGGTAGTAAACAAGCTAACCTTGAACCTTTGGTAATCACGAATCTAAAGCCTGCAATGGCAATAAGTACATATCTTTCAATAATCACCCTAAATGTAAATGGACTGAATGCACCAATCAAAAGACACAGAGTAACAGAATAGATAAAAAAGGAAGACCCATCTGTATGCTGCTTACAAGAGACTTACCTCAAACTCAAAGACATGCACAGATTAAAAGTCAAGGGATGGAAAAATACATTTCATGCAAACAATAGGGAGAAAAAAGCAGGTGCTGCAATACTAGTATCAGACAAAAGAGACTTCAACAAAGAAAGTAACAAGAGATAAACAAAAAAAGTAACAAGAAATAAAGAAGGACACTACATAATGACAAAGGGCTCAGTCCAACAAGAGGATATAACCATTATAAACATATATGCACCCAATACAGGAGCAAAAATATATGTGAAACAAATACTAACAGAATTAAAGGAGGAAATAGAATGCAATGCATTCATTTGGGGAGACTTTAACACACCACTCACTCCAAAGGACAGATCCACCAGACAGAAAATAAGTAAGGACACAGAGGCACTGAACAACACACTAGAACAGATGGACCTAATAGACATCTATAGAACTCTACACCCAAAAGCAACAGGATACACATTCTTCTCAAGTGCACATGGAACATTCTCCAGAATAGACCACAAACTAGGCCACAAAAAGAGCCTCAGTAAATTCAAAAAGACTGAAATCCTACCAACCAACTTTTCAGACCACAAAGGTATAAAACTAGAAATAAATTGTACAAAGAAAGCAAAAAGGCTCACAAACACATGGAGGCTTAACAACATGCTCCTAAATAATCAATGGATCAACAACCAAATTAAAATGGAGATCCAGCAATATATGGAAACAAATGACAACAACAACACAAAGCCCCAACTTCTCTGGGATGCAGCAAAAGCAGTCTTAAGAGGAAAGTTTATAGCAATCTAGGCATATTTAAAGAAGGAAGAGCAATCCCAAATGAATAGTCTAATGTCACAATTATCAAAATTGGAAAAAGAAGAACAAATGAGGCCTAAGGTCAGCAGAAGGAGGGACATAATAAAGATCAGAGAAGAAATAAATAAAATTGAGAAGAATAAAACAATAGAAAAAAAATCAATGAAACCAACAGCTGGTTCTTTGATAAAATAAACAAAATAGATAAGCCTCTAGCCAGACTTATTAATAGAAAGAGAGAATCAACAAACATCAACAGAATCAGAAACGAGAAAGGAAAAATCACGATGGACCCCACAGAAATACAAAGAATTATTAGAGAATACTATGAAAACCTATATTCTAACAAGCTGGAAAACCTAGGAGAAATGGACAACTTCCTAGAAATATACAACCTTCCAAGACTGACCCAGAAAGAAACAGAAAATCTAAACAGACCAATTACCAGCAACGAAATTGAATCAGTAATCAAAAAACTACCCAAGAACAAAACCCCAGGGCCAGATGGATTCACCTCGGAATTTTATCAGACATACAGGGAAGACATAATACCCATTCTCCTTAAAGTTTTCCAAAAAATAGAGGAGGAGGGAATACTCCCAAACTCATTCTATGAAGCCAACATCACCCTAATACCAAAACCAGGCAAAGACCCCACCAAAAAAGAAAACTACAGACCAATATCCCTGATGAACATAGATGCAAAAATACTCAATAAAATATTAGCAAACTGAATTCAAAAATACGTCAAGAGGATCATACACCATGACCAAGTGGAATTCATCCCAGGGATGCAAGGATGGTACATTTGAAAATCCATCAACATCATCCACCACATCAACAAAAAGAAGGACAAAAACCACATGATCATCTCCATAGATGCTGAAAAAGCATTTGACAAAATTCAATATCCATTCATGATAAAAACTCTCAACAAAATGGGCATAGAGGGCAAGTACCTCAACATAATAAAGGCCATACATGATAAACCCACAGCTAACATCATACTGAACAGTGAGAGGCTGAAAGCTTTTCCTCTGAGATCGGGAACAAGAAAGGGATGCCCACTCTCCCCAGTGTTATTCAACATAGTACTGGAGGTCCTAGCCACAGCAATCAGGCAAAACAAAGAAATACAAGGAATCCAGACTGTTAAAGAAGAAGTCAAATTGTCACTATTTGCAGATGACATGATATTGTACATAAAAAACCCTAAAGACTCCACTGCAGAACTACCAGGACTAATATCGGAATTCAGCAAAGTTGCAGGATACAAAATTAACACACAGAAATCTGTACCTTTCCTATACACTAACAATGAACTAATAGAAAGAGAAATCAGGAAGACAATTCCATTCACAATTGCATCAAAAAGAATAAAATACCTAGGAATAAACCTAACCAAAGAAGTGAAAGACCTATACCCTGAAAACTAAAAGACACTCTTAAGAGAAATTAAAGAGGTCACTGACAAATGGAAACTCATCCCATGCTCCTGGCTAGGAAGAATTAATGTCAAAATGGCCATCCTGCCCAAAGCAATATACAGATTTGATGCAATACCTATCAAATTAACAACAGCATTCTTCAATGAACTGGAACAAATAGTTCAAAAATTCATATGGAAACACCAAAGACCCCGAATAGCCAAAGCAATCCTGAGAAGGAAGAATAAAGTGGGGGGGTCTCGCTCCCCAACTTCAAGCTCTACTACAAAGCCACAGTAATCAAGACAATTAGGTACTGGAACAAGAACAGAGTCACAGACCAATGGAACAGAATAGAGACTCCAGACATTAACCCAAACTTATATGGCCAATTAATATACGAAAAAGGAGCCATGGACATACAATGGGGAAATGACAGTCTCTTCAACAGATGGTGCTGGCAAAACTGGGCAGCTACATGTAAGAGAATGAAACTGGACCACTGTCTAACCCCATACACAAAAGTAAATTCGAAATGGATCAAAGATCTGAATGTAAGTCATGAAACGATAAAACTCTTAGAAAAAAGCATAGGCAAACATCTCATGGACATAAACATGAGTGACTTCTTCATGAACATATCTCCCCAGGCAAGGGAAACAAAGGCAAAAATGAACAAGTGGGACTATATCAAGCTGAAAAGCTTCTGTACAGCAAAGGACACCATCAATAGAACAAAAAGGTATCCTACAGTATGGGAGAATATATTCATAAATGACAGATCCGAGAGGAGGGGCAGAAGATGGCGGCGTGAGTAGAGCAGCGGAAATCTCCTCCCAAAACAGCATATATCTATGAAAATATAACAAAGACAACCCTTCCCAGAATAAAGACCAGAGGACACAGGACAATATCCAGACCACATCCGCACCTGAGAGAACCCAGCGCCTCGCGAAGGGGGTAAGATACAAGCCCCGGCCCCGTGGGAGCCGAGCGCCCCTCCCCCCAGCTCCCTGCGGGAGAAGAGCAGGCAGAGCGGGAGGCAGATGGAGCACAGGGCTGCCGAGCACCCAGCCCCCGCCATTCGGGCCAGAGTGCAGGGCGCTCGATACTAGGAAAACAGGGCAGCAAGAACAGTGAGCAGGCACTGGAGGCTGGGCGACTGAGGGCATAAGAAAAGCGCGCGACCATTTTTTTTTTTGCTTTTTTGCTGTTTTGTTTTGGCGAGCGCTTTTTGGGAGTTTTAAAGGGATAGGGACCCCAATACTAGGGAAACAGGGCAGAAAGACCGGTGAGCAGAGGCCTGAGGCTGGCACCGGAGAATAAAGAAAAACGAATGACCACCTTTTTTTTTTTTAATTAAAAAAAAATTTTTTTTCTTTTTTTTTGGTGGGCGTTGTTTTGTTTTGGCGGGTGCTTTTTGGAAGTCTTAAAGGGGCAGGGCGGGTCACTTAATCCAGAGGTAGGGAATCCGGGATCTCTGGGCACCCTAACCCCTGGGCTGCAGGGAGCAGGGAGGCCCCTTACGGAGATAAATAGCCTCCCAGCTGCTCCTGCTCCAACGCGACTCCACCATTTTGGAGTAGCTGCCTGAGCCAGGTGACGCCCACAGCAACAGCGGAGATTAACTCCATAGCAGCCGGGCAGGAAGCAGGAACCCTGTCTGCGCGCAGCTGCGCAGCACAAGCCACTAGAGGCCGCTGTTCTCCCAGGAGAGGAGGGCCACAAACCAACAAGAAAGGAAGTCCTTCCAGCCGTCACTCGTCCCAGTTCTGCAGACTATTCCTATCACCATGAAAAGGCAAAGCTACAGGCAGACAAAGATCACAGAGACAACACCAGAGAAGGAGACAGACCTAACCAGTCTCCCTGAAAAAAAATTCAAAATAAGAATCATAAACATGCTGACAGAGATGCAGAGAAATACGCAAGAGAAATGGGATGAAGTCCGGAAGGAGATCACAGATGCCAGAAAGGAGATCGCAGAAATGAAACAAACTCTGGAAGGGTTTATAAGCAGAATGGATAGAATGCAAGAGGCCATTGATGGAATTGAAATCAGAGAACAGGAACGCATAGAAGCTGACATAGAGAGAGACAAAAGGATCTCCAGGAATGAAACAATATTAAGAGAACTGTGTGACCAATCCAAAAGGAACAATATCCGTATTATAGGGGTCCCAGAAGAAGAAGAGAGAGGAAAAGAGATGGAAAGTATCTTAGAAGAAATAATTGCTGAAAACTTCCCCACACTGGGGGAGGAAGTAATCGAACAGACCATGGAAATACACAGAACCCCCAACAGAAAGGATCCAAGAAGGGCAACACCAAGACACATAATAATTAAAATGGCAAAGATCAAGGACAAGGAAAGAGTGTTAAAGGCAGCTAGAGAGAAAAAGGTCACCTATAAAGGGAAACCCATCAGGCTAACGTCAGATTTCTCAACAGAAACCCTACAGGCCAGAAGAGAATGGCATGATATATTTAATACAATGAAACAGAAGGGCCTTGAACCAAGGATACTGTATCCAGCACGACTATCATTCAAATATGACGGTGGGATTAAACAATTCCCAGACAAACAAAAGCTGAGGGAATTTGCTTTCCACAAACCACCTCTACAGAACATCTTACAGGGACTGCTCTAGATGGGAGCACTCCTAGAAGGAACACAGCACAAAACACCCAACATATGAAGAATCGAGGAGGAGGAACAAGAAGGGAGAGAAGAAAAGAATCTCCAGATAGTGTATATAACAGCTCAATAAGCGAGCTAAGTTAGGCAGTAAGATACTAAAGAGGCTAACCTTGAACCTTTGGTAACCACGAATTTAAAGCCTGCAATGGCAATAAGTACATATCTTTCAATAGTCACCCTAAATGTTAATGGGTTGAATGCACCAATCAAAAGACACAGAGTAACAGAATGGATAAAAAAGCAAGACCCATCTATATGCTGCTTACAAGAAACTCACCTCAAACCCAAAGACATGTACAGACTAAAAGTCAAGGGATGGAAAAACATATTTCAAGCAAACAACAGTGAGAAGAAAGCAGGGGTTGCAGTACTAATATCAGACAAAATAGACTTCAAAACAAAGAAAGTAACAAGAGATAAAGAAGGACACTACATAATGATAAAGGGCTCAGTCAAACAAGAGGATATAACCATTCTAAATATATATGCACCCAACACAGGAGCACCAGCATATGTGAAACAAATACTAACAGAACTAAAGGGTGATATAGACTGCAATGCATTCATTCTAGGAGACTTCAACACACCACTCACCCCAAAGGATAGATCCACTGGGCAGAAAATAAGTAAGGACACGGAAGCACTGAACAACACAGTAGAGCAGATGGACCTAATAGACATCTATAGAACTCTACATCCAAAAGCAGCGGGATATACATTCTTCTCAAGTGCACATGGAACATTCTCCAGAATAGACCACATACTAGGCCATAAAAAGAGCCTCAGAAAATTCCAAAAGCTTGAAATCCTACCAACCAACTTTTCAGACCACAAAGGCATAAAACTAGAAATAAACTGTACAAAGAAAGCAAAGAGGCTCACAAACACATGGAGGCTTAACAACACGCTCCTAAATAATCAATGGATCAATGACCAAATCAAAATGGAGATCCAGCAATATATGGAAACAAATGACAACAACAACACTAAGCCCCAACTTCTGTGGGACACAGCAAAAGCAGTCTCAAGAGGAAAGTATATAGCAATCCAAGCATATTTAAAAAAGGAAGAGCAATCCCAAATGAATGGTCTAATGTCACAATTATCAAAATTGGAAAAAGAAGAACAGATGAGGCCTAAGGTCAGCAGAAGGAGGGACATAATAAAGATCAGAGAAGAAATAAATAAAATTGAGAAGAATAAAACAATAGCAAAAATCAATGAAACCAAGAGCTGGTTCTTCGAGAAAATAAACAAAATAGATAAGCCTTTAGCCAGACTTATTAAGAAGAAAAGAGAGTCAACACAAATCAACAGTATCAGAAACGAGAAAGGAAAAATCACGACGGACCCCACGGAAATGCAAAGAATTATTGGAGAATACTATGAAAACCTATATGCTAACAAGCTGGGAAACCTAGGAGAAATGGACAACTTCCTAGAAAAATATAACCTTCCAAGATTGACCCAGGAAGAAACAGAAAATCTAAACAGACCAATTACCAGTAACGAAATTGAAGCGGTAATCAAAAAACTACCAAAGAACAAAACCCCCGGGCCAGATGGATTTACCTCGGAATTTTATCAGACATACAGGGAAGACATAATACCCATTCTCCTTAAAGTTTTCCAAAAAATAGAGGAGGAGGGGATACTCCCAAACTCATTCTATGAAGCTAACATCACCCTAATACCAAAACCAGGCAAAGACCCCACCAAAAAAGAAAACTACAGACCAATATCCCTGATGAACATAGATGCAAAAATACTCAACAAAATATTAGCAAACCGAATTCAAAAATACATCAAAAGGATCATACACCATGACCAAGTGGGATTCATCCCAGGGATGCAAGGATGGTACAACATTCGAAAGTCCATCAACATCATCCACCACATCAACAAAAAGAAAGACAAAAACCACATGATCATCTCCATAGATGCTGAAAAAGCATTTGACAAAGTTCAACATCCATTCATGTTAAAAACTCTCAGCAAAATGGGAATAGAGGGCAAGTACCTCAACATAATAAAGGCCATCTATGATAAACCCACAGCCAACATTATATTGAACAGCGAGAAGCTGAAAGCATTTCCGCTGAGATCGGGAACTAGACAGGGATGCCCACTCTCTCCACTGTTATTTAACATAGTACTGGAGGTCCTAGCCACGGCAATCAGACAAAATAAAGAAATACAAGGAATCCAGATTGGTAAAGAAGAAGTTAAACTGTCACTATTTGCAGATGACATGATACTGTACATAAAAAACCCTAAAGACTCCACCCCAAAACTACTAGAACTGATATCGGAATACAGCAAAGTTGCAGGATACAAAATCAACACACAGAAATCTGTGGCTTTCCTATATACTAACAACGAGCCAACAGAAAGAGAAATCAGGAAAACAACTCCATTCACAATTGCATCCAAAAAAATAAAATACCTAGGAATAAACCTAACCAAAGAAGTGAAAGACTTATACTCTGAAAACTACAAGTCACTCTTAAGAGAAATTAAAGGGGACACTAACAGATGGAAACTCATCCCATGCTCGTGGCTAGGAAGAATTAATATCGTCAAAATGGCCATCCTGCCCAAAGCAATATACAGATTTGATGCAATCCCTATGAAACTACCAGCAACATTCTTCAATGAACTGGAACAAATAATTCAAAAATTCATATGGAAACACCAAAGACCCCGAATAGCCAAAGCAATCCTGAGAAAGAAGAATAAAGTAGGGGGGATCTCACTCCCCAACTTCAAGCTCTACTATAAAGCCATAGTAATCAAGACAATTTGGTACTGGCACAAGAGCAGAGCCACAGACCAATGGAACAGACTAGAGAATCCAGACATTAACCCAGACATATATGGTCAATTAATATTTGATAAAGGAGCCATGGACATACAATGGCGAAATGACAGTCTCTTCAACAGGTGGTGCTGGCAAAACTGGACAGCTACATGTAGGAGAATGAAACTGGACCATTGTCTAACCCCATATACAAAAGTAAACTCAAAATGGATCAAAGACCTGAATGTAAGCCATGAAACCATTAAACTCTTGGAAGAAAACATAGGCGAAAACCTCTTAGACATAAACATGAGTGACCTCTTCTTGAACATATCTCCCCGGGCAAGGAAAACAACAGCAAAAATGAGTAAGTGGGACTATATTAAGCTGAAAACCTTCTGTACAGCAAAAGACACCATCAATAGAACAAGAAGGATCCCTACAGTATGGGAGAATATATTTGAAAATGACACATCCGATAAAGGCTTGACGTCCAGAATATATAAGGAGCTCACACGCCTCAACAAACAAAAAACAAATAACCCAATTAAAAAATGGGCAGAGGAACTGAACAGACAGTTCTCCAAAAAAGAAATACAGATGGCCAACAGACACATGAAAAGATGCTCCACATCGCTAATTATCAGAGAAATGCAAATTAAAACTACAATGAGGTATCACCTCACACCAGTAAGGATGGCTGCCATCCAAAAGACAAACAACAACAAATGTTGGCGAGGCTGTGGAGAAAGGGGAACCCTCGTACACTGCTGGTGGGAATGTAAACTAGTTCAACCATTGTGGAAAGCAGTATGGAGGTATATCAAAATGCTCAAAACAGACTTACCATTTGACCCAGGAATTGCACTCCTAGGAATTTACCCTAAGAACGCAGCAATCAAGTTTGAGAAAGACAGATGCACCCCTATGTTTATTGCAGCACTATTTACAATAGCCAAGAATTGGAAGCAACCTAAATGTCCATCAATAGATGAATGGATAAAGAAGATGTGGTACATATACACAATGGAATACTACTCAGCCATAAGAAAAGGGCAAATCCAATCATTTGCAGCAACATGGATGGAGCTGGAGGGTATTATGCTCAGTGAAACAAGCCAAGCGGAGAAAGAGAAATACCAAATGATTTCACTTATCTGTGGAATATAAGAACAAAGGAAAAACTGAAGGAACAAAACAGCAGAAGAATCACAGAACTCAAGAATGGACTAACAGGTACCAAAGGGAAAGGGACTGGGGAGGATGGGTGGGTAGGGAGGGATAAGGGGGGGAGAAGTAGGGGGGTATTAAGATTAACATACATGGGGGGGTAGGAGAAAAGGGAGGGCTGTACAACACAGAGAAGGCAAGTAGTGATTCTACAACATTTTGCTATGCTGATGGACAGTGACTGTAAAGGGGTTTATAGGGGAGACCTGGTATAGGGGAGAGCCTAGTAAACATAATATTCGTCATGTAAGTGTAGATTAGTGATACCAAAAACAAAGCAAAAAAAAAAAAAGGGCAGTTCCTGTGTGGTAACCTCCAACGAGTTCTACACAAGGGTATAAAGGGCATATAAAAGTGTAGGCAAAGGGTCTGTTTGTGTTTATACAGAGGATCAAAGCCTAATTGGGCTACCCCGAAAATGAACTAAGATACGACATGAAAAAGAACTTCCAACATCTGCACTCTCTGGAAGACTCATGCCAGAAGATGATCATCAAAAAACCCCAACAAAGATCCACGCACTGCTACAGCAGTAGATGCACTCATCCCACCAGTTCCTGGACTTGCCATGGGAATGAGGAAGGAGATATCTAAGCTGGCCTGTGCATACAGTAAAACAACAAATTTGACTGGATCTACACTGTTGGAACTCAACCAAGAATTTGGAGAAGTGCAAATTGTAGCGCTCCAAACTCTTACAACTACAGACTATTTACTGTTAAAAGAACATATGGCATGTGAACAGTCCCCAGGAATGGGTTGTTTTAATTTGTCTGATTTCTCTCAGACTGTTCAAGTTCAGTTGGACAATATCCACCATATCATAGATAAGTTTTCACAAATGCCTAAGGTGCCTTAATGGTTTTCTTGGTTTCACTGGAGATGGCTGGTAATTACAGATATGCTTTGGTTATGTAACTATACTCCTATTATGTTAATGTGTGTGCGCAATTTAAGTAGTAGCTTAAAACCTATTCATGCTGAAGTACTCTACAAGAAGATATGCCAAAGAAATAATCAATCTTCCCATGTTTTCTTCCGCCTGCTACTTCTATAGCTTTTCTTCTTCCTTCCTAATTACAACCCTTAAATAGAATTCGTGCCTCGTATCAAATTTACCGAGTATCATAATTCTTCCAAGTGGTAAAGATACCTCAAGACAAATGCTGGGCATAGAAGCCACAGGGCATAAATATGCAAAGAAGTAAAAAGCTAACTTTTTCAAACAATAAGGCTTCTCTCTCACTTACCAACTTCACATTTCCCTGTATGGCCCCGGAAGATGACTGGTTAGCCAGAGACGGGTAAGATTCCTCAAGGGAGGAACAACCTAAGACAGGCACAGTCGCAGGGGGGCCATCAGGTGAGAAATTGGGGATCAACAGAGGTGAGGCTTAGAACCTCACCCCCCCTGTTCTGAGAGAAATCTTCTGCATACGTGGATGTTTTATTGCCCTGGTCTAGCTTGGATTAACACATAGTCTACAGGCACACACCTGATCATCTACATTTGCTCTCTTACAACACTAAACTATGTTTTCTACCTTTATCTTGTATCTACCTACCACTTCAGCATTTTATTAAAAATAATAATAATAAAGAGAGAAATGTGGTATCCACATATAAATCAAGTATAAAAACCAAATGAGTATTCATATTTGAACTGACTGTTTAGAGTTCATAATGCATGAGCAAAACCAAAAGTTTCTGTGATGACTGCCCTTGTACTGTTCACCATGTAAGTTATTCATTATGTAAGAATTTGTTCTACATGTAAGAACTTGTTTGTCATGCCTCAGAAGATTGGAGACTGACGAAAATTAGGCTTGGGGTGGATTAATGATTGTGCATTGAGCATTGACTCCCCTATACAGAAATTTATTGTCGTTAACAACCATTTGATCAATAAATATGAGAGATGCCCTCACAAAAAAAAAACAAACAAAAAAAACCAAAAAAAAAAAAACCAAACAAACAAAAAAAAAAGGACAGACTTCCAATGGTAAAATAAATAAGTAACCGGGATGTAATGTATAGCATAAGGAATATAGTCAAGATATTGTAACAGCTTGGTAGGGTGATAGCTGGAACCTCGAATTATGTATATAAATGTTCTACCACTGTGTTGTACACTTGAAACTAATGTAATGTAATACTGTGCATCAACTACCCTTCAATAAAAAATAATTATTTAAAAAGAAAAAAAAAATGACAGATCTGATAAAGGATTGACATCCAAAATATATAAAGAGCTCACACACCTCAACAAACAGAAAGCAAATAATCCAATTAAAAAATGGGCAGAGGAGCTGAATAGACAGTTCTCTAAAGAAGAAATCCAGATGGCCAACAGGCATATGAAAAGATGCTCCACATCGCTAATCATCAGAGAAATGCAAATTAAAACCACAATGAGATATCACCTCACACCAGTAAGGATTGCCATCATCGAAAAGACAAACAACAACAAATGTTGGCAAGGTTGTGGAGAAAGGGGAACCCTCCTACACTACTGGTGGGAATGTAAATTAGTTCAACCATTGTGGAAAGCAGTATGGAGGTTCCTCAGAATGCTCAAAATAGAAATACCATTTGACCCAGGAATTCCACTTCTAGGAATTTACCCTAAGAATGCAGCACTCCAGTTTGAGAAAGACAGATGCACCCCTGTTTTTATTGATGCACTATTTACAATAGCCAAGATATGGAAGCAACCTAAATGTCCATCAGTAGATGAATGGATAAAGAAGATGTGGTACATACACACAATGGTATATTACTCAACCATAAAAAAAAAACAGATCATACCATTCGCAACAACATGGATGGAGTTAGAGGGTTTTATGCTCAGTGAAATAAGCCTGGCGGAGAAAGACAAGTACCAAATGATTTCACTCATATGTGTAGTATAAGAACAAAAGAAAACTGAAGGAACAAAACAGCAGCAGAATCACAGAACCCACGAATGGACTAACAGTTACCAAAGGGAAAGGGACTGGGGAGGAGGGTGGGAAGGGAGGGATAAGGGCGGGGAAAAAGAAAGAGGGCATTACAATTAGCATGTATATTGCGTGGGGGACACGGGGAGGGCTGTGCAACACAGGGAAGACAAGTAGTGATTTTACAGCATCTTACTATGCAGATGGACAGTGAATGTGAAGGGGTATGTCGGGGGGACTTGGTGAAGGGGGGAGTCTAGTAAACATAATGTTCTGCATGTAATTGTAGATTAATGATACCAAAATAAAAAAAATATAAAATAATATAAAAAAACCTACCATAAATTTAAAATATTGTAACTTAAAAATTCATTTAATACATCTGACCTACCAAGTATCAGAGCTTAGCTAAGCCCACCTTAAAGGTACTCAGAACAGTTATAGTAGCCTACAGCTGGGCAAATACATTGATTTTATAATAGTGTTGAGTATCTCATGTAATTGTTGAATCCTGTACTAAAAGGGGAGAACAGATGGTTCTATGAGACAAGAATGGCTATAAGTATATTGGTTGTTATCCTCAGGATCATGTGGCTAACTGGGAGCTGCAGCTTGCTGACACTGCTCAGTATCACGAGAGCAGGTTGTCCTGCATGTCGCTAGCCTGGGAAAATATCAAAATTTAAGATTCAAGTATAGTTTCTACTGAATGTGTATCACTTTTGCACAATCATAAGTCAAACCAACATAAGTTGGAGACAGCCTGCATCTGGAAGGATGGTGTGACCTACTTACCTCTAGCAGTTTGGGGCCCCACTGAAATGACCCTCTTACTTCTAGAGGGGGAAGTTTGGGCTAGAGCAAAGCTTTTGCTTGTGGAACAAAGGACTAGTCTAGGCTGAAGAGCTCATGTTGTTCAATTTCTTTTTAAACAGTATGTTCCTACTGATGAAAGGTTAGCATCCTAAGTCAAGACTTGGTACTGCTTTGTCCTGTGGTTCATCTGGCCATTGCTCCATCTTCCACAGCCTGAGTGCTCAGTCACGGCTTGTTGCTTCACCAGTGTCGCTACATCCTCATGGTTGTGCCTCACCTCCTAGTTACCCGTGTGCTAGGCACTGTGCTAAGGATATGATGATGAAGGCTGACCTGGGCAGAATAAGTAACAATATTAAGTGTCATTAAGGAGAAGTACAGATTGCTATGGAAACATCACAAGTGGACCAAACATGGTTTGGAGAGGCTGTGCAGAGTGTCCAATGCTTTAAAGTGCTGGAGCCACAAACCTGTAAAACAAGTAACCACGTTTTTTGTATATGGGGGAATGTGACTTAGGAGTTAGAATATGGCATTTGGTAGAAGGGGCATCAGTCTAGATTTTTAGAAAAAGAAGGGTCACTGTCTGAGGATATGAGGATTGTCTTATGAAGAATTAGAGGCAGCTGTTGGCTTCAGGTTTTCTTACCTATGGCTTCTTGCTATCTGAATTTTGTTTGATTCTTGGAGTCTTTAATTTGATTCTGAGGTCTTATCCAGCATTTTGCCTTCTTTTCAGATGTAAGGGTGGTCTGAATAGTCAGAGGTTCTCAAAGTATAGTCCTAGGAGCTTGTTAGAACTGAAAATTCTTAGTCCCCACCCCAGACCTACTAAATCAAAGTCTGGTGATAAGGCCTAGCTATCTCTGCCTAACAAGCCCTCCAAGTGATTCTGGTGGACTTGGAAGTTTGAGGACAATGTATCTAGCCCATGGTTACTAGTGATGGAAGTCTAAGTCAGCTGTCACAGTGAGCAGATTGAAGCATTTACAGGAAGTGATGCAAGGAAGGAAGGTAGAAGGACTGAGCTTTGAATATCTGTTATGGTCATTTATTATGGAAAAACAGACAAAAACAAAGGGTTGTGTTCTAGCAAAGGGGTTGGCAAAATTCCTGGAAAGAGCCAGATAGTCAATATTTTAGGCCTTGTGGACCATATAGTCTGGTACAACTATTCAATTCTGCCATTGTAGTGCAAAAGCAGCTATAGATAATAGATAACCAAATGTGGCTGTGTTCCAATAAAACTTTACTTACAAAAAGAAGTGGCAGGCTGGATTTGGACCTTGGGCAGTAGTTTACTAACCCTATTCTAGCAAGATGATTTACTCAGCTCGCTTCTGTCTCCTCATAGCAGAATCCCTTTTCTTTCTTAGGATCCTGTAAAGCAGGAATTGCTCTGGGCGAAGCACAGGTGGAGAACCCAGAGCCTACCTGTTCAGTTTACCCTTTATCCCAAAGTGGGCCCTAAGGCTCTTCCTCAGAACACATTTTAATG